>NC_080767.1:9169133-9472163 GCF_020826845.1 Diceros bicornis minor | reverse complement strand
ATCAAGCAGTCTGTAGCTCCCTGCTTCTCTCCCAAGGCTTTGGCTGGGCTCCCAACAGAGGGACCTGAGTGTATGACAGGGCAAAGTGTCTTGTGAGCACCAAAGGGCTGCTTTGTTCAGCTAGCTGAGAGAAGCAGCTATTTGGAGTACAAGGAGGACAGTGATGGGGGCAGCTGATGTGACTTCAGCTTTGGCTGGGGAGGTGCTGACAGCAGCGGTTGGGATATGGAGTTGTGTTGACAGACATTGAATCAGCTGACACCAGAGCAGCAGGCAGCAGCTTGCATGAATTGTCCCAGATCCACTGCTCCTCTCCCAGTGAACTTCCAACATGCACAACATCTAGCTAGCACTCAAGCAAAAATGCTTCGATGCTGCCCACTACCAATGGAGGAAACAGCAGCTGGCTATCTTGCTTTACCACTTGCAAACAGCCTTTCAGAACCCAGCCATCCATAAGTAGTAGAATTTCTGTACTCAGGCAAAAAAGCAAGTCACTGCAGGCTTTTTATTACAGGTAGTCATTCGTGTGACAACTGCCATATTTCTTCAAATGTGAGATAATATTGTTTGTGTGACATACAGTTATTTCAATTACACTAGGAAAGAAAAACGCTGCCAAATAAACTATGACATTCTAATGATTGAAAGTTGCATTCTGATGTCAGAGATGTTACGAAGTGAAGAAATGTGCATCTTAGAACTAGTGAAATACAATATATGTCAGGCACTGTGCTAGGCATTGAACACAGGCATGCAGACAAGATAAATATCATATCTGACATCAAGAGACTTACTGAGAGTCTGGCGGGAAGATGGATGCTGGAAAAGCAATTGCGAGTGTGATGCAGGGCCTGGATGAGCACAGGAGTATTCTCCAGGACAGTGACACTGAAGTCGAGACCTGATAGGGCAGCAGGAGTTAGCTAGGTGAGGGCAAAGGTAGGACTTTCTAGGAAGAAGGATTAGCATGTGCAAAGGCTCTGAGATGGGAAAGGTCCAGTGTGACAAGGGTGAGAGTACATGAAAAGAGAATCTGGCAAGGCCACGTCATGTGGGGCCTCTAGGCCACATGAAAGAATTAGGTATTTCTGAGAGCAGTGGGAGGCCACAGACAGGGTTTAAGTACAAGAGAAACAAGATCAGATTGTGTTTCTTAAAAATCACTTTACTTGCAGTGTTGATGTGAGAGAAGCATAAGAATAAGTGCAGGGAGATCAGCTAGAAGATTCTAGCAGCAGTTTAGATAAGAATGGAGAATGGTTTGTAATCCAGCCCCACGGCGCTGGCAGTGGGGATGGATAGAAATGAGGACTCAACCATATTTTAAAGGGACCAACAACTTCTCTGTTTTGTTTGATTTTTTTTTTTTGCAGGGGCAAGGTGTTTGACTGGCATCCCAGGACACATGAATATGGACTAAAGAAAATTCCAGCTGCAGACTGGAGCCAACTTCCTATTTTCCAGCATTCATTGTGACTTGCTTGGAAAACGAAGGTTCCAGACATTCAGATTTTTCTTTAAACCAAGACACACTGCTGTATTGGGGCAAAAATGATTCGAGTGTTTCAATAACAAATCATCCTCTTCACATTTATTTAATTACTTCTCTAGATATGACTGCCATGACCTTAGATAACTTCATGCTTATGAGCATAAATTGTGAGGTTTTATGTATTGAATTATGTTAAAAAAAACTTTTAGAAGCATCCCAACAAGAAGCAGTCACATAAGGAAGCTTTTAGCTGGGAAGTATTTCTAATTTGTGTGGGAGTATTAAGTGCATGTTTATAAAACCAGAGACAATTGTATCCTCGAAAAAGCACTGCCCTAGAAAATAAGAAGGCCTGGTTGAGTCCCAGCTCTCTTAACTCACTACCTGTGTGACATTGGGCAAGCCATCCACGTATATTTCACCTATGAAAGGAAGAAAGGGGATCTCTCTACCTACCTTGCAGGGTTATATGAACATCAAATGAGATTCATAGCAAATATTTATTGAGTGCCTGTTATGGACTAGAGACTATGCCAGGCAGAAGGGATACATTGGTGCACAAGACAGCCGTGGTATCCAACCTCAAGAAGATTCTCATTGCAGAAAGGAAGTTGCATACCATAAATTACTGTAGACATGGAAGGTAGTACTATCATCAAATATTAGTAGTAGCAGAATTTTCTTAGGAGAGAGTATTGGTCTTCAATCTTGCTAAGCATTAATTTTCAAAAAGGTAAAATTATGACTCTCTTTCCAATATAAAATGAACACAAGTCAAAGATTTTATTTAACTCATTAATTAATGAGGGAACCGCTAAGATGTTCAAACCATTCCAAGAGCATTTGAGAAGCTAAGTGTTTATGGCCATGTTAGGAAAAGATTGCTGGGTTAGACACAAAACCTGTCAATATTCTACCAGGACCATAAATCATAACCCACTGAAGTTGTTTGTTCCACCAGGCAAAAACTATTTGCATCTCTATCAGACAAAAACCTACAAATTGGTCTCTACCCCTACAGATTTGTAAAATAATCTAGTTAATACAAAGTTAAGCCCCGATTGGCACTGAAAGAACACCAAGTAATCTCATTTGCCTATTTCTAAGTTTCAAAAAATTTTCTGATAACTTCTCTTTATTTTATTCCCCCAAAAGTTCACATGCAGATTGAAATCTTTGGAACAATGAGATTAAGATCTACTTAAGATAACTTTGATCTTGAGATCATTGTTAGGATTGTGGTGAACGTTCCAGTGGATTAAAGTGAATAGATAGGGGCAAAGGGTAGTGAATGAAATGGGAATTGAGGGCCTGGGAGAAATAGAATAAACACCACAAGTGACCCAGGAATATCCAGAATTTTCTGAGTTGCAGAGCATATCAGTAGGTTACTATTTTATAGCGAGGCCATCCCGAAGCTCTACTGGGGGCTGCCATCAAAATTACCTGGCACATTTCCACTAGCATTTCAACAAATAATAATAATACTCCCCAGATGTCAGCTGAAGTTATTCTGTTCTTTAAGATTTAAAATAATGTTGGCTTGAGACTTTGCCCACTTTCTATGGGAATTTCAATGTCCTGTCCTTCCCCTAAAACGTCTGTGAATTCCCGATGGTTTATGCTCCAGGGCCTCTTCTAGCTCTAATCCCTTCCCCTCTTGGCGTCTTATTCTCCCATGTATCTCACTTGTACCTCTTCCTTCTACTTAGTCTACCTGGAAGAGTAGACTTCACTAAAGTAAGGTGAGGTGAGGGAAAGGGTTCCTATCCCAGCAATGCACAAGAAGATGTTAAAATACAACTTTGTCTCTGTTTTGCTTGAAGTTACAATGACCGGCTAAGAACAAAACAGTAGTCTCAAATATCTCCACATGCCAAAGCAAAGTGTTCAGGTCTTGCAAAGTGGTGGTGGCAAACCAGTTTGCTAATTCTCAGCCCATCATCCACCCTGAAGGCATAAAGGTGTTGAAGCTGGAGAGGCTAAGAGGGAATCTCTTGTGGAGAGTGTGGATTATGTGTTGTGGTATTTCTCCTCAACACACCACGACAGGAGGAGTCAGGGTTTTTTCCCTATCCACTGAGAAAGAGGTCCTGAAGAGAACCATTCAGGCAATTTGACCTGTGGCAGCTGAAGTTCTGAGGCACGGTATTTGATGTCAGACCCAGGCCTGAAAAAAATCCATAGTCAAGACTCCACTGGAAAGGTCTATGGCAACAGAACGGAGACTGTTGGGAGCAAGCTGCACTTCCACGAGAAACGTGGGGCGCTGGGTGGGTGAGGGTATTTCAGGGACCAGCTATGGCCATGTTGGGGGGGGGGAGTTAGCCTGGGGTCATCTTGGATTCCCCCAGGGAGAACCACGTGGAAGGACAATAGGAAGGGCCTCCAGATAGTGAGCGGCAGAGGAAAGGCTTCACTCATATCAAGGGGGCCACAGTCAGAGGCTGCAGAGGGATGTCGCAGAGTCACTCAAGAAAGTATCACTGGGGAGACAGAACTAGCAATGGGACTCCGCCCTGCCCAAGGGGCACCGCAGCCTGATTGTGTCTACGCCAGCGCCTTTCTTATCCCTGACTTCTCACTCCACCCCTCTCTCCACTTTCCCGCATCTTATTTCCAACCCCTTGGGAGCCAGAGACAGCCCAGTGAGGGGATGAGAAGCAGAAGAGCAAGGTGGGGAAAGAGCAGTAAGGAAGCTGGCCCAGCACGGGTCTCCAGGCTGAGGCAGGCCAGGCCTGCGGAGAGTGGGGAACTTTAACTTTGAATGAAGGACAGTTTTGACAATTATATTTCTACCGGTCATTTTATTGGCTGAAAGGAGAATGTCTGTGATTAAAAACGTCAAGACTTTTTGTTACCTGTGAGTGTCCGGAAAGGCTGAGGGTCTTGCCTAGACTTTGATCCAAGGACACAGAAGGAATGAGCCCTCACGCTGGCCAGCACCTTGGGATGGGGTGGAGGGAGGCTCGGTGTCATTTCAAATGTCACCTTCCCTTCCGTCCTCTGGGTGCTGGGCTTTTGTTATGGGCCAGAGAGGAGGGAGAAGGAAAGGACAGATGTCTTTTTAACTGGGTACAATTGTGGCCTTCTGGGCTGGCTGTCTGCTGTTTTAGCTCATTTTCTATGATTTCGATGAGGACAGTGGTGGCTCCAACATGTCAGTTGATAAGGGACTCACGCCCCAGCAGCAACCTTGTGCTTTAAAGATCCCTTGAAAGAGTCAATAGAAAATTCCAACTGAACGTCAGCTGGTGGCCTTCCTACCGTGTTCCTCTGATGCGGATGCTCCTTTGCCCTCTCTGTGGGGACAGTCAGGGCTGTAGCCCCCAATCACAACTACCTCTTCTTGTAGGCACCTCCTATCTTTGTGAATGATTAGAGAGAGGAAACACATTACTTCAAGATAGTCTAAGGGCAGGAAGGACCCCCTTAAATCTTCCTTGCGGAAGAAAATAACCTTTCTCCACAGATGCAGTACTACCCAAAGGCTGACTCTCTCTCCCCTCCGGGACTGTTCTCCTATGAGATTGGGCTGTGGGTGTTGGATAGGGAAGTGTGGCAGGGCTGTTTCTGGAATTAGCACTCTCAATAAGCCCATGTTGTTGTGGCTGGGCCCAACCACCAAGGCCCCTGGGAGAGATTGGGACTTAGAACGTGGGACACTCAGTCCTTTTTGCTCACCATTCAAAGCCTTAGCTGCAATTCTGGGGCAACAGGAAAACCCCCACTTGCCAATCTTATTCTATTTGCCATTGAAGCCCCACAGAGACAGCTGTGGAAGGCCCTGCTTTAATAGTCAGGCCTCTATCACCCTTTTCCAGTAGTACTTGTAGCTCTTCGTCCATTCAACTCTCCAAACACTTTGAGAGCCCATTTATATTTCTCTTCAGCAGCCACTCTTGAGTTAGTGTGCACTATCCATTTATCATCGACTGGGTGAAACAGAGCGACTGAGAAGTAAGCCTGGGATATAACCAAAAGGAGAAATAATGTAGAGAACTCATCCTTGGGCAGTTCATTTACATAAAGATCCATTGACTATCTCCTATGCCCTCCCTTTTCAGGTAGGAACTGCTCCTTTTAAGAGGGCAACAATTTTTATGTTTGTATGTAAGCAACTCGAACAATAATGATTTCTTGGATTAGTTTAAATGTGCCTTGTCCTCCTCTGTGACTAATTAAGCTGAATTCCATGCATACAGGAAGCTGTTTGGCATTTGCCAGTATCTGTGCAGACCTGCTGTGTTTGATTACCCACCATTAGTTCAGAGCAGTTGGACAGATCAGCCAACTTCCAGGGTTGTCTCAATTATCAAGATACCTTGTCACCTTTCTGGCCAAGTTTTAACATCTTCACGTAATCCCTATAGAGAGTGTGTGTTTTAAACTTGGCCTCATCTGGAGGATTAGTAAAAACATTGGGCGCTTCCTCCTTAGGTGGTTAATGAAGGCCCCTGCCATGACAATAGTACAAATTACTTTAAAATAGTTCCTATTTCGGTCAATGCTAAAAATACTGTTTCATTTATATTTTCTTCCAGACTTACTATGTCCCTCTCCAAAGTGAAGAATTGAAAAAGAAAGGTTTTGAATAACAATCTTAATAGGCTAACAATGCAACATTTAAGAAGAGGTGTTAAATATGCATCTATGAATTATAAATAATGTATAATATGGCTGTATAATGTAGTGCATACACAAAAATGTTGCTTTTTTCTCAAGGGGTAATTTTTTTCCACTTGTAGATTTATATTAAAGTCCCAAGTCCTGGTGGTGAGATCGATGGGCAGAGCTTTAATTGGGGCTTTCTGGTGATTATCTAGATTGGCAGCTGCTGTCAGCTTCTAAAGAAATTTCTGAGCCAATGATTAGGCTGCTCCTGGAGATGTTAGGCCCCTTGGGACCATGATAATTCTCCCAGTCACAGGGGACCCTTAAGAACAGTGGAGCTATAATTGTCCAAATTGCTGGCTTACCTGGCAGCATACATGTCCCAGCTTTCTGGTTAAGTCAACTCAGAAGGATGATATTATGGTATATACTGGATTCACATGATTTTATAAGCAAAACAATGCTACAAGTCCCCCAACAGCTTCCATTAAAGTAGAACAATGATACTTTATGTATTTTTATGGGGCACTTCTCAATTTTATATTATATAATTGAATCTCATTGATAAAATAACAATGTATTGCTGTTATTTTTCTGGAGGCAGATACACGAAGTTCACAAAATTTCTCCCCCTTTGGTGCATGTCATATTCTTTTAGAAACACTTGTCATAAAAATCCAAACCATTTTTTGATTAATGTAACATTTTATAATGGTTTAATCTCATTAATTCAGATCCCACTAATTTTAATTTTATGATAATTCAAGTAGGATTGGGCTAAATTTGTTTTTTCCTCATCCTTGAATTATGGTGAATAATGAGAAGTGTTCTGTTGGTTAAAAAATGAGCTGCCTGTTTCTTATAAAGTTAAATGTACACGTTTGCCATATGACTTAGTAATTCCACTCTTAGATATTTCCCCAAGAAAATGGAAATATATGTCCACCCAAAGACTTGCACACAAATGTTCAGAGCAGCTTTATTTGTAATAACTAAAAACTGGAAACAACCTCCAAACATCCATCAGTAGGTGACTGGATAAACAAATTGTGGTATATCAAAACAATGGAATATTACCCAGGAATAAAATGAAATGAGCTACTGATCCATGGGGATGAGTCTCAAAAACATAATACTGAGTGAAAGCAGGCCAGACACGAAAGATTGTATGCTGTATGGTTCCATTTATATGAAATTCCAGAACATGCAAAATTAATTTATAGTGACAGAAAGGAGATCAATGGTTGCCTAGGGATGGGGGTGGAACTATTGACTGGGCAAGGGCACAAGGGAATTTTTTGAGGTGATGAAAATATTCTATATATTGATTGAGATGGTAGTTATATAGGTGTATATGTTTGTCAAACTCACTGAACCGAATACTTAACATGTGGGCACTTTATTGTATGTAAATTACACCTTAATTAATTAGAATTTTTAAAAAGCTACGTATCATAACATGTATCTTCATTCATAACAAAATTTCTGTCCTATCCTTTGTGTTTCTCTGTACTTTTCCTCTCTTCAATTTTTTTTTAACAATACCATTTCCAATATGCAAATGGTATGAGGAATTCCAGCTCGAGTTTAACAGATATCTTATAAAATGAGAAAAACAAGACTCAACCCTTCCACCCGTATCTAATAGGTCCCCAAATCCTGTTTATTCTGCCTCTAAATATTTCTTGCATCTTTACACTGCTGCCTGTCTTCACCTCCACTGCTTTATTTTAGTCTTCAAAATTATTTCCTGACTGGTCTTCCCGCTATGATTTGATTTGAGCAAAAGGATCCTCAACACCATCTTCCGGGTGCCAGAAAACACATGGCACCAGAGACCTTACAGCTGAGAGAAGGGCAAGGAACTTGCAGGAGAAGAGGCAAGACACGGGTGGAACTGGATAGGTCATGGGGGAAGCCTGATGCAGGTCTCTCACGCTTGCTCCTGGGATGCTTAGGATTGGGATGTGATCCTGAGTGAACTGGCTTGTTTTCAATGCTGTTGGTGTTTTCATTAGTGTGCTACTGGAGCCACTTTGGAAAGTATTAGCCCCTTTCAATTAGGTTCAAGAGAAATGGGGAACGGGTTTGTGTTTCCTGGAAGCTGGTAGGGAAGGGCCAGGTTTGATGGTGGCCACAAGAATCAAAGTCAGAAAACCCCGAGAAACAGACTATACTTGGAGGGGCAGAACCAAAGCCCGAAGGTGCAGCCCGCACCAGCCGCTAGCAGCCACCCTCCCTTCACAAGTTTCTCCCCAGTCACTGCTTTTCTGCCTGCCCCGAAGAGCATTCTGTTCTCTACATATTAAGGAGTGATTTCCTTTCTGTCTGCATCCTCACATTCTTCTCTGATTGTCAGAGAGGTTGGTGATAGTGAACGGCCACCCAGGAGGAAAAAGGTGGCGATTTTAGACTGGCTTAACCCATTGCAAAAGGTCTCTAAGAGCCTTTCCCGTCTCTGAAAGTGCCTTTTAGCAAGACTCAGATAGGGTAGCCTCCAGTGAGAGATTTCCCATCAATTACACACTTGTCAGGAGAAGCGCAGACCCAGCTCAGAGATTTTCACCTTAAACTTTCTCAAGAAGCCACTTGCTAAAGGTTCTGGAGCCGGGCCAGAGAAGCCACTAAAAATCAAACAAGTGAGCAGAAACCGAATTTGACTTTTGGTCCCAGGGGCAAGAGAGATGGAGATGAAAGCCGACAGGCTCCTACTTGATGAGGCCTCTGGGGGGTGGAAATGGGTGACTCACAAATTGAAGTGGCACTTCCTCTCCACCGGCTGCCCTGTGAGCAAGGCCTAAACATCCCCATCCAGGTCCTCGATGCAGACGTTATCGGACCCAGTGACTGGGGTATTAGCAGGCAGGCCGTGCCATGGGTAACCATGGATCTACCCCAGCAGACGCTTCTCCAAGGCCAAAAAAAGCAGTGCACATTTTATCATGGGTGTGAGCCCTGTGTTTAGAATATCTTCTAGTCCTGGTTCTGCTATTGATAAACTGAGTGAACTTGAACTTGAGTAAGTCACTTAGTCTTTAGGGGCCAGAGTTCTCCAAACCATAAAATAAAAAAAGCTCATTGTTTTGTGGAAGAGGCGGACATGTAAACAGCAGTCATGTTAGAAGTTGGTGATAAAGGATGGGGAGTCTAGACAAAGGATAGATTAACTCCATGGAGAGGAGGTGACATTTGAACTGGGTCTTGAGAAAGCTGTAAGAGTTTTCCAGTTAGGCAAGAGAGGAATATTCTGGGCGTGGTAATACTCCTAAAGGACTGGAGGCAGGAGAGGGAGGGGAGATTTGTGAGGCCAGTATGTGGGAGAAGCAGCCAATATGAGAGCATGAGAGTGGGGTGGCAGCTGGAGGTGTTTTAGATGGAGAATCAGTAGGTGGTGCCCAGTTGACTGTGGCTTTCCACCTTCAACAGAGGATGACCTACTGGCTCCTGCCTTGAGTGACTGAGCAGATGATGATTTAATTAAACTAAAACACCCAAAGCAGAAGAGGGTGGAAAAGTGATGAACTCAATTTCTGACCGGTGGAAATGAAAGTATCCATAGTTCAACCAACTAACATGTCCAATAGACCGCTGGATAAATAGGTCTAAAGCTCAGAGGAGTGACTGAAACCAGAGATGTACGCGTGGGTGTCATCAGCTTACATTGATCTGGAAAATTCCAAAGTTCTCTTCTAAATCTAAACCTACATCACAAAATTTGTGAGTCCAAATTTTGTAAAAGGAAAAGTTCAAAAATAAATCTTCTCTCTCTGGCATATTATTCTAATGAGACACTTGGTATGTTATCCCTGCCTCTCTTTTTGTAATGCTTATGTCCCACTGCAAGATATTCATAGGATTCTTGCTACTAAATTTTGTTTTCTTGAGTTTCTGTCAGGTATTAGTTGCAGTATTTTAGTCAACGTAGAGTGGTCTCAGCCCAGATAATGAAACAGTAATCTGATATCAATGATGAATCCATGAAAGACTTTGGAAGATTCTCAGCAATTCTTATCAATTATCAATGGCTCCCCATTTTATGTGAAATAAAGTCCCAGGCTCTTCAGTTTATCATTCAAGTCTCTCTCTCCACCCCTCCCCACCCCCTACCCTACCCCTCGATCATTAGCCGTGCCATGAGCAACCCTGTGGAGAGGCCCATGGGGTGAGAAATGGAGACAACGTGAGTGAGCGTGGGTGCTGGTTCTCCAGCCTAGTCAAGCCTCCAGGTGACTGAAGCCCTGGCCCGCACCTTATCTGCAGGCTCGTGAGAGACCCTGAGCCAGAAGTGCCCAGCTATGCCTTTCCTGGATTCCTGACACCTCAGAAACTGCAAGATAAAGGTTTGTTGCTTTAAACCTCTAAGTTTCAGGGTAATTTGTTAAGGTATGATCAGGGGAAGGAGAAATGTGCTCTTCCGATGACATGTGGAAAACGGGCCAGGAAAAGTTTAGAATAATTTCGGCAGTTTGGAAGCTCTCCCTAGCTTGGCAGGGTGCTGAAAGCTGGGGTCTGTCCTGGGTCTTCTGCCTATTTGCTGAGTGGCCTTGAAAACGTCTTATCGCCTGTTTGGGCCTCAGTTTTCTTACTTGCGAATGGAGATGGGAGCGTTCGTGCGGGCTCCATTCTAAAACCCTTACATATGTGCCGCACTACACAGTTTGCAAAATGTTTTTATATGTTATGGTCAGGACCTAGAAATGACAAAGAATAGTCCCCAAAATTTGAAAGTAAAGGAAATAAGAGTGGCTTTGGGAGTTAAACTTCAAAATCAGCACATATGGATTAGGACAGCAACATACAAAAATTACCTTAAAGCAATGTTCAAGAGTCTTTCTGACTGGCTGTATACGAAACCAAAAATACAATTACTTTCTTCTTATCAATGAATGTTGGGAAATACCATGAATGCTCATTTTTTAATGCACAAAAAGCTCTTGAAGAGTTCCCGGAACATAGTAGGTACTTTAGAGGTGTTACTTATTATTATTATTTATGACCAAGGGAAACTTGGTAAACTAATATGTGGGTTATAAAAAGGTATCAAGATTTGATATTCATGACTAAAGAAACACATAACCAGAGTTTATTAAGAACTCTAACTTGGTGCCCTAAGAGGAAGTCTGGCTGTCACACGCAATGCTGGGCGGCAGGCACATTTCCAACCACGGACAGACAACAGAGGGCTGGAATTCCTGCGATGCTCAGGCACGATGCTTTGTTATCAGCGCGTCATCAGAGCTGTCATGAGTTAGCCGTGATTATCAATCACTGGTATTCTTGAATTAATTAAAGCACTTTGTAAAATTATATGCAGTTCTTATCCTTATCAATACTTTTTGGGGTAATTGCTGCATTGTTATAATTTGAATATTATTTTGTTCCTCTCTGATTTTTATCATGATGTTTTTTATCTACTGGGAAATAGAAAGAGGTAGGGTGGGTGATTTCTTGGGACTTTTGCTCTATTTAATGAGCCAGGGTAAAAAGTTTGAGAATCATTGACTTAATGGTCCTCTTGGGCCTGGCTTGACCATTATGTGATTAAATATATGAATCCGGTTAAAGCAAAGATGTGCCAATCAGCAGTGGGCCGACAATGCAAGCTGGTGGAAGTAGGAGAGTCACAGGGACTCACGCTGTCAGCGTCCATCCACAGCTCTCCAGTGACCAGAGAGCCTTGGTCAACAGTCCCAATGGAGAGAGTCTATCTAACATGAAGACGCACAGGGGATTGTGTCCATAGACCTAGAATATCCCTTTTCTCCTGGCAAATTCATCCTTCATGTTGAGGGGATGAATCAGACCCTCTCGGCATGGGGACATTACATATCTGACTCTTCTTGCTAACCCCTTTCCCTAATACCACACTCGTCAAGAGATATTCTAATTATGACATGACTTTTCACATACATCTATAGGATGTTGGTCACATAGATTTCAGATATTTTGATCAATGTCACCAGATAATCAACATGCTGGCTTTCTAGGTTTATATCTTCATCTAAAGTCAATATTGTCATTCCCATTGATAGGACTTCTAACTGGTCCCCCAGGTTCCACACTTGCTCCTTCCATTTCATTGCAGCATTGGCCTGTAAAAAGATGATTTCTCTATGTACAGTTATTAAAACATTATGTCATCTGACCTTCACAGCAAATGCAGAATTTTTATTATCTCCATAAACAGATGAAGAAATTGAGAATCATAAATAGTGAGTGACTGTAACAATTAAGTCGTAGAACTGGGACTCAAACCCAAGCTGGGTGGGTTATTTTTGTCGGTTTTGGATACTTAATAATCCCCTACTACATGCGGGTGGTTTGTCCTAAACAGATAGCACAGGACAGGCACGTACTGCATCTTTATTCTAGTCTTGCTACAACTCTGTAAGGTAGAGAGTTTACAGATGAGAACACCGATGCCCAGAGAAGTTAGGTAAATCACTCAAATTCACAATGCAAGTAACAGAATCTAGATATAGACACTAAATTTTGACCAGTCCATTTTTGGAAGAGTTTATTATTCTTTTACTTTTTGCTTCATATATTTTTACTTTTAAGAACTATTCTAAACATTCCATTTCAATTTGCAGCCATATTTACAATTTTTTAAAATTTCACGTTTAACTTTTTAAAATTAAAATTCTATTTTCCTTAAAATTTATGTGTCTGTGTTCTATTGTTGTCATAACAAATTACCACAAAACTAGTGGCTTAAACAACACAAATTTGTTATTTTAGAATTCTGTAGGTCAGAAGTCCAACACCAGTCTCACTGCACTAAAATCAAGATAGCTGCAGAGCTGCGTCTCTTTCTGGAGGCCCTAGTAGAAAATTTGTTTCCTTGTCTTTTCCAGCTTCTAGACATCACTCGCATTCCTTGGCTTGTGACCCTTCCTCCATCTTCAAAGCCAGTAAATGCAAGCTGAGTCCTTCTCATGCTGCCACCTCTCTGGCTTTCTGCAGCCAGGCCATCTCAAGGTCCTCAACCTTAACCATATCTGCCAAGTCCCTTTTGCCATGTAAGGTAACACATTCACAGGTTCTGGGGGTTAGGATGTGGACGTCTTTGGGGGCCATTATTCTACCTATCACTATATATATATATATATATAAAATATTAATATATTACATAATGTATGTATTTTATATATAAATATATGTAATTTACTTGTATTATATACTTGTATATATTATAAAATATATAATTTAAATGTGTCATGTACTATGGTTTCATTTTCTTGTGCATTTTTTCTTAGAGTGAATGCCTCTTTCTTCTCATTCGCTTAGTTTTCTGTGTACCTGTCATTAATTTTCCCCCAAGCTCTCTGACTGAGCTATAAAACTCCTCTCAAAACATTCGGACATAGCAAGTCCTTCATTAGCTCCATTCTGTTCTCAGAAACATCCTTCATCAGCCCTCAGTCCTCCTGTCCCAGCTTAGAGAGGTCACTTTCTGGGCCAGTCTAGGATACTTATTCCTTGAAAGCTGCAGGTTACCAACCAAGAAGAGAAAAAAAGAATGGATGACTTCTGAAGTCCCTGCTTCCTGTTCTAGAACTTTGGTATGGGGATGAAGCATCATGAGAAGGCCAAAAAAGTTCCAAGGATTGGTTCTGCACCATGCCCTTTAGCCAACAACGCAATCCCAGCGTGGCCACTGGATTCTGGGTCCTGCCTGGTCCAGCTCAGATTTGTATCTCTTACTTTGATTTCTTGTCTCTGCTGCTCTCTAAATCTTGATCATCTTCTGATCTCCATTGTCCTGGAACCAATAGTAAAAGAAAAGGAGAAAAGGTCAGCCTTTTTTGTGGGGATTCCTAAATTCCTGAACTCCAGCCCTAGAATCACCTCTATACTTCTTGCCACTCCTTTGTCCCATTAGAAGCAAAATTATTAGACTTTACCTAAAAAGTGGAAAATCCAAGTCATGGAGGAAAACAGTGTGAAAGTTAATATCCTATTATGCTCTTTCTTATCTAGGAACTGATTGAATTTCTGAAAGCCCTCGAGGTGCTCCTGCTGGCAGCTGGGACTGAGGGTTCAAGGCAGAGAAACAAAGCATGTGGGGAAATGCTTTTACTTTATGATTTTCTTCTCACACCTGGCGATGGAATGAAATATGCTAGGTGGAGTGGAATGGAATATAAATATTGCAATAATGATGGTGGTGCTTTCATACCTGGTGTGGGGATGGTATTTGGCTTGGTCGTGGAAGTATGAGGCAGGGAGGACAGTGAAAATGATTCTGAGATGCTAATGAAACCCAGAGGGGTGTGGTTCTGTGCAGAGAATGTGTTAAGAAACCTACGCAATTTCTGCCTGCTTAGCCTACCATCAAGGAAATTATCTTATTCTTTTTTTCTCATCTTCTGTTATGTGTAGCACAACTGGAGATTAGACTGAAAGGATGTTCCTGAGGCTTTCTCTGAAAACAACGGCCCCACCCCAATGACAGGGAAAGGATTGATGCTAGGAATTACCAACTAGTAAATGGAAATTAATACTCTAATTAGCATGATAGGAAAATCCATCTTATTGTAAATAGTGATACTTATAGATTGTGATATTCCCCCTGGGATCGCCAGGTTATTTAAAAGGAATAAATCAAGAACCACATTCAGGCCCATGAAGAATACCAGAAATACTCAGAGCAGACGTACATCTAAAAACTGACAATAGTTTCACCAGTGTTGTAAAACAATGGATAAAGTCAATTTTTTTTAAAAGATACACATTTGTGATTTTTGACACTTCTTAGATGAGAAGTGTTTTCAGATTGGCTTTTGAGTATCAACATTGTCACCTAGACAGCTCTCTAGTAAACAGACTAAAGACATTGGGTAAAAAGATTAGTCTCACAAAAAACTAGGAGATGAATATTGCATTTCAAATAAAAGCAAGGATCTCCAAGGATGAAATATAAGCATTCAATAAACCTGCAGCTCTGATAAAAATCTATACAATGGCCTTACATTTCTATAGGTATTTAAAATGTGGAACCTGCTTTCACTTTCATTAACTCATTTGATTCTCAAGTGTGTGTGTATGTGTGTGTGTGCACGCACGTGTGGTTTGGGAGGAGGTAAATGGGAGGGATGTAAAAAAACGATCCTTATTTGACAGATGAGGAAGTGCAGCCCAGAAAGATTCAAGCTCGCACTGCCTCCCAGGTATTAACAGACTGTGTGTGTTTAATGTTACCCACCCCTGAACTGGAGTTAAAAATGCATCATACTTCTCTAGGCAGCCAAAATGCGTGAACACGGGCACGGCATTCTAGCCACAGCAGGTAGTGATGTCAAGTTTATGAGTTCAAGAATGAATCGATGCAAGGCAGTTAGGAAAACTACTCCCCTTCCCCCCATGAATATGGATTTAGGAATAGGCGAATTTTGTCCCACTGTCCCCATTATTACACCCACATTTGACAGTTTGGTTAAGGCTCTGCTGGTTACAAGGCACATAATAGTCTGCCTTGAATCAGGGCTCTTTGTGTGTACATGTCTTCCCTTCCGGAACACAAGACCCCACAGATCAGCAACTAGGTATTTCATATGTTGTCTCCACCCAGGGCCAGGACTTCATAAACACGTGTGGGGTTGCAATAGGCCATGGGAACAGACACTTTGCAACACCATCAATCGAGTCGTAATGTGGCATGCAGACTGGAAGACACAGTCACACCCACTAGGAGGGTTAGAGGTCTCAGAGCTTCCCTTTTAAACCGTGTGACCCAGTTCTTATCCTTTTGGATAGTTTAGTCCCCGTTTTTGGGATGAAGTCAAGTATAGGTGACTGCCTACTTTCAGACATATTAAAATGTGTCTGAAAAGTCAAGTAATAAACTCATATGCTTAAAAGGAGTGGTTTCTATGTTTCCATTTCCCGAAACTTTAAATCCCCTACCAGGAACACTAGGCCCTATGGCAGGGCTGGGGGAACCCGCAGACACCCATAAGTGATTGCTTATGTGATGTTTTACCCCCTCCCACCCCTGGCCCACATCCCTGACCCCCATCCTCAGCCAGAGGCTCCTGGAAGGGCAGGACAGAATGCGAGGTGGGGGAAAGGCAGGGCTTGGTGCACGAGTTTCAAGATCATCCATGGAGAAAATCTTTGCAAACTTTAAATGGAAAAAGCAGCACGTAATAATTCCTATTTTGTGTAAGAAGGAGAAAAAAGATTAAAATAAATATATATATATATATAAGTATAGACAAAAGATAGGAAGGAAATAGACTAAAATTTTTAAAATGGGTTTTTCTAGTTGGTTGAATTTTGATCTGGGTTTTTTCCTCCATTTTTGTATTGCTTTAATGTATTCATTTTTTAACATCTATAAATTCATTTTACTTTTATTTTTTATCTGCTTATAAGACATTAAAAACATTACCGATAACACTAAAATCCTCTTTGACCGCTATCCCCGATCCTGGTTCTCCTCCCCACTACCCAGAGCTAATCACACGTCACTTTGGCGTGCATCTTTCTAGATTATTTTTGGTGTATTTACATATATGTATATGTGCACATAGAAAAACACAATATTGTTTTGTTTCTACATGAATGACATCATACAATACATATTCTATAGCTTTCTATCAGTGTCAGTAATAAAGAAAAAAAGCATAATATTCCACCAAGCAAAGAGACTGTAGCTTATGTCCTCCAGTGGTTCTGTGCTGGAATTGTGCAGGGAGCTTTAAAATCAAACCAATGCCCAGGCCTCACCCCTAGAAATTTGGATGCACTTTGTTCCGTTTCCCCTCCCCCGCGCCAGGTGATCTTGACTGTGCTGTTATAACAGTATTCCTTGTGCAACCTTGCACATGTGTGTGGGGGTGGTTCTCTACGAAGACCTCAAACAATGTCCCTGTATTGCAATACCAATTTACGCTCCCACTAGAAGTATGTGAAAACACCCCTTTCTCCGTACACTTCTCTACCTTAAATATTATCTGATTTTTAAATTTTACACTTTTTGCTGCTTTGATGGATTAAAACAAATAGTATGCCATTTATTTTTCATTTTACTGATTATTTGTGAGATTTATATCTTTTCATGTGTACAGCAAGGGATTAAGTGCACAAACTACCCAGATCCGTATCCCAGCTCTGCCACGTATGAGCTCTGTGACTTCGGGCCAGTTGCTTAACCTCTCTGTGCCTCAGTTCCCTCATTTGTAAAATGGAGAGAATCATAGTGCCTACTTCATAGGCTTATTGTGAGGATGAAATTATTTAATACAGATAAGGTTTTAGACTGGTGTCTGGCATAGAGTAAGCATGCAATAGATGTGATTGCATATGTGATGTTTTACCCCCTCCCACCCCTGGCCCACACCCCTGACCCCCATGCCCAGCCAGAATAGTGATTCTCTTAGGCCATAGGTACTTTTTCAGTGTTACTGCTTGATCAGAAAACAAAATTTGGGCTGGCCCCAAGGCTTAGCGGTTAAGTGCGCACGCTCTGATACTGGCGGCCCGGGTTTGGATCCCGGGCACGCATGGACGCACCGCTTCTCTGGCCATGCTGAGGCCGCGTCCCACATACAGCAACTAGAAGGATGTGCAACTATGACATACAACTATCTACTGGGGCTTTGGGGAAAAAAAAGAAGGAGGAGGATTGGCAATAGATGTTAGCTCAGAGCTGGTCTTCCTCAGCAAAAAAAAGAAGAGGATTAGTGTGGATGTTAGCTCAGGGCTGATCTTCCTCACAAAAAAAAGAAAACAAACTTAATGTTTCAATGTTAGCCCATCCAGAGAAAGCTACCCAGGCAGGCCTCACATCTCTCACGGTTAGAGACCTTCCATACTTTGTTCCTGCTCTCAGGAGTAAAACGGGAATGGCAACTCTGCACCTGTTTGAAGGCAAAGGGGGTGAAACGTGTCCTTTTGGGGTCCTTCACAGGTCAGAGACGATGTGGTAAGTCCATCGTTTCGTATCAGGAAACACAGCACTTCGGTTGCTGTCGCAAGGTGAGTCTGCGATGCTTCGTTAGAGGCCTAGAATATTAGACCTGGAAGGACTCTAGAGATCATCTCCAGACACTGTCTTTTGTAGATGAGAACACTGAGTCTTAAAGAATGAGCGTAATCGCAGAAGCTCGCCAATCACCCAGCGACGGTGTCAGACTACAACCTAGTGTCCCTGAGCTTCGGGAAGCCTTGTGCCAACCTTCGCTATCGCTCATTTGGGCCTGGGTGGTAGTGTTTTGGGAGCAGGTTCCGTATTAATATGTACATGAGAAATAATCTTAAAAAATTTTAACTTTACAAAATTAAGGCAAAAAGTAAAAATAATTAGGATTTGTTATTTTAGACATGATAAGAATACAAAAATATTTTTTAACCGTAACGCTACTGGTTTCTTAGCCTTAGGACAAGTTCGTAAGCAATACATCACTGGCAAAGTGTTTTCATACCACAAGGTAATTCTTTTAATAAAAGGTCCAACAAATCCATCTACTCATTTCAACATTAAAATATTTGAACAAAAACATACATACGAATATGGAGAATATTATGATTTAAATAACCAGCAAATATTTGGGGTCCCACTGTAATAAAGAAAAATTCTCCTTCTGACCCAAGGATGAGGGAATTTGAAAGGCTTTTAACTCTTAAAGCTAATAATTCAAAAAAGTTTCCCAAATGACTATGAAAGCAATTAATTTCATAAAATGTTAGCCCTTAACAAAGAATTATATATTCTTCTCTGGTTTTTAAGGAAGTAAAGATAAAAAACTAATAAGAAATATGAGGCATATTATTTTGTTCAATATGACTAATTATGTGAAATATTGGTGAACTTTGATCCATAATATTTTTTTAATAATACCAGAAGGAGGCGAAAAAAGTTGATCTATTATTTTCTCTGCTAAAGTAAAGCCTTCAATTAGTACATGCAAAAGTCATCAAGGGGATTCAGCAGGCTTAGGGTGAAATGTTAACAAGACGCTGACCAGTCTGGATGCTAACATAAGGCAACGAAGTCTCAGGGGCGTCGCCTTGGAGCATACCATCTCAAATCCTAATTTCCATATACCAGGGGTGGGAGAAACAGTGCTGGTTTAAGCCCTTTGCATTTCATTTCCTGGGACTTGAGATTTCACATCTTCTGTTGGTAATGACTTCCAGAGCCAGATTAATTCTGCTCCTCCTCACTTGTAGGAGAAACCAAGGGGAAAGGTCAAGTGACTTACACAAAATAAAGTAGAAACTCAATGACCTGAAATGTGGATTTTCAGATGATGTCAAAATTATCCCTAAGATAGATAAAGAGATAGCACTTTATAGTCATTATCTTATTTACATCTATATTAGTTATCAAATGCTGTGTAACAAAGCACACCAAAGCTTAGTGGTTTAAAGCAATAAACATTTATTATCTCACAGTGTCTATGGGTTGGGGACTCAGAAGAAGCTTAGCTGGGTGGTTCTGGTTTAGAGTCTCTCATGGGGTTGCTGTCAAGATATTGGCTAGAGTTGTCATCTGAAGGCTTGACTTGGGCTGGAAGATCTGCTTTCAAGGTGGTTCACTCATCTGGATGGTGAATTGGTGCTGGCTATTGGCAAGGGGCCTCAGTTCCTCTCCAAACACTGCTTGAGTGTCTGACATCATGGCACGGGCCTCTCCCAGGGCCAGTGATACAAGAGAGAAGGCAAAGTCACAATACCTTTTATGACCTAGCCTCAGAAGATGCACCATAATTATTACAATACTCCATAACCAATGAGTCAGCACTTTTCAGTGGGCAAGAGGACTACACAAGAACATGAATACTACTCATGGAAGATCATTGGGGGCCATCTTGGAGGCTGCTACCACAACTCCTTTAAGAATCTGTGAGCACCCAGAAAAAGCATTACTACTCTGTTTTGAAGATGTAGAAACTTTTTCATGCCAGAGGATGAAAGCTACATTCCCAAAGAGGCAAGAATGGAGACGTGAGCCTCTGAGGCAGGTTGTCTGTCCACACCCGACAAAATCGAGGCCAGGAGGTCTCAATGCAGCACAAATTCACTCTCCTCGTGGCACTCTCCTAAATTCATAAGAAACGTTTTGATAGAAAATGTGGGTGTATGTAGGTGAGAATGCAAGCTCAGGCATACTTTGGTGCCCCAAATATTTGGGGGGGAGCTTGTGTCTGATTCCTACTTCCCATGGCCCCACTTCAACTCCTACATACCACTAAACGGGTAAATAGGTTTTCTCTTTCTTCCTGCTCCACAAAAATGTTCCCTGTATTTTTCGTGTATTTTAAGCATTTTAGATATTTTGTTAACATTCCTATGCATTCAAAGAAGAAAAGAGGGATTTGACATGGGCTTACGCCACCATCCTGACAGGAAGAGCGGTATCTGACCTCTCTAACTCTGATTCCTCATTTTTAAAATAGTAACAAAAATTGCACATGTACGATTGTTGTGAAGTCAAATGAGATGATTCACGTAGGGTGTTTACTACAGTGCCAGGCACACAGGTCATGCACAGTAAATAAATAAATATTTATTGAGCATTTAATAAACATTTATAGAGCAAAGCATTATAATCAATAATACTGGGCACTGTACTCTCCTTGGGCCTCAGTCTCTTCATCTGGTATGAATGAGATGGACGAAATCAGAGATGGGAAATAGACTTCCACGTACCCACTCTGTCGTGAAAAGCTGCATGAGCTGTCTCAAGAAGAATCCTGAGAGTAAACCTCAGGTAGCAGGAATGAAACCATAATCACTTAGTGATGTCAGCTGAGGTCTGGGGACAGAAAGTGGTGACACTCAGGCATCTCTTTGCTATCCCTGGACTAGATAATCAATGCGGTCTATTGAACTTCAGGAGTATAAGATTCCACAACCCACTGACGCCTTCTCACACACAGGAGAAATGTTCTGAAACCGATCTCTGGATTATCCAGAGTTTTCTATGACCAGCTCAGTCATAATCAGTGTGCCTTTACAAGATTTTATTCTCTTATGTAAATAGCCAGCTGATTACTTAATTGAATTCACCCAGTTGTTTTCAAAACAACCAGGAGTATGACCAAATCCAGCCTTTTCTTCAAAATAGTTTTGCGTGTCTCTGTGAGTGGCTACGTGACGATATACGTTATTTTAAACTCTCCTTATTTTTAATGATATCAACAATGAGAGCCCAAGTGAGAGAAAGGAGCTAACACATTTATTCCCATTCTGCCATCTGTTTAAAGCTGCTGATGTAATTCCAGTTGGAAATTGCATTAGCGCTTTGCCTCCTGGCCGTCTTCCTGATTTCCTTCTGTATCCCAGGCCTTCTGTACTTAAGAGAAAGCGCTGCCTCTAGGACGCCGGTCAATTAACGTGAAGCTACAGCATAGCTCTGGCCATTTTCAAACCGGTCTCCGATTTGGATTTCCTTCACGATTAGCTAGAATGACTGTAACTGGAGTGTTATTTGCTTAAATGTATTTGGTATTTAAGGTTTGATTAGTGATGTTTTCAGCAATATCGTCAACAATCAGCAGATTTGTTTACACTGCAGAGGATGGCGGAGATTAAGGGTTGTGGTCGCGCATACTCAATCATCACGTATTGGCGTTTTTTGCCTTCTATCTCTTGCAGTAGACCTCAGAAGTCAATTTTAATTTTGCTTTTTAAAATGCAGCTGCTTTACACTGGTTTGAATAACGTCGTGTTAGAGAGTTTTGTTAAATTGTGTGATAATTTGTCACGTGTGTGTGTCTTTTATGAGGTGTAGTCTCATTTAAAATTATATTTTGGCTGGGTGACCAGAGTGTAGTTTCTTTGCTTGGATATAAACCTTTTTTCTCTCCACTTTCAAATACCCACCCCACGGGGCCTGGTGTTGGGGGAGGAGGACAAGGCAGGCGAGGTCATAAGTGGGATTGGGGCAGGAAAACCGGAAACCTGGGCAGCCTCCTTCACTTTTCTGACCCTCAGTTTCCCCCCTTGGGATTACACTAGTTTCTAAAGACTTTTTCTTTTAAATAAACTCTGTCGATGTCTGAAATAGGCACCTTCCCTTTCCTGATATCACTGTGGTAGGGGCACTGCTCTGGGTACGTGAAATTGAATCTCATGTCAAAAAATGTCACCAGAGTAACAGAAGATTGGATTGGAAGCAACCTTAAGGACTCTTCCCAAAGCTCTTTCAGACTCTCAGTCATGCCCACCTTCAGAACCAAGGGCATGGCCCATAGTGTGTTCACTGGTACCGGGAACACAGCTCGACTTCAGCAAGCTTATCCAGACTATCACTTGCTACTCTGAACTATGGCTCATCACTGTGGCTCAGAACCATCTGTGGATTTTTTTTTTAATATTGATTTTTGGGTCCTACATCTAACTTGCCAAGTCAGAATTTTGGGGAGTAGGGACCAGGTATTTGTATATTACAAAGCTCCCTGGCTGAGTCTGAGCTATAGTCACATGGAGAACCTCCGTTCCAGAGAAGCATTTCATTGAGATGGAGTGGAGTCAGCAGAAAGAGACTTGATTAGGGAATCCAGAGACCAGGGTTTGAGCCATGACCCTAGTACTGAGGGAGCACAGAGGAAGGAGGAAGGACTAACACAACCAGGGAAAATCAGGGGGACCTTCACAGAGGAGGTGACATTTGAGTTAGATCTTGAAGAATGAGTAGGAATTCGCCTTTTGGAGAAGAAAGAATGGTTGAGAGAAGGAAGGCATTGAAATGTGTCACAAAGAGTGTATACCAAAGCAGGAGGAGTGAAAGGCAGATTTTTTGAGTATCTGTTCACCTCTTCCAGAGACCATATGAAATGCTAGCACTAGACAGCATGGCCTCTCGTCCCACGCGGAGGCTGGCTGGAACATACGTGGAGAAGGGGAATGTCAGGAGTCAGGTCTGTAAAAGTAATCTGCACCAGCTTACTAAAAGTCACGACTCTCAGGTAATGAATTTGGAATTGATTCTGTAGGCTGTCGTTCACGAGTATACGGTCGCAGCACCCTGGTATGCTACAATCGGTCGTGAGGGTCTGAGTGACATATTAGTGCTGGTCATTAGAGACACAGTAGAGGAGGTGGTTGAGAATGCAGGTTCTGAAGCCAGAGTGTCGGATTCCACCCCAGCTCTGCCACTTACCCACTACAAGCCACCTACTGTCCCCTGGGTAAATGATTTAAGTGCTCAGTGCCTCAGTTTCTTCATCTGTATGATAGAGATAATAATGGAGCCTACACTATAAGGCTGTTATGAGGATAAAGTGTTAGCATCTGTAAGACACTTGGAAGAGTACCTGGCAACATAGATATCATTATTATTATTATTGCTATTATGATTTTTGTTATTTCTACAAGAGTTTGAAAAGTCATACACATGCACGTTCAAGGAGACTCAAGCTTATGTATAACTCATACTCACTTGCTTTATTAAGTGGCAGAGATCAAGGTAGGGGGTGAGCCATTATCCAGCAAGTCGCACATAGCCCTGATTATGCCCAGGGCAATAAGTGGGGCCTGCAAATGTCCCCCAATATGAACCACTGCCACAGGCATGCCAAGCCACCTGAGTAGGGTTGCCAGATAAAATACAGCACACCCAGTGAAATCTGAATTTCAGATAAACAATGAATAATTTTTTAGTATAAGTATACACCAATTATTGTCTGAGACATACTTATACTAACAAAAATAATAAATATGAGGGGAGGGTCCATGTGACTCTTTGGTCAGACTTCAAGAGCCAGAGTTCCTTTCAGAGAGGCTGGATCTCCATGGGATCTCTGAAAGGGGATTCCCATGGTCAGGAGTGGGAGCTTCATTCCTGAGAAATCTTCAGGGAAGCTGGTGTTAGTCCCCGATGGCTGAGAAGGATTTTGATGGGTGGGGGAAACAGGATAGAGTGTTGCAATCTAGAGCACAGCATGCACTAAAGCATTGAGGCATGGGAGGGTTTGCCATGTTTGGGAACCATTGAGAAGGCAATGGTGGCCAGGGCATAGGGAGTGTGTGTGTGTGTGTGTGTGTGTGTGTGTGTGTCTGTGTGTGTCGGCGTGGGGTGGTGCTCAGGAGGACATATGGTCAAAGAAGGGTTTGGGGGCCAGGAGTTCAGGAGTTTAAGAAATTAGATTAAATGAGTTACCACCCACTTCCTGAATTAGTCATTGGCTTCCTTTCTTAATGGATTTCATTGCAGACATTCAAGTTTCCCTAAGCATTGCCATTTTTTTCTTATGATGATTAGTTTGTTTGTTTGTTTGTTGTTTTACAATTCTTCTGTGTTCAGTTGGTGAAAGGTTGTAAGATGGATAGGAACAGCAAGACTCAATGATTATTTAACAAGTAATAAACTGACTGCATCAAATGAGCTTGTCATTGGAAGCCTTATTCTGCTATCTGAAGCGAACATGGCAGAGCTCATTTATTTAATTAGAAGCTGTTTTTACTGGAATCCTTCCAAGAGGACAGTGGGTGTATTCTATGGCGTTTCAGGGCTGCTTTGATTTCAGAGGTATCACAGACAGAAATTAAATAAAAGGAGACAGTTAAAATAAAACCCTGAGAACTGTTACTTTCTCCAGGAGTGTCTGTTGACTACTTCCTTCTCCTTCAGCTCTTTGGGGATGGAGACCTTTATCCTCAGAACTAGGCAGATATAAATTACATAAAAATGTACCAAGTTCTTTTGGTGTTTTTCCCAGATTTAGAAGACACACATCTTGCCATTTCTTGATTAATTACTACATGGAAATTGCTGAGAGGCAAGCTTGGCTCAACATCATGAAGGACTCGCATATGCCTGTGGAACACTGCCAGGCTGTGTGAGGAGGATTGGGGTTCTAGTCTCAAGCACAGCAGTAATTCTTTAAGGGACCTTGGACAAGTTGTTTCCCTTCCCTGGGCCTCAGTGTCCTCATCTGTAGAATGAGAAGGGGATCTTTGTGTTTCCTGTAGTGGACCCATTCTGAAATCCTGGGACACATTGCCAAGAAGACTGTGCAAAGAGGAGTTCCCAAGCAAGCCAGGGCAGCAGAGAAAGGTCTGCTGAATGATGGAGACTCTGAGGGGAGCCTTACTGGAAGGTCAAGTACAAATGAAAGGAGAGAACTTTACAATTTATTCTAAACAAATAACCATAGATGTATTCAAAGACTTACCTAGATGAAAGAGATAATGCCAGGAAGTTCTTTGGATGTTGTTATTTTGAGAGTATTAAAGAGTTCATGAGCGTGAAGATGTGAAGTCCTTGGTGTAGACCTTCTAGTTTCTAGGAACAGTGGAGTAGGTTATTTAAACCAATCCTCCCATTGACAGCAACTAAAAATAGAGATTTTTTTTTAAATCTTCTTAAAAACATCAAAGAGGATGACAAGAAAATAAGTAGTTACTGGATTAAAAATAAAGAGAAAATGAAAACCTAGTGAGATAAGCAAGCACAGAAATTGCTTTTGATCTGAACACATTTGCTGATCCCTCAAAATTAAATTGCCTTTGTTCTGGCAATTTCAAGAGGTGAGGGGGGTAGAAATTAAAGCCCAGGCCACACACAGTGAGGTATTTCCCAGGAGACTCTTCCCACAACCAGCTGGGACCCGAAGGGCTTCACCCCCAGGATAAGAGTGACTCAGAAGTGACACAGCCCCAGTAGAATTACAGCCTGTTTCCCATCCTCTGGGTCCTCTTCCAGTCCCTCGCTAGTCAGTGTGGTCCATGGATCCACAACATCAGCAGCACAGGGAGCTTATTAGAAATGCAAATTCGTGGGCCTCACCCCGGACCAACTATATCAGAATCTGTACTTTAACACGATCCATGATAGAAGCAAACCCAAATCCTTTCAGGAGAAATATACTTGTAATGTAGGCTTCAAATTATTCCCAAAAATAGTTTTTCTAATATAATTTCCAATAAAAAGTCAAAGATAACAAGTCACAAAAGGAAATTAGTCTCCACAAAGAAGAACCAGCAGAAACAACAGACAATAGAAACAGAGCTACAGAGACTTCACATGGTGGAATTATCAGATGCAGTCTATAAAATAATAATTTATATTCACAACAGCTATGTGACCAAAGGATCATAAAAAAAACAAAAAACAAAGAAGACTGCGGTGAATAGGAACCTAAAAAAGTTCACAGAAGATTTGAAAAAGAACCATAGAAATTCTAGACATATGTGTTCATCATGATTCCTGGAGCTCATCCATTTGTGGATGACTGGCTTGGGGTAGTGAGCCACCTGTCATTGAAGGTGTGTGAACAAGGCTAGACAACTGGTTATCAGGATCATTGAAAAGGAGAGTCTAGCACCAGCTAAGGATTAGCCTGGTCATCCTCAAGTCTCCTTCTGGTGCAGACGCTATAAGACATTTTCCTGAGAACGAGACATCTTCCAATTTGTCAAGGCCCATAGAATCCTTTCTAGCTTGACTTCTCCTTGTGTAGGCTTGAGAATCCTGCACAAGGTTGCTAGATCACCCACTGCCCTGAGGTAAATAACACCACAACTGTGTAATACTTGCAGAGAGGTAGGGATCATCTGCAGAAACTCCAGAGGAAACAGAGGGAGCCTATCTGGGGGACACATCAGGTACTGTGGATCCAGGAGAAGTTTATGAACTGTGATCCAGACTGATTATTTGCACACTTCTGCATGAGTTTGCACAAGCCCTCTCCACTTTCAAGCATTCTCAGAACTACACAATCTTCAAAAATAAAAGGAGAAAACACTATGGTCCTTCTTTTGACCCTCTGCCCTTCTTGGTTCTGTGTATCCTCTTTCTTTGTTGTGCTCCATCAAACTCTCCCAAAGAGGGGTCTATGGCCATATTTTCTGTCCACCCTCATGCTTCAGAATCCCTGCACCCTGATTTCTCTTCATGCCACAGATTATCCAAGTACCACTTTTCCTTTGGTTCCTCCTTCCCAACTTCTCTGATCATCTCCTTCTTGGGGCTCTCTCTTTGGAAATCACAGTTACCATTCAAGGGGCACCTAAATCACTTTCCATTACATCATTTAATCCTCATACTAATCATGAAAGATTAGCATTTTTGTTATTCCCATTTTTATAATAATTTGCATTCATTATAGAAAAATTAGAAAATACCGGTAA
Organism: Diceros bicornis minor; assembly: GCF_020826845.1. Taxonomy (NCBI): domain Eukaryota; kingdom Metazoa; phylum Chordata; class Mammalia; order Perissodactyla; family Rhinocerotidae; genus Diceros; species Diceros bicornis. Next base: position 9,444,967 of record NC_080767.1, on the reverse strand, counting down.
ATAAAAAGCAAATTGAAATCTCCTCTAATTTTACTCCCCAAAGATAAATTTACTACTGTTAATATTTGGTGTATTTTCTCCAGACTTTTTTTTTCTACAAATTTTTTTGGAAAAAAGAGAATTTGTACACTGAGCATATGTTTTCATAACCTTCTTCTTCTTTTTTTTTTTTTTGCTAAGGAAGAAAAGCCCTGAGCTAACATCTGTGCCAGTCTTCCTCTACTTTATATGCGGGTCACTGCCACAGTGTGGCTGACAAGTGGCATAGGTCTGCACCCAGGATCCGAACCCATGGACCTGGGCCGCCAAAGCAGGACACGCTGAACTTAACCACTATACACCATGGGACCAGCCACCATTCATATCCTATTCTTATTCACTAACAATAGAGAGTGAACCTCTTTCCATGTTAGTAAATATACACCTACAAGATCATTTTTAATGTTTGCATAGCATGAATGTATGATAACTTACTTAGCATACCCTCCATTGTTGGGCATTTGAATTAATTCCAATCTTCACACTATTAAAATACCATCTTGTAGCTATATCTTTGTGCATATCCTTAATTATTTCTCCGAGATAGATTTCTTGATGTGGAAATGGATTCATGCTTCTGATTTTGACAAATTTCCCCTCCAGAAAATTTGTGCTAATTTAGACCCTCGGCAACAATGTCTGAAAGTGAACATTTCCCAGAGCCCTAACATTTAGGTATTACTGTTTGTATCTTGGTTGTTCGTTAATTGTCTTGGTTAATTTCATAAGCAGCCTTTTATTGCCATTTTAATTTGATTATAAATAAGATAGAATATTTTCTCTTTTTTATCATTTGATTTATTTTTCTTTTGTGAATTAAACTGTTGGTATTTTGCATATATTAACACCCTGGCACATAGAAATAAATATTAGCATCATCAGCCTCATTATAGGTAGCAGCCATTGTACACTACAAATAGTTTCCCCAAATTTGTCATTTTCTTTTAATCTAATTCAATTTTATTTTGTTAATTTAGGCCACACAGAGGTTTACATTTTTGATGTAAAACAAATTCATGAAACTTGATCTTCGCAGATTCTGCCATTCATTGCTTAGAAAGACCTTTCCCACCCTAAGATTACATAAATATTCACCATAGAGTATTTCTATGGTTTCATATTTTATGTTTAAATTATTAATACATATGGAATTTACTTTCATACAAGGATGAGACAGAGATCAGTGGCTTTTCACAAAAAGCCCAACAATTTTCCTACTCAACATTTTAAGTATTTTTCAAATGGAACAGACAGAGACATTTTTGAATCGAGATCTGTGAATGGCTACATCTCTGAGTGGAAAGGAATTAATTACTGCATGTCAGAAATCAGCATGGGGCCGGAGCCATTAAACACACTAATGGCTTGGGTGGAAGGAGAGCTGCAAAGCAGGCTGCGAGCTTCTCCCTGTCCAATGGTGATTTAAGTGGGTTACTCACAGCCCAACGCGACAGACTGAAGAAAGCCAGACGGCCTTTGGTGTCAGCGAATAGAACAGCCACAGTGTCAGCAGACAGAATTGGATCTGGTTGTAATCTGCCTGCAAGGCTCACCCGCCTCCATGGCCCCTGTTATGAAGACTGAAAAGGGAGCAGACGGCCTGAGAAGAGCCAGGGCTTCAAAAACAGCATCGCTTCGTGGCCAGGCCTGGAAAGACCACACCCAAAGTCTTCTCCAGCTAATACCTCAGCAGCCGCCTGTGCTCAGGGTTCCCCTCCAGCATGGTGGCCGTCTTTGGTTTTGCTCCACAGACTTCTGGCTCACGCTTCTGCTCTCCTACATCCTCCACCCTATTGTTTTCCTCAAAACACATATTTCATATTAAAATCATTCTTCTCCAGACTTTTCCTCCATGCTGTATGCAAGTGCCATCATTGCATGATTTTTCCACCTTTAAACTGTTTTTCATAATGCTGTATTTTCTGAAAGTTGGCCTTGGTTATTCTATAGGCAAGAAATATAATGATACTACTTGACAATTACAACTTGCTCCCACAGGTTTTAACACAAACCTCTGAGTAATCCTGACAGGTAGGTAGGCAAGATGGTGTGGAAAAAGCCCAGCCTTGGAAGGGATTTGTCCGAGGGGCACAGTGAATCAGGGGTGGATCTGGACCTGCACACCAGGCATCTGGGGCCAGCCTCAGAACTCTGCCTACCACCCTCAGTGGTCCCTTTCCTACTCAACTTGATGGTTCTTGGGAGTCCTATGATTCACCAGAACTCTAATAAATCTCTCTGTCACAGCCCTGTGCTAGGTTTTAAGGGTACAAGATAACTGATTCATACCCAGTTTCTCAGCAGGTTCAGTCCAGGAGTGATTTTTGTGTATTTCCTGTTTACAAAATGAGAGATGGACAAGGAGAGAGTGTTGACCATGGGCAAGCTGTTGGTCAAGGAAGGCTTTACAGAATATCATATTTGGGCAGGTGGGTTGAGGCCTGTCAGACTACATGAGCTTTGGGCTCTTTAAAGGACATCTGCTGTCCTGTCCTGCCTGGCACCCATTCCTCACCCCCATTATGCTTTTCCCTCCCCCACTCTAAGTTCATGCAATTTCAACCCCTGACCACAGGTATAAGCTTTGGGACTCGTGTTATTCCAGTGATACTCAAACCTGGAGATTTTGTTAATTCTATTGGGAAAAAGGATGCTGCCTTTTCACAGGGGTAGCTGAGAAGCTGATGATTATCTTGCTTCTGTAGGGGAAGAACCTGACAGAGGAGAGCCCAGAGAGAAAAGCAGAGCTGAGAGAGGGAGAGGGTAAGACCGAGTCTTGAGGGCTTTGTCTGGGCTCTGAATCCAGCCACCCCTGAAAGCAAATACAGTCATGTGAGCCAAGAGATTCCTGTTCTTATGTGTGTAAACTGGTTTGAGTTGGGTCTCTGTCACTTGCAATCCAAAGATCTTTGACTAATACAGTATCCCATCCAAATTCAAAGCTCTATGAGTCTTTGACAACTGGAGGCAGAAATGGTGCCCACACTCCTCAGCACCCAGCTCCTCTGCCTTGTCGGTCCAGCTGCTCAGCATTCGTGAAATGATTGGGTCCAGGATAGATCATCCCGCTTTCAGAGCTGTCAATTTTGGCTCTTTGGTGTGTGAGGCTCCAGCAGAATTCAGGGCAACTATTGATGCATTTCCTGTAGAGTGGTCCAGCTGCAGGAATCCTGTGAGGGCCACAGATGACGGCTAGGGGACCTCTATTGTCTGTCTTTCTAGAACAGTCCCTCCCCCTCTCCTGGAAAATAACCCCTTTCCCAACTCTAGCCATGTGGTTTGAATGGGGGCTGCCAGAATCTTAGTGACACAGCCATGAGACCAAAGTGATTGGCCTGAGTGGGCACCTGCCCAAGGATGGGATGGAGGAAGCAGTCTCGGATCTTCTCCAACAGCAGAGATGTCTAGAGCCGTCGGTGACCAGGTCCCTCGTACTGTGGAAGAAATAGCTGAGGGAGGGACCTAATGAAGTGGCTACAAAGAGAGATCTAGGATGAGGGACGTGAAGATGGGGCAGGCTGGACCAGGCGGTTTTCTACTCCTACATCCCATTTGTCCCTGAGGCCACACTGTATCCCCTACACACCTCTTGATTAAACGAGCCTTCTAATAGTCCCCCTGCAAATAACCAAGACAATTTAGCTGAATTAGCTGTTCATTATTTGCAACTCTATGGGGCTCATATAGCAGCCAAATTCCCCAAGGCAGGCGTGCTCCACAGCGCTAACTAGCCACCCATCAGATCAGTAGTTCACAGCCCTGGCTAACATTAGAATTAATCTCAGGAGCTTTTAAAACACAATGGTACCCAGCCCAGCTCCAGAGACTCTTACTTGATGGATCTAGAGGGCGGCCCAAGCTACAGGTGTGTTATTAATCTCCCCAGTGATTTTAGCATGTATCCAGGCTTGCAAACTACTGCAGAGAAGATCAACTCACCCTACTTGCCTAAGGAATGGGACCTGTGGCAATAAGGTTGCGAGGGAAGCGGTGGTTTTGGCATCTGAAGGGCTCAGTTCAAACCCTGTCTTGGTCACTAATTCTGGGACTGTAGGCAAGTCTGATGACCAAGTTCCTCAGAGGTGGAAATAGTACCCACTGCTCTGCTCTCCTCACAGAGGTCTCACAGGGACCAGATGTGAAGGAACCTGGAACTCCAGGAATCCTTGTCTCCTAGAACAGAGACTGCACGTCCACTTCACACACTCCTCACACAGCAGAAGGGGATATCCTGGTGTCTGCATCCTTCCTGGAGTCGGGATTGAAGCCTCAGGAGGGAGAGAGGGCAACTGCACCTCAGTGGAGGAACACAGGAGAAAATGAGTCTCTCAGCTGCGGTTTACACAGCCGTGTGTGTCTGTGTCCTCATTTCCTGCCCCACCCTGTGCCCACCCCACCGCCCCGCTACCGTACCCCGTCAAAGCTCCTATAGAAACACCTCAAAGATTCCTTATCAGCAGCCAGCCACCCATCAAGGCTGCTTAATGATCAAATCAGGCTTTCTAGGCCTTTTCCTAAAGGATTTTAATCTCTGTCCTTGTTCTCCCCTGGATTTTTTTTCCACCACTCTTTGGCTTAATAAATGCCTTTCCAGAAGGCTTCAGCCCGGCTGGAAGTATACTTGAACAGCAATTCTAAGTCCTTATTAGCTCTATAGTGATCAGGTGAAGGAATAATTGATCTCAATCAGGAACACCTGGTTTCATAATTGCACAAATGATTATAATTCAATAATAAAAGTCAATTTAACTAACTTAATTCAGATTGCTTTAACCTCTCTCAGACAGTTAAGAAGTGAAGAAGCGAAGAGGGGGAAAAAAAGAAAAAGAAAAGAAGAAAGAAAAGCAAGGCTCTGTCTAAACTGCCTGACCAGAGGACCCAGACATCACTGGTTCGTGTTCCCTGTCACAGCACGTATTCTCGCGGCTGGACTGTGCTCATATTCTTTCTGTGTGGAATGCCCATCCCTCAGCTCTGAACTTCCAAATTCTACCTGTTTTTCCAGATCAAGCTCAAATACCAACTCCTTCACCTCTAGAAAGTTTTGGGGTGCTCAGAGTTGGGGAAATATCCAGTCCCCCCATGGGGCTTGAGTGAGATGGGGACGAAAGGGAAGAAAGTAATATGCATTGAGCAGCTATTGCAAGTCAGTCAGACATTTGTTTCTGGCATTTCATTTCGTTCTCACAGAGAAGTGGGAAACTGAGGCTCAGATTGCTTAACGATTTGCCCAAAGGGAATCGCTGGAGAGCAAGCAGAGACAGGATTTGAACTCAGGGCTTCCTGATGGCAGAGCCTGTGTTCTTTGCTTCCCCACTTAACAGACCCTCAGGGCACCCTGGACTTTCTGGGCTCTCGGGCCTCAACACTACTTCAGCCTCCCATGGCGAGTTTCATCTGCTGCCACTTGATTCTGAACCATGAGAATTTGGCCAAGAGGTCGCCAGCCAGATAAGGCTTCGTCTGTTGGCTTCCACTTCATAGAAGTAGCTCCCTCCTCTCACTCTCTCTCCAGCCAAATATTGGTTCATGGGAATCAAAGGTGGACTTGAAACACTCACTTGTGAATCACTTCAACCTTGTGAATACCAGAGACTGAACTTCAGGGAGTGTGGCCTCGGGATCAAGGAGAATGTGAGAGGCTGAGGTCCAGAGAGGGGGAAATGTCCCAAGGCTAGTCCTGCTCCTGTCTGCTCTCTGGGGAGAAGACAGGAGAGTGACAGAGTGTGGTGCTTTGCTGAGCTGTGCTGGTGGGGAGGGGAGAGGAAGAGCGTATGGGCCCTCAGCAATCCACCTCTCCATTCAGTAAACGCTCATGGAGCGCCTACCAGACCCATGCGGGGCAGGGGATTCTGAGCTCACTTCTGCCACTGCTATGACTATTATTAACGATGATAATTACACCCACCATTTACTGAGTATCAGGTACCATGCTGAGGGTATATATGCATTATCCCATTTTTCTTCATAGTCCAATGTAGTAGGTATAAGTATCATCCCCCTTGTATGGATGGGCAAACTGAGATTAAGAGGATTTAAGTCATTTACCCAGAGTCACAGAACTCAATAGGGGTAGACAGAGCAAAGATTTAAATCCAGGTGTCTGGCTTTAAAGCTTGAGCTCCTAACTAGTCCTCTGCGGAACATCGCTAGTTTGTCTCAAGGCATAGCCCGGGTCCAGGGCTCACAGCCTTGGGGAATATGGGCATGCACAGGAATAATAATAATTCAGTATGAAGGTGCCAGTGGGTAAAGGGGCAGTCAGAGCTTCTCCAGGTTAGGGGGACACTGTGTTGCTGATAACAGCTGCAGAAGGCCTTCTCATCCCTGGGCGGCTGGTCTATGCCCATCTGGGACAGCCCCCTGTGGCCTGTAAAGGCTGAGGTCTCAGCGAGACCCTGTGCAGACTCTCTCATACACTTTGACATGGCTTAGTGGCCGGTTTCTGAACAAAATTTCTATTTTAGAACACTCCAGCCCTCATGGATAATGTCTCTTTTGAAAAGCTGTCACTATAAGCTGTGAAATCTCCCCCCACCCCCACTGACTGTCCAGTTTTGTAGAATTTATGCTGATTGTAGAAAAATGAGAAAATGCAGATAAGCAAGAGTTCTTTAAAATTTCCTAGAAATTCCATCACCCAGAGACAACTGCTGCCAGAATTTTGGTGTTTGTTCATCCAGACGTTGTCCAAGGGTCATGTAAAGGGTATGTTGACAGACTTTTTTTTTACAAAAATGTCATCATACTGCAGTTGTGTTTTGTAACCTGCCTTTTTCATGTAGCCGTGTGGTGAGTGCCTTCCCATGGGATCACAATTTAAAAGAATGGTTTCTAAACCTTTGCCAGCTTTGAAATCTGCAGCATGGCAGTGCATGGGCAACAACGTCTAGGAGATGGCACGGAGCAAGGCAGACAAGCCATAGCAGTTCGAGCACTGGTTCCTCCTCCCACCAGCCAAGTGGTCCCTCTGAACCTCACTGTTTTCATTCATCAACTGAGGATAACGCCCTTCCCTCTGCAGACTTCCCAGGACTGGGTGAGTTATCCATGCAGGGACGGACATGAAGTGCTGGTGTAGACTCATTGTACTATCCAAATATAAGGGGCCTCTGAAGACTCTGCCTCTGCCAAGAATCTCTCTGCTTTTGCTATTGTGAGCTCGGAGATAATATCCCAAGAATCCCAAGATTCCGGGCGCATCCCAATGGTACCCGTCAGTGAGTCTTCCTTGTTGGTGATGATGAAGTTCTAACACTTGATCAGAGAGGAATTGTATCTGCTATCTGACTTGTCTGGGTTGTTTTACTGCCCTATTTTCTAGTCTTTTGGCTACCTCAGGGCCCATGTTCCAAAACAGTCTGAGCATCCTTCATGCTCCCTTCTCACAGTGGGTCTGGCCACAGCACCCCTAAAAAGATCCCCACACCTCCTGCTGCCTTTCAGAATCTCCCTGAGGCTCTGCCAGCCAAACCTACCCGCTCCCTCTTATCTCTTCTCTGTTGCCTCTTTGAGGGTGCTATCTCTACTTTGCAACCAACCCTTAGAACTTCCTCACTTCTTTGCCCCACCTTCCAGGACCTAGTCCACGGCTCGTTTTGACAGGAGAAGCAGCTGTGTGGTTTTCCAGGAATTCTGATGGTGACTTTCCAGGAGGGCATCCCAGTGCTCCAGAGTACCCCCTGGTTCCACCTGCCTCCTGGTGCGGCTGAGTTTTGTATAGGCCAAAGTGGCTGATGGACACTCCTCCTCCAGCAATGAGATCCCAAGTGGTGCCTGCCGCCTTTCCCAGGAGCCCACCACCTGCTGGCATTATGTCAGACAATGCTCTGCTGCTATTTACAGGGTTTCCATGGCCAATTTTTTCAGAAGTGGGTGGCCAGGTCCTTCTTCCTAGTCTGTCTTAGTCTGGAAGCTCCACCAAAACCTGTCCACCATGGGTGACCCTGCTGGTATTTGAAATCCCAGTGGCATAGCTTTCAGCATCACAGCAACACGCAGCCACCACAGTATGACAACCGACAGACGTGTGCTGTGGTTCCCTGACCGGGAAAAGAACCCCAGCCATGCAGTGAAAGCGCCAAATCTTAACCGGTATACCACCAGGGCTGGCCGTACTTCCAGTTACCACAATAAATTCTAATTTGCTGTCAGCCTGTCTCGAAGAGGTGAGCTCCTGAAGGAAACGATTTTGTCTTATTTTCTATTATTGCCCTAGAGCCGAGCACATAGGTGCTCAATGAATTTTTGTGGAACGAGTGACTGAACAAATTTAGTCTATCTTAGTCCCACCAGGACCACCTCAACCCCACTCACGCTTCTGGAGAAATGTTTTGGTAATCCAGAAATCCATCCTTCCTTTCTCCTGCAGCTGAGCTATGGAAAGGTGCAACAAAATCAAGGTTGGCAGACCTGCCACAAGTCCTGCCCCTCTCCCTGCCCCCGTCCCTCCCCAGTAACCCAGGTGGGGCCATTAGTCCCGCCACTGGCAGCCTGCACTCTTTTTCAGGAGGGAAAGCCAGACCTGTGACTGACAAGGCCTTTGGACTTACACCATCTCTGCTCTGTTGACTTCCTGCCCTATCTTCCCCAAAGCTGCCTGGCACTGGTTTATCTTCCAAGTGAATTTTGTGAATATCCTGAGAACTTTGTGACATCCCCAAAAGTAAATAGAGATGTTCCACCCACATTCTACTTGGGTATCATCAAAGCTGAATTAATAATAACTGAGATTCCCTCATTCATGTGTGCATTCATCAAATTAGTAAGCAATTATCGAGTCCCTGTTATGCCCCAGGTACTGCGCTGGGTGCCAAGAAGCCGCATGCCGCTGTAGATAGACTTTCCTCTCTACCAGATCCCACTGGTTAAAATGGCCTCACCAAAAGACGTTTCTTCTGTTAATCAATTTATGTCATGACCAGTTTGCCTAAAATTCAGCCCATTTATGTGTTTTTTAATCTGTTCAGACATTCTGGTCCTTTTAGTTATCTTTCTTTTTTTTGGCATTGAAAGATTTGTTTTTGTAATGAATTCATCTTAGAACTCTTCCTATATCAATTAAGATGTAAAATCTTTTCAAAAAATGAAGTATTCAAACTAAACTGAGGTTTGAAGACTGGAGTTTCTGGAACTGGTGGGCTTTCAATGCCTTTTGCAATCCATTTGCCTGATTCTGTTGGCATGGGGACTTTTTTTTTTCTTTTGGTCAAAGGTGGGTTTTGAAGGGATGATGCAAAGAAGAGAGACCCTAGGATCAAACATTGTCTGCTCCCTCTGCAGACCCAAGAAATGGATGGGGGGGAGGGTGCAGGCTACAAGTTGAGGGATCGTGTTCTTGAGATACTGAAAGGCTCCGCACACACAAGGAGCCCACCAAGAGCTGGGACTGAGGGCACTCGCCTCCTCCCTCTGAACCAGAGGCAGAGTGCGGCTTTAGTGCCTCCACCTGGGGGGCAAGTGCCCTGAGCAGTGCAGCACTGTGGAGGGAGGGTTTGAGAAGAAGGCCAGGGGAAAGAACATGGGTGGAGCACACGTGAGGTGGCCCAGGAGGTGGCCCTGGGGACGAGCTGAAACAGCCTAGGGGGGGGGTGTTGCTGCTGACGTCCTCTGGTCATCCAGGTCGGGCTACCACCAGCAAGATTTGGGCATTAATGTCACTGGAACTTCACTTGTGTCCCCCAAGGTACTGAGGCCCAAGCACGTTTGGGTTCTAAGACACCATCAAAATATAAACCAACCTCCCACTTCAGAGAACACTGTACATTGGATGAATATTATTGGAAACACAAAATAAGTTGCAAGTGCCTGATTTTAAAAGTAAGGAGGTCATCGTTACAGTGGCAAAAAAAAAAAAAAAAAGCAATGGATGGATTTGTTATTAGGCCAATTGACCAGAGCCACTGTTGGCCCTCAACCACACAGGGCGCCCCCTCTGTTGAGGCTCTTGAAACAGGCAGAATGAGGGCCCCAGGAGACAGGACTGGCGCTCCATCTGGTCTCTGCATTACTAGGCAGAGGAGGTCCAGCTGCTCACAGCAACGCTTACGGCTGAAAGAGCCGCCGCTGGGACAGGGCAGCCTCCCCATGACGCAGGAAGCAAACAAAGGTAGCCGGGATGCAGCGGGAGCGCGAGGGCTCAGCTCCTGATGACGCCAGCCAGCCCTCCTTGTGCACTGGGACCCGGGGCAGAGACCCAGCTCGCAGGCTGGGAGAGAAGCCCTCTGCTCCTAGGAGCCCTCGGCATGGGGGTCGGTCGTCAAAACCTTGAGATACAAAGACCCTTAGGGATTATCTAGTCCAACCCCCTCATTTCCCAGAACAAGTTGCCGGGGCCCAGATCGGGGACGGAATTTGTTCTCTGTCACCGAGAACGTCAGTGACGCAGTCTCCCGCACTGGGTTCAGCGTAGGACACGGAAGCCTGACAAGGGACCTGGGCTTCCACTGGGTTCATCGTGAAACCGAAATAATCACACCACTCAGCATTTTCCAGCCACTGGAAAAGTCTAACTTTGTGAAATCCACAAGGCATAAACATTTGCTAATCAAAGTATTTACCCGAGTGATACTCAATTAAAGCAATATTAAGGGAAATTAAACGTGTACATGCTACCGACCACCCACGCAGGGTTTAGATCGCATTCTCCTAAATGAGTGAGCCTTAAATCAGTGTCAGCTCTCCCTGGCTGGGACTTGAACAGCAGGGAATCAGCAGGAGCCTTGAGGGAGATTTGACAGGCAGCACAAAAGGCTGAGAACCAGGAGCCAGGGGACCCGCCTCCTCCCTCAGCTCTGCCTCTCAAGGGCCCACTGACCTGGGGCAAGCCCTCTAGCCTCTCTGAACCTCAGCATCTTCATCCCTGAACTGGGGATGCTACTCCCTGCCCAGCCAAACCGCCTCCACCCCAAACCGTGGTTGTTGCAAGGATAACATGAAGTGGCCCTTTGAAAATTTGATGCAAATCACAGTGTTTTCTAGCTGCCTTCTATCTGAGCTGGTGGCCAACTGCAGAAAGGAGAGTGGCTAAGCAGAGCAGGTCAGAGGAGGCAAAGAGTAGGTAAGGGAACTGGACACCAGGTTCTTGTAGGGACAGTTGCAATCGCTGGAACTGCTGTGCCTGGAAGCGGTGAGATCCTGTGAAAGTGAACGGCAGTGGAGCCAGACGGACCTGTGGGCTCTGGCTCTTCCTGGACATGCGGGCTGGGCAGTTCATGTCGGTTCGCTGAGTGTGTAAAATGAGGAGAAAAATACCCACCTTGCAGGGTTATCATGAATATTAATAACAGCTGGCTTTTATTGAGAGCCTGTTGTAATGCTTCAGCTACTGTTCTAGGTACTGAGCCCATAGTAACTCATTTAAGCCTCACACAACCCTGTGAGTCAGATGTTATCATATCCCCATTTTATTGATGAGAAAATGCTCAAGTTCACACAGCTATACATGATAGAATCAGGCTTTGAATTTGGGCGTTCTGGACCCAGAATCTACATACTTAACCTCTCTGTAGAGTGTATTGGTTTCCTATTGGCTGCAGTAACAAATTACCATAAACTTAGTGGCTTAAAACAATACAAATTTATTGTCCTACAATTCTGGAGGTCAGAAGTCCTAAAATCAAGATGTTGGCAGGACTGTGTTCCATCTGGAGGCTCTAAAGGAGGCTCTTGCCTTTTCCAGCTTCTATAGGCCACCTGCATTCCTTAGCTCGTGGCCCCCTTCCTCACATGACTCTGACTTCTGCTTCTATGGTCACATTTCCTTCTCTGATTCTCCTGCCACCCTCTTAAGGACCCTTGTGATTACACTGAGCACCCCCAGATAATCCAGGATGATCTCCCCATCTCAATGTCCTTAATCACATCTGCAAAGTCTCTTTTGCCATGTAAGGTAACATATGCACAGATCTCAGGGGTTGGGATGTGGACATCTTCAGGGGACCATTATTCTATATACCACACAGGGCCTCTTGAATAAATAAGAAAATGTTTGTAAAGCACTTAGCGCAGAGCTGGAACAAAGTAGGTATGGTATTGATGCTGATGCTGATGATACTGAACATGGGCTAGCTGACAAAGTCTGGTCAGCCAATTTCACAGCCATCAGAAACCAGTCTCCACTGACATGCAAGGAGCTTTGCTATCACTGGGTCAGACAATCTCTCTGACTTAAAGCGTTGCTCCAGAAGCAGACCCTGAGACAAGGATTCCAGTGCAAATAGTTTATCTGGGAGGTGATCTTGGAAACAGAGAAGTGGGAAAGTAAGACAGACAAGGACAGGAAAGAAATAGAGGGTGTTATCAAGCTCATTACTGCTGTAGACAGCAGGGTCCAGTCCTGCTGGGCATGTGGGTGACAGTGCTGAACCTCACCTCGGACTGATCCTGCCCGAGGGGAGCCAGCGCCCGGGTGAGGATATGCTAACTCCCTGCAGAGCTTGTTGAGGGTTTTTGTGGGGAGGGGCACAGTGGAATTAATTCCTCCACCTGCACACATGGACGGGGAGAGATCCTATGTGCGAGGATCTGCAGGGGCTGGCAAGTGGAAGTCAGGCTGCGGGCTCTGAAATGGTAAAGATGAGGGGCTGAGCCCCCCACCTTGAGCTGTGGTCTATTTCCTGTGGACGCTGGAGCAGCTGAGTTCAGGAATCTCATGAAGCCCAGATCATGCAGAAAGGTTAGGAAATCAAGGAGTCAGCGTCTGACCCAACTGAAGGTAAGAGGAGAGTGGAATTCACAGCTAGAAACCAAGGCCAGTGGAAGACATGATCTGAATGTTGCTCCCCAGGGCCCGAGGCCCTTAGGACAGCGACTGTGTGCAGGGCAGCCTGGGGTGATGGTGGCCATCACCTGACCCCGATGCCCCTCATACGGCCACTTTTCTGGGAGGCTTTTATCCACCTCTTATTTTCACTACTGCGTGCTATTATTGTCATCTTTTGAGTAATTTTTGTCGTTTTATTAAAGAATTATTTTCCCTTCCTAGTTGTTTGGAAAGGTTCCTGGCTATCTTTTGTGTCAATTACATCGCAACCAAAGCCCACCTTTCTCCCAGTGAAAAAGAATAGTCTCTCTATAACTTGCCATCCTCGTATCCTCCCCCCTCTTCCAGGCCTCAGCCCAGTGCAGTCTGGCTTTTACCCCCTCTCTCCATGGAAACGGCCCTCCCAAATGTCACCAGTGGATTCTGAATTCCCAAACCTAATGACAGTCACTGAGGATCCAGTCAGCTTTTGGTGTTGAAGCAGCATGCCCCCTCTCTCTTTCTCCCTCTCTCCTTCCTTCCCTCTCTCTGTCTCTCTCCCTCCCTCCATGTATCTCTCTCTCCGTCTCTTCATCCTCCATGTCTCCCTAACTCTCCTTCCTCCCTCCCTTCCTCTCCCTCCCTCTCTCCCTCATCCCTGGTTTGCCCCTGCCTGGCTACTGCTCAGTCTCCTTCTCTGAATCCTCTTCCTCTGGCTGCTCCTCCGTGTTGGTTCCCCTGGGGGCTCATCGTTGGCTCTCCTCTCTTCTCACACTCCTCACTTTCCTTGAGTGATCTCATCAGACCCATAGATGCAGTGACCACTGCTTCACCTGCAGTGCGCAGATCTCCAGCTGTCCCTCGAGCCACTCTCCTGACCCCTGGACCCATATGGTCCTCCCCTCCCCCACAGGTCAGTTCCACATGAATGTCACACTCAACAGGCCCCAATCGGACTTCATCTTCCCAACAAAACCGGCTCCTCCTCCAGCATGTCCCATCCAGGTGAATGATGCTCCCCATCCCCATCATTGCATGACACAGACCAGGCCCCATCCTAAGCTCCTCCCTCACCTGCCACAGCTAGTCACTCACCAGGTTATTTTCTCATAACCAGTTCCTACATTCTCTTCTACTGCCCAGCTGTCTTATCCATGGTTCAGGTCCTTATCAGCCCTCTACTGGGCCACAGCAGGAGCTTCCCGATGTGTTCTCCTGTAGCTGGAATCAACCAGGACAGTCCAATGCCACAATCCTGTCATTTTTTGGAGCAGGAAATTGCAGAGAGGGAGTTTCAGGCTTGGCACCCAGGCCTCCTGGCCAGTAGTGTAGTGGACATCAGAGCCAGACAGGACTGCTCTTAAAGCATCATTCCACTCCTTGTTGATCTGTATTAGTTTCCAGTTGCTGCTGTAACAAATTACCACCAATTGAGTGGCTTTTGTTGTTAGTGCCGTCGAGTGGATTCCAACTCCTAGTGACCCTGTGTACAGCAGAGTGGAACCCTGCCTGGTCTTTTTGTGCCATCCTCTCATTTTCTAGTGCTATATCAGACAATGCTCCACTGCTATTCACAGGGTTTTCGTGGCCAGTTTTTTCAGAAATGGGTGACCACGTTCTTTTTCTTAGTCTGGAAGCTGCACTGAAACCTGTCCACCATGGGTGGCCCTGCTGGTATTTGAAATCCCGGTGGCATAGCTTTCAGCATCACAGCAACACACAGCTGCCACACTGTGACAACTGACGGGTGGGTAGTGTGATTCCCTGACTGGAAAAAGAACTCGGACTGTGGCAGTGAGAGCACCAAATCTTAGCCACTAGACCTCCAGGATTGGCCAATTGAGTGGCTTAAAACAACATGAATTTATTATCTTACAGTTCTGGAGGTCAGAAATTCAAAATGAGTCTTACAGGACTGAAATCAAGCTATCAACAGGATTGTGACCCTTCTGGAGACTCTAGGGAATAATCTGTTCCTTGTTTTTTTCAGCTTCTAGAGCCTGCCTGCATTCCTTGTCTCGTGGCCTCCTTCCAACAATGGTATGACTCCAATCTCTGCTTCCTTGGTCACATCTCCTTCTCTGACTCTGACCCTTCCACCTCCCTCTGACTATTATTGTTATTATTATCTTGTTATGATGATGACTACCCTTGTGATTACATTGAGCTCTCCCAGATAATCCAGGATGACTTCCCCATCTCAAGCTCCTTGACTTAACCCTACCTGCAAAAGTCCCTTTTGCCATGTAATGTAACATACTCATAGGTTTTTGGGATTAGGATGTGGACATTGGGGGAGATCATTGTTCAGCCTACCACACTAACTGTGACCCCTAAAAAAGCTACTTAATCTCTCTGAGATTCTGGTCCCCCATCTGTAGAATGGGGATGATAGTTCCCACCCCACAGGGATGTAAGAAGGAGCAAAAGAGAGAAAGTGCCTGAAGCACCTGAACACAGTTGATGTTCAACAGATACCCACCACCAGACACCAAGAGAACCTCGGCAGGGTGGAGCTTCGATTGGACCACGGCATCTAGGAGATGTTCCTGGGTGGCCTCCCCCAATACTTCAGGCTACTGGAGGTTGAGTTTTCCACATGGCCCTGTTCTTCTTCCTGGTTCTCATGAGTGCTGACTGGGACTGGAACAGAACCCAGCCATCCTCCCTCTGACTTCCAAGTTTTAGGTATCTTCTCTAGAACCTGACCTTCTCATTTCTCATAAGCAAGTGATGCTATGGTGGCCCGAATCCACTGGGACCACTCTGTCCCCCAGCCCTGCACTCGAGGCAACTTGCCTGCTGACTTGGAGCAGAGGTAGAGGAAAAATAAGAAAAGTCTTTAAAAAGTGTATTTCAACTCCTATTTTGAAAATACTAAAGGAGTCTGCTACTTCAAAGATATCTGTGGTGTTATCGTTATTATTTTATAATATGGTAATCCCTCGGAACAAAACAAGAGAAGAGTAAGGTCCAATCGATGATAGAGTGGAAAGAGGAGAATTCAAATGACAATTCTGGCTTTTACAGGCTGCGGTAGACACAACCCATACAGTCACATCCGCAAATGAAGTTGACGCCTTCCAGTTCCCGGGCCAGGCTGCAGTGGTCTGAGCATAACCTCATTTCCCATCCCAATAAGTGGTCTAGAAATGACCCGTGAGATGGAAGGCTTCGTTGGGGGCAAGAGCAGGCGGCTTCCTCCTGATAAAGTTTTCCAACTATCCAGAGAGACCCAGCAAGTGACAGTCTCTCTCTTCTCCTGCCATGATTATGTCTGGACGACAGGTCTGGCACTCCTGCAGCTGTCTTGTCACCAGCCTGAGGATGAAGCCAGCCCAAGGATGGCAGAGAGGTGGAAAGAGCACAGGTCCTTAATGACATCCTTGAACTGCTAAATCAACCAAACTTGAAGCCTGCTTTACCCTAGACTTCTGATTATATTAGAGAATAAATCCCCTTTATTGTTTAAGCCAGTTTTCTAATATTTGCCACCCACAGCATCTGAAGTGACATGTTAGCTGTGACCTTGGATAAGCCACCTAACCTCTCTGAGCAATATAATAATCCACTCCTGTGTACTCTCGCTGAGGATCAAGTGAGAAAGTACACATGAAAACACTTTTCAAACAAACTACATACTGCTGGACAATTTAAGCTATTATTATTTTAACCTTTGGTAAATGTGCATTGGCCAAATTGGGTCTGTTTAACAAAACTCTTTGCATCATTGATTTATTCAAAACTTGCCTCTACTTTGACCAAGTAGACTCAGCTTCATTTTCTGGAGCCTTGGCAATGTCAGAACAATGTCCAGGTGTGCCTCTCTCTCTCTGTCCTGCTGAACCTCAAATGGATCCCCTACAAGCTAACAGAAGTGGCCCAAAGTTTGTGTCACGAGAAAAGTGCCCCAGGAAGGAGAAACAAAGTGTTCCCTGTCTCCCCCAGAAAAGAAGAGCCCAGGAGCACCTGAGAAGAAGTCTGATGATCCAAAGCCCACGGGCTCCCAGGTGCCTGAGGCTTACTCTGCTGCTACATGTCATCTGTGCTCCCAGTTGATACATTTCTCTGGCGGAATTGTAGTTCTGAGGGTTTCCAAATACTGCCTGGGCCATCTGTTGCCTCTGAGCATCTCCTCTCTTTCAGCATAAGGAAACCCTAATTGATGGACCTTTGCCCTCTTCACTTTTTCTATGAACAAGTGTGGATAGAGACAGACTGCAGCTTCTCTGTTCATCTGTAGTCAGAACGCCTCAACATGATGCTCAGACAAGACAGAAAGGGCTCAGGGCCTCCAGAGGCGTGGGCTCAGTGACACTGGAGGGAGCACGTCCTGCTCGGGGATGGCTCCAGCAGAGTGGCTTCTGGCTGGTCCTTGAAAGATGGAGATCGGGATACAGGGAGACCAAAGGGAGGAGGAATTTGCAGGTAAAGGGACCAGTATGAGGGTGAGAAGGGGGACCACCCAAGTGGATTAGGGCTTGGGCAACGAGCGCCAGACAAGCACCAATCTCTGCTCATTTTCCTCCAGTCCACAGTGAAGGTGAGAAAAATGACAAAGAGCAAGTTTTGAATAAATCAAATTCATTCAACGTGAAGTTTTGTTTTTATTCTGGTATGAAGTTCTTCTTACGTTTTGAGTACTAAAATGTCATTCCTTTTATAAAATGATTGTCATTGTCAGCAGTAGCTGGGGGACTCATGGGTACTGGTCCTAACTACACTGACTCTCTCACCTTCCGGGCACATGGGAAGATTAATCTTCTCGGCCCCCGTTTCGGTAAGGTCTGGATAAGTGACTTATTTTCACCAATGAAATGTAAGTAGAAAGAATGTGTCACTTCCGGGCAGAATTTCTGAGAGTCAGATCATCCCACTTTCCTGCCTCAGACACTGTGGAAACATGTGTCAAGACACAGCCTCTGTGGGCCTGGCTCCCCCAGTGACCACGGCACTGCCCACCTCACTGGGCAGGTAGTGTGAGTGAAGAATGAACTTTTGCTTTACGAAGCTGTGAGGCTTGGGGAGTTATTCATTCCTGCAGCACAGTCTGACTAATAGAGCAGCTGTTGATTTTTTTCATATCTTTATTTAGTAAAACGAAATGTTGCCAATCTTATGTTGGTATTCCTCTTTTTTTCTTTTGATATTTAACTGCCCCAGGAAATACAACCCCTTGGACATTCTGAGACTCTGATAACTGGAGCGTGGGAGGTCTCCAGTTTGATGAGAACTTCAATTCTCAGGTCAGGAGCCACAATACGGGGCCCCTCGGTGCCAATTCAACCAGAGTCACACTTGTTTTATCTGTATCATGAATAAAGGAACACCACCACACTTCTGCACAGGATTTCACCACAAGGAAAGGGTTTTCTAACTGAAAAAGAAAAAGTTAAAAGTTACTATGCCAGGCCTGGGGGTACAATGACGAACCAGACAGACACAGACTTCTCATTTATTTATATATTATCTATGGTTTTCAGTTTTGTGAGATGAGAGGAGGGTAGACAAAAGACAAGCAAAAAAATAAAATAATTAAAACACAGGAAAGCACTACGTAGGTGAGATACAGGGGCTGAGGTTGAGAATAAACTAGCGGGGCCTACTTTAGGCAGGGTGGCCTGGCAAGGCCTCTTCTCAAGAGGTCATATTTAAGTTACGACCTGAAGGATGAGACGCAGCCAACGGGAAAGGAGTGGGGAAAGGGTGTTCCAGGAAGCCACACCAGGAGAGCCATCAGGCAAAAATGTGTGCCACCTGCCCCAGAGACAGGAGGCCTGCATAGCTGGAGTGTCGGGCTGAGAAGGAGAGAGGCAGGAAGTGAGTTGGAGGGGTCAGCAGGGCCTGGTCATGCCGGGCCTTGCAGGCCAAAAGGAGAGGAGGGAAGGAGAGCCGCAGTGGCTGAAGCTGCCTGTTCCCTGTCGCCACTTAATAAGCACTCCAACTTCACACATTCAAAGCAGAAAGCCTGATGTCCACAGACTCACTCCCCCAGCCTGCTCTCCCCCACCTTCCCCATCTCATTAACGCCAATTCCACTCTTCAAGTTGCTGAGGCCCCAAGCCATGGAGTCTCTTTTGCCCTATATCTAATCCATAAGGGAATCCTATTGGCTCCGCCTTCAAAATGCACCCTGAATCAGACTACCTCTCACCACTGCCTGGCGATGAACCTGGTCCGAGACGCTAGTATCTCTTACCTGGACTGTTGTCGTGGCCTCTTAACTGGCCTCTCTGCTCCTACCCTTGACCCGACATCCTTTCTTCTACACAGCAGTCAAAGAGATCCTTCAAAACTCAAAGTTGGACCATTTTCTGCCCCAAACCTATAATGGCTTCACACCTCACTCAGAATAAAACCAAGGTCCGAGCCATACCCTTCAAGTCCATCGTGATCTGGCCCTTCACCATCTCTCCAAACCCACCTCTATTTCTCTTCTCCTCGCTCGCTCAGCTTCAACCCCACAGCCTTCTCGATGTTTTTGAACATACCGACATGCTTCTGTGGCATGACCTTTGCACCTGCTGTTTCTTCTCTCTGAACCCTTTCCTCATTGTCTGTTTCTTGTGGCTTGCTCCCTCCCTTCATTCAGATCTTTCCTCAATGGTCACATTATCAGAGTGTGCGTCCATGGACACTCCTTTCTATCATTTCTATCTTCACATCTGTTCATTACTCTTCATGACATGAATTGTCACCTAGCATATTATATACTTATTTTTCTAGGCCGTAGGCTGGCAAACTTCTTCTATAAAGAGCCAGATGGTAAATATTTTAGGCTTTATAGGCCATACGGTCTCCATTACAGTTGCTCAGCTCTGCCGCTGTAGTGCAAAAGCAGCCATAGACAGTACATGAATAAATGAGCTTGGCTGTGTTCCAATAAAACTTTATTTATAAAAACAAGTGGCAAGCTGGATCTGATCAATGGGCCATAGTCTGCCAAGTGACCCTGGTTTAGGTATTTGTTGTCTACTTCCCAACTGAAATGCAAGCTCCAGGAGAGTGAGGATTTTGTGTTTTTTGTGCAATACTCTCTGAGGCACCTACCAAAGTGTCTGGCGTGTGGTAGGCAGTCCATAAATATTTATTGGATGAATTAATTGATTCATTGATAGATTAATGAGCTCTTGGGAGACTTTGATTTTAGGGGCCTGGCTAAGGAGTTTGGAATTTCTTCTTGAAAAGAAGTTCGGAAAGTGCCTTTGCCAGTTTGAACAATGTGCATGACTGTTGATTGACAGATCTTATCCGCAGTCTGCAATTCTCAGAATGGAGACATTTTGAGACAAATGACAAGCGCTTGCTCGTCTCACTGTTTACTCCTCTCGTAAGAACACTGTATGATGCACATCGCACATTGGGTTGGATGTGTGATGCATCAGACCACTGCCAACAAAAACACATCGAAACAAAATAATCATCTCTGCAAGCAAAGGCCTGGAAATGACACTCCAGATGCCCCCATGGAAATAAAGGGGCCTGCTGCAGCTCCGGAGGGAACAGAATCAAGGACCCACCACAGTGCTGGGTGTGGAAAAGCAGAGAGGTCAGCAAAGACTGCAAGTGTTGTGAAGGGGGGAGGTTGACTTGGGTTTGACTAGAGGGAATAGGTGGAGCCAGACAGAAGAATGACTCTCATTTTCCGGGATGCGATGGGCCAAGGTGTGGGGCTGGCCATGAGTAGGATGTGCTCTTGAATTCTGAAATACACAGTTAGAAAAGCTTATTTCTCTAGGAAGAGGGGGTTGGATATGAGGGTCTGGACTGTGGACAGCCTTGAAAGCCAGTCTGGAGAATTGGTACCATTTGACAATGGGAAACCACCGAAGGTTTTTGAGGAGTCGATTGTTTTGGTGATGGAAGTTCATCTGCAATAAGGTTGAGAGATGGAATGAATGAGCAAATGGATGTAAATAATTGAGGGAGGGGTGAATCTCAGGCGTTGGAGTCATAACTGAATCCTGAGGGCACTGGGGAACCACTAAAAGGTTTTAAGTAGAGAATAACATGATCGTGTCTCTCTTTCCAGATGAAATGGGTGGGGGGATTGGAAGGAGTGGGAGAGTCTTCAGGGTAAGGAGACCAGTGGGACCACTGCTTCTAAGAACGTCCCTCTTTTGCACAAGTCTTCACATTGCCCTGATGCAGTTACCTCCTGTGTCCACCTCCACACCGAGGGTCACCAAGTCGGCACAGCAGGTTTATTGGCTAAATCTGGCAACCCAACTCAGGTGCCACTTCCTCTGTGAAGCCTTCCTCAATCTCCCCACCTGGAAGGACCTTTCCTCCTTGGAGCTTTGACACCTTTTCAAATGTTCCCCTCCAATTGCAATGATTGCTTTTTATCTCAGACGGTCTGGATTCAAACCACAGATCTACCACATGCTAGCTCTGTGGCCTTGGGCAAGTCCCTTAGCCTTCCTGGGCCTCTATTTCCTCATTGATAAAAATGGGGATAATAATAATACCTTTCCCTTAAGGTCACCGTAAGGATTCAATGAGTTAACACGTATGATAGGCTTAGAACAGTGCCTGGAATACAGTGAGCTCTGTATAAGCAATGGCTATTATTATTATTATTGCTATTAGTTATTTGTGTCCATGTCTTACCTCTTATAATAGAATTGACCCTTTTGAGAGCCAGAACTGTGCCTTATCTGTTTTTGTGTCTTCCTTAGTAAGTAGCAAGATGCATTCACATAGTATGTTCTCAATAAATATTTGTAGAATGAATCAATAAATGATCGAATGAATCAATGAATATTACCTGTAGAATGCTGTAACCAAAGTATTATTCATATTCAAGGATACTTTGATCTTTAAAGGGAAAACCAAACTGTGTTGGTGATGGCAGGAACCTAAGAAACTGAGTACAGAACGAGTGCAGTGCAACCCCTGAAACATGCGTCTTCAAAATTCAACTCTGTGCCTTGATTTTCTCATCTACAAAGTGAAGAGGTTTGACTCAATGATCTTTAAGATCCCATCTAGCCCTGCGGTTGGGATCATCACACACCTTGGTAATGATTGGGATCACAGAGTCTCAAGAGTCTTGGTTTTTGGGGACTACACCATTAGGAATTTCCTAGAAAAATGAGTGGAATAATTTTCTTAATTGAAAAAATACTTCCAAAGGAGGCTCAGCACTAGGCTGAGCTTTATAGAAAGATCTTATCACACACAGTGAGGGCTTGTGTGAGAGGTGGATCCTGTGTTCCCTCATGTTAATTAGGAAGGAATCACATCAAGAAGAGAAATTCTGTCAGAAGTATGTACAGCAGCCACATTTACCCCAAAGACACAGGAAGCTTGAAAACATGAATCCAACCTGCTCAGAATTCTCCTGGGAAAAGGAACAATGAGAAGCACTAGCAAAATGAATCCAAATTCACTGGGAAGTCACTGACCCTGCTGAATCTGTGGTTTGGCATATTGGGCTGTGCCATTGCAAGTCTTTTAGGGGCTCAGCACGCGAGGTGAAGACTCCGTGGTTTTTAAAGATGCCTTGGGGCCATGGCAAAAGTGGAGCCCTGGACCAGATGGCCCTGTCTTCCAAGTCTCTCTAAGCACCCTCTTCAAGTCTTGGGCACCATCTTCCGGTGTGGCTGTCATTTGCGCCACTGGACGTTAAATTCTCTAAAGATTGTGCTTATTTATCTCAGGACCCCCTAGTGCCTCTTAGGTGCTCAACAAATATTTGTTGAATGAATGAATGAATGAATGAATGTTGGCCAAGCCTTAAAATCTAGCTTTGAGGAATGCTGACACAAGAGAGGAGGAGTCATAGATGCCTTAATTTCCAGGTCATATGGTGGTTAACCAACGTAAACTCATTTCTGGGTTAAAATAAAGCATATGTGTTCATTATTTGACAAAGGTGATGCAACCAGCATGTGTTCTCCCACCTTCTCTCTTGACGTCTTCTCAATCAGCCTGGGCTGGAAATACGAAGACCTGTGGGCAGTGAGCTTGTAGCTCTAATATCTGCTCAGTCTGTGGGTCTGCCCTTCTCTGAGATGGTGCTGGCAATAGCGAGTAGTTGGCTGCTGGGATAACAAAAGCCATGTGGCAGCCATGGCTGATTCCTGTTGGGGTTCTGCGTCTCCCCCACAAACCCCACAGCATGTGATCTCCCCCAAAAGAGCCCTGCAGTGGGTTCTGAGCGGGGAGAGGGAAGCTAGATTCCTCCTCAACAGATGTCACCATAATGAGATAACTCATTATATCAAGGAATAAGGAGAGGAGATTGACGTGGATACAAATGCGAACATATTGATAGCTTTTCTGCATGTGAGTTTGTGCAATCTTGGAAACTGATTTCTTGGACAAGGCTCAAGGGATGAGTCAGCGGTTGGAGCCTGAGGAGATTTTCCACAATGAAATTTTAGTCCCAGGAAAGTATCCTAAGAGTTTTCCACCCTGTAAGACCATTCCCAGGGGCGGCCAGGGCTCGAAGCCAGCGTGGGCGTGTGTGCCTGTGCGTGTGGGAGAGGCCCAGCGGGGAGCCAGGGCCTGGGGATGAAACAGGGAGGGAGGCAGCAACACGCTGGGGGAGGCAGGCTGCATGGGCGGTGGCTGACACCGATCCACGGAGTCCATGGTGAGAGTCCTCGGAACTCCTGGACCCCCTTCCTGCATGTGAGTTAGGGACCCTCCCTGGGGAAGTCACCTCCGGCCCCCAGCCAGGATTAAGTGTCCTTCCCTAGTGTTCCCAGATGGCTCTGCTCATTCTGTTGGAGCACCCATTATTCTGTAATGTACTTGTCTCTTTTCCCTGTGGCAAAATGTGAGGACTTGACTACATGATCTTTTCCAGCTTGAACATTCTAAAGTTGGAAATGCATTAAAAACAGGAAAAAGGAAGGAAACAGTGAACTGACATTGAGCACATGCCTGCTCCTTTGCTGGACATTTTATATCCATCACTTTCCAACCACCTCTTGAGGAAGACCTGCCAGTTTTCAGGGGGCAGTGATCACTTCAATCACTTATGCCTTCTGAAGACCCCAGAGCAACCCAGGCTCTTCCCCTGTGGTCCAGCGGGTAATCTGTACTTAGCACTTGTCTCCTATGGGGAGACTTAGGGGAGTGGAGGGTGTCAAGAGGAAGAGTCACTCCTGCAAGAGTTCCTATGCCCACTCCTGCTCCTGTGGTCTCCATCCTCCATCCCCCAGCCCGGGATATTCATCTGGGGCTCTCAGGTGCCTTTCCCTCTCCCAGTTCCACCCCAGTACCTTACCCCAGAGAATGACCTCTCCTCTTATGCAGACACTGTAAGGGAAGTGCCTCATCTCACTGCCATGGGAGAGGTGCCCTAGCTCCTCCCTAAGGACTGTCCCTGGGGCTGGCACCTGTCTCATCTCTTTAGAGTCATGGGCTGTCCTTGATCTTATTTCTTGAGTCTCTCCTCTCCTCTGCCCCCTGACTGGTCCAGCCCCTAGCCTTTCTTCTGGGTCATTATGATATACCCCAGGCCTCTCCCCAATTCTCTTTCAGCCACTGCTCTCTTCTCCCTCCTGGGCCTTCTATTTCCCACCCCACACCTCACACACCTTCTCTTGAACTTGGAGAAAGACCTTCCAGTTGACTGCACCTGGAATTCACACATCTTGGTAGAGTCCTAGGGAAAGTTCTTTTTTGGGGACCTGGAGTCCACAGCAGATAATGCCATCCTAAAGTGGTTGAAGTAGGTAGGCCTCAAACATAAAGATGACGGATCCCACCAGCAGTTTATATGTAGGAGCCAATGCTATGCTTGAAATGGTAAATGTCTGAAAGGCTTGTAGCTCTATGTTTTTAAAGAACTGATGATCACTCTTCAATGAATAGTCCAGGCCCAAATGACAGATGACTCTAAATGAAAGTTAGAGCTATATTGGGGCCGGCCAGGTGGCGTAGCGGTTAAGTTCGTGCGCTCTGCCTCAGCAGACTGGGGTTCGCAGGATCGGATCGTGGTGGGTGCTGACTGATGCACTGCTCATCAAGCCATGCTGTGGCGGCATCACATATAAAGTAGAGGAAGATGGGCATGGATGTTAGCCCAAGGCCAATCTTCCTCAGCAAAAAAAAGGGGAGGGTTGGCATCAGATATTAGCTTAGGGCTAGTCTTCCGCACACACACAAAAAAAGTTAGAGCTATATGCCGCTGGCCTCGTAAAAGAGAAGAGCTGATGCTCATCCCTCTGAGACAGCCTAAGGCAATGATACCCACACCTGACCCTGCCACTGGGCAAGTGAGAGGTTGCAGAAGGACCCAGTTTTCTTGGAGACCACAGGCTGTCAGAAGGTCTCCATCCTCCATTGGAGTCATTGGCACCAAACCTGCCTGGAGGAGGGAAAAAGTGACCCCTCTCTGTCTTGCAGTCCTTCTCTTCCTTCCCACTTGGTCTTAGGGGAATGGGAGGCAGCATGAAAGCTTTCTGGACTGGTGTTTGCTCATACTTCGTGAGTCTGTGCAAAGTCCATTTAGAGGACCTGGTCACAGCTCCAATGCTGAAACAAGAAAGCTAGTCCCTAATCAGACAAGTACCCGACTTCCACCTGCTTTCCCGCCCAACTGCCTACTCACTCTGTGTTGCAACTCTCTTTTCCTATTCAGGCACCATGCTTTCCTTTCCTCTCTTTCCCTTTATGGCCAAATCTGGCCATCCAGCAAGGATGCCTTCCGGGCTCTGCCTATCCTCATCTCTCTCACAGTCCTGTACTGTCCTCTCAGCAGGCTCAACTTTCTGTTAGAGGTATTGCTCTGCCTGTCTTATCTCCCCTACTATACCAGGAACATTCCCAGGAAACAGACTCAGTCTGAGACATGTGAGCACATCTAGACCCCAGCACAATGTTGCTGACTGAATGTGACTTGCTATGGAAGAGGTATGTTGTTTCTAGGCACATACTAGATGCCTTACATTCATTATCCCATTTAATTTTTCTTGGTAGGTATGTCATCCCATTTTGCAGATGATGAAACTGAGGCTCAGAGAGGTTAAATGACTTGCCCAGGATCACATAGATCGCAAGAGGCTGAGCTGAATTTGAACCCAGGCTTTGTTGCATTTGTTCCCCCCTCCCTCCTACCAGTGTAAACTGAGGCATGGGAGGAGACAGAAGTGCTAACTTGCATAGGTGAATAGAATTGCTTTACAAGCAGTCTTTTCCCACCAAAACATGCATCTTGAATGCCTTTGAAAACTTTAAGCAACTCTTAGAAGAACAGAAAAAATGTGAACAACTCAGTTAAAGGCAGGGACGGGTAAGAAGATGAGGAATCAAGAGCTGAGTTTTCTTCTGCTGGCCCTCCTCCCCATCAAAGAGTTTGGTTTACTCATTTGGGAAGAGAGAAGGGGGCAGAAAGGACCTTCCAGATGGGGGAAATGGTGCAGCTATCAAAGTGTGGCCAACTTTGGGTGCATACACAGGCAAAGAATTTTACTATGATTCACTCAACGAAATCTCCCCATTTTACCTATTTAAAGGAAACCGCGGTAAAAATGTAAATAGGTTATCATTGCTTTCTGGATGTCAGATTGGTGTTTCTCATCCATATGACCTAATCAGGTGGGACTAGCGGTCACCCAGCGTATTTAGGTTACATGCCACTTCGTCCTTGCACGTTTCTTCCCTGTGAGCAGAGATGTTGGCACCTCCACTTCATGATAAGTGGAATAGTGTGCTTCAAACCCAAATCTTCTAACCCTGGCCAATGTCCTTTCTGAAGGCCTTCTTCTTCTGCCTGTTCTCCTGGGGGCTGGTCCTCATCCAGTCTGTACATCCGGGGACTCATGCAAGGAGAAGAGGCTCACTTCTCTTGTGTCCCCACTCATGGCAGTTTCCCACTGGCTCTCAGAGTCCTGGGACTGATATTTCCTTATTGTGGGGTACTGGCCACCTGTCTTGACAGCAGTAGCAAGAGAAAGAACTATGGAATCCAGTTCACCGCACATTCAAGCTGCATCAAAGGTGGGGTGTGGCTGCAGAAACAAGATGTTTGCAAGGGGGCTAGAAATAATTCTTTACGGGTGGTGAAAGGAACCGTAAATGTGCTACTGGGGAATATCTAATCTCTACAGGGCTGTCTTGAGGCAAAGGAATGGGGGCTTGCATGGCCCTGGGTTGGGGAGGCAGGACGAGCGGAAGTAAGCTCCAGGGAGGCAGCTTTCATTTGTAAGAGGACCCTTCCCAACGCTTGGAACTTCCCAAACATGGAATGAACAGTGGTGACGATTGCCCTGCGTGTGTCCAAGCAGAGGCGGGAGGAGCACGAGGATTGGGGGAAGGTCAGGTTGGCGCAGAGCTCACTACTACATATGAAATGTAGCCCGTGGGGTTTTCCCTGCAAAGATACGATCCGCCTTTTTATTTTGCATTTTCAATTCATGACTCAGGGAAGCAGAACAGCCAAGAGCTTTTTGGAACGTACAAGAGTCCAAGGTAGCCAGTTGTGAATGACCCCGAAACCAAAGGAGCCCATATTTAGCAAATTTGCCTGCAATAAACATCATTCCTATTCTGAGCATTCTTATATCCTTAACAGAGACTGTCATTTCTGGCTCCAACTTCAGAAACAATAACATAGCCTTAGGGCTTGTAATCCACACTAGAGAAATCATTAGCTCAGACACCGAGCGCCATCTGAAAGAGTCATTACATCTCACTCGAATCAAACCAAACTCGCGAATATTTACCGAGCACCTCGCTGGTGCAAGACGAACCAAGATGGGTAAGATCTGGTTCCTGCCATCTAGGCACCAACAAGGGAGCGGAGGGGAGAGAACAGGTTTGTGAAAAGCTTAATTACCATGTCACCTCCTCCAGCACTTTTCTAACCTCTCGCAATTATGTGTGTAAAATTGCCCCCTGCCCCATTAGGCTGTGAGATCCCCAGGGACAGTGTAGCTTATTGGCTAAGACACAGTATTTGCACTTTAAAACCTGAGTTCACCTCCTCACCTGGCCATGTGTCAACTGTAACCTTGGACACGTTGCTTTACTGCTGTGTACTTTAGTTTCCTCATCTGAAAATGGGAATTATAATTGTACAGATTATTGCGTGAATTAGATTAAATAACATATGCAAAACACTTAGCACTGTGGCCTGATACATACGTGCTGCTGCTGCTAATAATAGGGTGGAGTTACTCTTACGTAGGGATAGGTGAAATCTGTACCTAATCAATACAATACTTCACAACCCCACCTTGCATGTCCTCGGAAGCACATGTGCCCTGAAAGGCATGGCTTGCACAGTCGCCAGCATGACTTCTCTCTTTCTCTCTCTCTGTCTCTCGTGTAGGGTTGGCACACTTGAATTAATAACAGCTAATATTTAATGAGCACTTAGATGTGGCAGGAACTGGTCTAAACCTTTACATGTATTAATCCATTTAATTGTATATCAACTCTATGAGGTAAGTATTAGGATTTTCTCCATTTTGCATATAAGGAAACTGAGGCATAGGGAAGTTAAGCAACTTGCCCAAATAACACAGGGACTGGAACTCAGGCAGTCAGCTAGCTGGGCTCCAGAATACACACTGTCAACCACTGGGCCCGACTGTGTCTTCTAAGATAAATACCCTAATGCTAATGGCAGTACGTCCAACCATTTATATAAGTCCTGGAATACGGTGGGTGTTCGGTACAGGTTTGTGGAATGAATGAGTTCCTTGGGTTATTAGTTGCAGGAAACACTGTGTTTGCACAGAGACCTCATATCTCCATAAACTCGCAGGCAGTAGAAGGGAAATGGGGCCGTGGTGAGGCCATCAGGGAGGTCCCATCTCAGGAGCCTCTTTGGTATTCTCTGCTGATGCTTAGCCAGGTCTTAGCTTGGATCTCCATCCTTGATCCTCCAGGGAACTAGCTCATTCCCAGCTCACATGATCCCACAGCAAGAAGTTTTCATCTCATGTAGTTGTCATCTTGTGTCATCTTAGAGCCACCACGTCACCACTGGGGTGATGGTGTGAAAAAGACAAAAGGGCTGACAGCCTTTAGCACACTTCAGGAAACTGATGTTTCTCTAACTGGGGTGATGGGGAGAGGTATGTTCTCAGGAGTCCATGAGTTCTCTCTAGGAATTTTTAAGTGATATGCTTTTGTTTCAACGATAATGTGACAAAATTTGGTATTAGTATATTCTAGACGTCAAAGCTGCCAACTCTAGAGTCAGAGATCCTGGATGCAAATCCTGACTTTGCCACTTGGCGAGGTGCGCCCTTGCATCTAGGCCCCTGGACAGGGTGAGAACTTGAATGAAGTAAACGAGTTTTCCTCTTGACTTTCTTTTCCCTCCTCCTCACCCAGGCAACTCAGGAACCCAACCTAGTTTGTATTTGCAGTTAGGTCCTTACCTTTGGAGCAAGACTTCCTGGAGGAGGTGACACCTGAGCTGATGCCTGAAGAATGAGCTGGAATCCACCAGGCACATGTGTGTTATAACCGTTACATTCATCTATAGGTTTACAATGTATTCCCTTGCGCATCTGGTCTTGACTAAACTAGGTGAGGTAAGGTAGCAACATATAAATTTATATATGGTCAATCCTCATTATTCACAGATTCCGTATGTGTGAATTTGTCTACTTATTAAAACTTACTTGTAACCCCCAAATCAGTACTCACAGCACTTACAGTCCTTTGCAGACATAGGCAGAACAGTGAAAAATTTGAGTTGCCCGTCACACACATCCCCAGCTGAGGTCAAACAAGGCGACACCCCGCCTTCTTGTTTCAGCTTTCGTACTGTAAACAAGCGTCCTTTCTGTGGTCTATTTAGTACTTGTGAGTTCACATTTTTGTGCCTTTTTTGTTAGTGATTTTGCTGTGATTTTGCAAGTTAGTGACTTTGCTATCCCCAAGCACAGACAAGGAGGCTGCGACGTGCCTCATAGAGAGAATATGTGTGTTAGACGAGCTTCATTCAGGCATGAATTATGGTGCTGTTGGCCGGGAATTCAATGTTAATGAATCAACAATAGAATTAAATAAGGTGTCTTTAAACAGAGACACACATAAAACAAGATCATGTTTTACGGTTGACGAAATGTTGAGTTCAGAGGCTCAATGGCCCCTAATCTGTGTTTTCCCTTGGAGCAGCAGTTCAGTATTCATTAATACAGGCTTCCCAGGGACTGTATAGACCACAGCCACCACAAATAATGAGAATACAGTGCAGACAGTAAATATATATATACACACACACACATATACATATACACACACACAATACATAAAATAAAGGGAACCGAGGCTCAGAGAACTTAGAGAATTTGTCCAAATGGCCCCAAGTCACACATCTGATGGATGTCAGAGTTTGCGCTTGAACTCAGGTCTGAGTCCACACTCCATCCACTACCACCTCCTGCCTGTCAGGATTCATGGCCAAAAGAGTCGTATGAACAATTGCCATTGTGGAGTTTGGGTAAGGAGAACTCATTCCAGACATTATGAAACTCTCCTTTGCTACACTGTTCTTTATTTCCCCTTCTGCCCTTTTTTGTTTGTTTTTGGATTTCTGTAATTGTTTTGTCATTGAATGGAAGGTCCTTCCAAGCAAATCAATCTGTAGGCACCTCTTGCTGCAAAGCACAAATCTTTCCAAGAGGGGCTCTAGGGAAGGAGCAGGACAGTCCACCTGGGGTTCAGCTCTTATGAGTTCATACATGAGCCAGTGAAAATGCTGCTACATTAGTCCTGCTGCTATTTTCAACTCGAGAATGGGGCAGATGGAAGGGACACGAAAGGGACATGCGCGCGCACACACACACACACACACACGCCACTGCAGCTTTCACAAATTCTTGGGATTCTTACCTCTCCATTGAGGAACAGTCCCTCTGTGTAAGGTTTTCAAACAATCAGAGTCATTTTGTGGGAATTTAGATCCAACATATCCCTTTTCACAGGTCCCACAATGCTTCAGGGCGCTGTCTTGACGAGTTTGACAGGCATGACAGAGGAAAGGCAGGAGGGTGGAGGAGAAGAGAGAGGATTCACAAGTGTCTGTGAAGTGGCATTTATATTCAGAACTTCCTTTCCTTTCAGAGGTTGGTGTGCCAGTCAGGACTTTTGGTATAAACAACAGAACCCCCTAGCTTATTTCAGTGAAAGGAGAATTTATTAAAGAATATTAGATTATTCACAGAATCTCCAGGACAGCCAAAGGGGATAGCATAAAGGTAGCCAACCAGAAAAATGCCCAAACCAGGAAGGGAGATTACACCTTTGAAGACCCCCCACGGGCAACACTCGGGGGCCTAGACACCATGGCTTTCACCAAACACACTGAGCATGGAGCCCCAGAACCTCAGGCTCTGACACCCCTGAGGCTGCACACCTCCACTGCGTCTCTGGCCAAAGGGGGGATTCTGAGCAGCCCCCCTTCCTCCTGTTCCGCATCTGAACTGAAGTCTTCCATGGGCACATCCGAGTGGTGGAGCCCAGGTCACATGACTGAGGGGCAGATCTGGTCTCAGACCTGACTGATCTCCAAATGGAAACCAGATCAACTTGTTAACTTGCTGAGTGACCTCAGGGAAGTCACTGACCCTCTCTTGTTCTAGTTTCCTCATCTTTAACATGGAAGATGCAGCTCATTGTGCTCTGAGGTGACTTCCAGCTCGGAAATGCTATAATTTGGTTAATTCTAAGCATCTGAGAATGTTTTATTTAGCACTCGGCCACTGCAGGATGTTTGATAAAATCTGATCATTTGGACAAGGCCCAGGAAAGGAACAGATCAGAGCCTGGATTGTGTGTTGGGAGCCCACCTGATGGGAAAGTGTGTGTATGTGGTAGGGGTGGATGGGGAGAGTATGGAGACTTTTAGAGCTAAGAGGAATTAGAAATTATTCACCTCCTTCCTTTCTTTCTTTCTTGTTTTTTTTGTGAGGAAGATTGGCCCCGAGCTAACATCTGTTGCCAATCCTCTTCTTTTTGCTGTGGAAGACTGGCCCTGGGCTAACATCCATGCCCATCTTCCTCTACTTTATATGGGACGCCGCCACAGCATGGCTTGATGAGCAGTGCGTAGGTCTGCACCTGGGATCTGAACCTGCGAACCCCGGGTCGCTGAAGCAGAGGGCGTGAACTTAACCGCTAAGCCACCAGGCTGGCCCCTTTTCTTTCTTTTTTTTATTCAGCTCATTTCAAATACGGAAACTGAGCCTCAGAGAAGGAAATGATTAGTCCAATTTCGCATGGCTAGTTAAAGGCAGAACTGGGATTAGCACGAGCTTTCCTGCTTTCTATTCCAGGGTTCTTTCCTCTACACCAGGATGACAAACAGATTTCCTTTCCTTTGCTGTGCTAACTCTGATGAATTAGCAGTGGCTGCCTTGAGCACTGTCTTCAGGAAGGTTCTTCTGCCCTTCTGGGCTCAGTGGGAAGAGTGCTGTAATTGATTAGCAATGTCTGTCATGGCCACAGGAGGAGGAGTGGTTGCCCAGATTTTGCCAGCCCTAATTTACCAAGCCTCATTGTAGAACAAATTGCCAGTGGGGAATTGGAGGCTCATTCTCTGTAGAGAACCAATAGGTGAAAGAAGGGTGGAAAACTGCATAACTGGTTCTGCGGAAGACTCTCGAAAGCACCGAGCCCAGAATTAAGAGGTGGTAGCCAATGTAGGCTTAGGGAACCAGCTCACATCTACAGTCAAAGTTTGCTAAGTACCACTGGGAACAAACAGTATTGCAAACCGTGAAAAGGGCTTGTGAAAGCCAGGATGTGAGAGATGGGAGAACAAGCTCCTAGAAAAGCAGAGCAAGATACCAATTAAGTCAGAGACACACTGTACAACACGAACCCAGAAGTTTTGGGGGTTTTTATGTTGCTCTAACTGTACTATCTCTGCTTAGACTGAGATGGTGAAATTAACTGATTTATTTTCATGAGCTTATATGAGGTTATATGTAAAATCTATCTGAGCATATGGGTTGGTCAATCTCTCCATGCCTAAATTTAATTCTAGTTAGAAACATAATAGTAACTATCCCATTTAATCCTCACTACAATCTTGTGAGATAAATACCATTATCATCGCTGTTTTATAGATGGGGAAACAGGTTTAGATGGGCTGAGGGACTGGTCTAAAGTCACACAATTAATAGGTGTCAGAGCTGGGATTCGACTCAAACTCAGGATTTTTTCACTTCATGCTAATTAAAAGCCGAACCCAATCTGAGGCACGTTTAAGAATTCGTGGAAGTTACCAGAAGTGAGGTATGGGCCTTTTCCAGAACTGGCCCTGAAACTCCAAGCCCTCTTAACAGGAAAGCGACGTCATGCTCTTCTCGTTTTCATCTACTAGAAGTCAAGTCACCAAACTACTTAGCCTCTCGGGGAACACTAAATGCCCCAGCACTTCGGAGGAAGCTCACGGGTTTGTGCACAACAATTTCACATCTGACACAGCCAGTGCAGGTTAAAGGATATCAGCACCACCACACACTCTTCTTTTTCCCAAATTAATCAAGAAGTAGGAATTTCTGACAAATGCCATCTGCTGATTTTTCAGAGACAAGTTTGGTGGTGTGACCAGCAGGTGCCTCAGCCTTTTCTAGCATGCTGTACCAAAATAGTCACCATGGCAACTCTCGGAGGGCAGGCTTCCAAAGAGATGCATTGTGAGCAGAGAAACTCGAGAGCACTTTCAAGCAAGAAGGAAGGAGGCGCAGCGGGCGGGTTTCCAACGGGGGAGCAGGAGCTTCTCCCCACACCCCCAGGCGGGACCCAGGCTGCTGTGTACCTGGTGCAGCCGGGCTCTTGTCACCCTGGGGCTTGTGCTCCCGGGAAGAGAGGGGAAATGAGAATTTGTGGGGAGTGGCAGGTGGAGCAGGCAACTCCCAGATTTTTTGCAGGGACTACAGTAGCTGGAGGAGGGACAAAAGGCACCTGGCCCTGAGCTGGGAGGCAG
The DNA here is from genome assembly GCF_020826845.1 of Diceros bicornis minor. NCBI lineage: Eukaryota > Metazoa > Chordata > Mammalia > Perissodactyla > Rhinocerotidae > Diceros > Diceros bicornis. The sequence goes on along the minus strand of NC_080767.1, from coordinate 9,411,272 downwards.
GAGACTTGGGTTCTAATTCCTGCCCTGTCACTTGCTGACCCAGTGATGTTGGGCAAGTGACCTTGCATGTCTGGGTCCCAGCTTCTCATTTGTGCCGTGGAGGTGGTGAACTCACGCTGCCTCGTCACGGGGGAAGTTGAGGATACAATACCATGCTTGTGGAAGCTCTCGGTAAGGCACTCCATGGGCAGCGCAGAGCAAAATGAGGGGGGGACTTGGGGGCCCAGGAAGCCTGGGTTCCTGACCAGGCTCTGCTACTTTTTGATCCTTTTGGGCAAGTCGTAGAGCTTCCCAGACCTAGGTTTCCTTACCTTATAGGAATGCTGATAAGCACTGCAGAATAAATGAGGCACAGCACGCATGATCAGGGATACCAAGGCTGCGCTCTCTTCTCTAGGTTCCCAGGACTTCTTAATCCTAGGCTCCTCTGTGACCTGGGATTCCACACTCCCCTATGGTGTTAGAAGCACATACCAAGACAGCATTAAACACTTGGGGAAACACCTGAAGAAAATGGAGCGGGATCCAGGAGAGGTTAGGAGAGGCTGGGAGAGCCACCACACCAAAGCAAGTCTGACCCAAATGCAGGAGGGAGGGGAGGAAGGCTGGGCGGAAGTGTCCTGGGATGACATGTGCTCTAGGAAGGTTCAGCAAGGCTGTCAGGGAGTCCTCAAGCCAAAGCCACCTGTCAGAGAAGCCCCTGTCTCTCGGAGACAGGTGTGCCCTAGCACCCCTGCCACATTCAGTCACTGACTGGCTGGGAGCAGCCCATAGGGAGTGTGGCCTCAACACAAATATGAGTGCACAACAGCTGGGGCCCTTGGTCAATTTGGCTACCTGTCTGCAAGGCACATTCTCACGACCACCACACCTACCCTATCCCGACATCTTTCACTTGGGCACCCACATCAGGTGCGTGGTCTCAAGCCCACACCTCCACTCTTGGAGCCTAGTACCCCATACTCATGGTCTCCTCACCTAGAACGTTATAGGAACTCAGGCTCAATGATGTCTCAGGACCCCAACTCTGGGAGAAACACTATTTGCCACCTTTTGATTAAATTATATAGCAAAGGTGCGTATGCCCTCTGTCTCTCTCTATACTTGAGTGCACACATGCGTAGATATACATGATTATTTGTCAGTGTGTGTGTATGTGAACGGGTATATTTGCATGTGTGGATGAGCATTTACATTTATGCTTATGTACGTGTGAATTTATGCAATGATACCATTAGCACTATGCTAAGACTTTTACCCAAGTATCTCTCATCTTTACACCTACCTTTGAGGTAGATAAGTAGGTAGGTGTCTAGGTATTATTCTCTCTTCAGCTTAAATGTTGTCCCCCAACACGCCACTCAGATAATACAAGGCAGAGCCATGGATTGAACCAGGAACGTTTTCTTTCAAAGTCCAAGCTCTTGTCTCGCCCCCACCCCCCCCACCCACACCTACTCATATGACCATTTGTTGCATGAAACCACATGTGTGCATATTTAAGAAAAATTAAGATAGTGAAGGGAAATATACATGGACAGGTATAGAGTGATTATAGATCATTGGCTGTTGAAGGGACGTGCTTCCAGAAGCACTCCCCCAATTTAATTCTATTAATGTGTGCCATCTGGAAACATATATTGCATCCTAGCTGTAAGAATTACATATATATTATATGGAATTACACAAATTCCACAGAATTCTGTAAATTCCATAGAATTCTATATATAAATTCTACATAAATCCTATAGAATTATAAGAATTATATATCTATTAGATAGATATCATAAGCCACAGCACCAATTTTGGGGGGGGTCTAAGAAATTTGAGGCTCTGATTCTTCTAGTATGATCCTACAGGGGAGACCCCTTTTCTTGTCCTTCCCCCAAATCCTTGCTCCCATGGCAAGTTTTTCAGCCTGCCTTGTGGAGGCTGTTTTGTCCTGATTGGGAGGTGGGTTTGTTTTTTTTTAAAAAAAAAAAAAGCATTCTACTCCAACACTTTAGTTTTCTGAATCATTTGTCTTTGCTTGTTTCCTGGCAGTATGAAATGCTAGTCTGGAGAAATCGATTTAGAATCGGTCTCAATTACTATTTATCAAGCACAGACACTGTGCTCGAGATTTTCATAAACGATCATGTTTGATTTTGGTTCTCATCAAATGATCCCCATTTTACAGATGAAGAACTGAGGCTCTAAGAGATTGGGGGACTTGTTAGCAAGGGGGCGGAACAGAGACTGGGGCTGGGGTCCACTGAACTCACAGCCTGGCCCTTTCCACTGTGTTAACTCTCTAGGCAGAAGATATTATCTGCCCAGATACCTGGTGTTCCAGGCCGTTCGTTAGTTCTGCTGTGTCCTGGGAGCCTGCAGGATGAGCCAAGCCCAGGAGGGCCGCTTGGGGCCGGGGCAGGCAGACTTACCTGGGAGAGCACCAGCCTGGCTATCAGCATATCCACTTTCTTCCCATTCCCTTTCGCAGCCTCCTTCCTCAGTTCACAATGCGAGTCTAACTTCTGCTAGTCCTGACTACCATTCAAGACTTTTTTCTTTTTAAGAATTTTGAGGAAGAAAACCATTGTGTGCTCAAAAGGGTCCTGGGAATCAGAAGCGTGTGGAGATTTCGAGCTGTTAACGCAGAGAGGTGGCAAAAGTACTTTCTAGGACATCCTTATGGGCCCGAATGGCAGCTGGAGTAACATAGCTGGCGTCTGGGCAGGTTTCCAAAGCACGGCCGCAAGTGGGCGAGGGCCGCAGTGGAGGCCCCCATGTTTGCAGAGCACAGTGCGGTTTGTCGGATGCTTGCGGCTCCCCTCTCCCAATCCTCATACAACTCCACGCAGCGAGTGCTGCTACCCTTTTCACAGCCGAAGCAACTGTCCAGAGAGGTAAAGTGACTTCTCCACGGCAGACAGCTAAGAAGAGGCCTAGGCGAGACTCGAACCCCATTCTTCTGACTCCAGGCCCAGCATCTCAGGATTGCATGTGGGTGGTCTTCACACCTGCATCAGGGGCCAATGGCGGGGTCAGTGGAAAATAGCAGAGGAGCCTGGAGACAGATAGGAACATCTGTAAATGGTAAGGAGTTGCCTTGGTCAGCTTGGGCTCCTTTAATCAATACCACAGACAGGATGGCTTAAACAACAGACATTTATTTCCCACAGTTGTAGAGGTTAGAAGTCCAAGATCGAGGTCCCAGCATGTTCAGGCTCTGGTGAGAACCTGCTTCCAGGTTTGCCGTCTTCTTGCTGTGTCCTCATGTGGTGGGGAGAGAGAGCACAGAGCAAACTGTCCTGTCTCTTCTGAGCATGCTAATCCCACCCTGGGGGCTCCACCCTCATGACCTAATCACCTCCCAAAGGCTCCATCTCCAAACACTATCACTGTGGGGAGTCAGGTTTCAACATTTGAATTAGCAGGGGACACAAACATTCCATCCATAACCGAAGTAGAGCGTCCTGGAGGCTCGTTTCACTTAGTGTACCGAGCCAGGCTCTGTGCTAGGCGCTGGGGACACGGTGTGAACAAGGCCATCCAGACCCTGCCCTGAGAGAGTCATAGTCCAGTGGGGGAGACCCACGGGTAAACTGACAGCTCCAACACAGAGTGAGAAGCCTTCTGGGAGAGGGACATACGGGCTCTGTTGGGGCACACAGGAGGACACTTCATCCAGACATGGTACTAAGACTTGATTCATTTTCCACTTAATTATTCAAAAATAACTTAGAATTTGGGGTAGGAGTGAAAAAGGGGGTGGTGGTTGTAGGAGGAAAAATCCAGGAAGTCTTCATGGAAGAGGTGGGTGGACTTCTGGAGCTGAAGCTTTGAAGGGTGGGTAGGATTTTGATGTGCAGAGATTTGGAGGAGAAGCATGGCAGCCTAAGGAAATGGCCTGGTACCTGGCAGAGGCATGAATGGGAGATATGCCCAGGGGACCAGAGCTCATCTCCAGAGCCTGTGGGTGGACTGTATGGTGTAGGGTAGAGGGAGACACAGCTGGAAAAGCAGATGGGGGGCAGGTGAAGGCCTTACAAGGGGTGGACTTGTCCTATAGGCCCTGGGGAGCCACTGCTGGCATTTTGAACGGGGCAGTGACACCGCTGGGCCTGCATTTTGGAAAGGTGGATTCCAGGGCAGTTTGGATGATGTTGGGGAGAGGCTAGAGGGACGGGACCAGTCTGGAGTAGTGGTGTAGGTGAGAGATGATAAGAGCATCAGTCCTGGGGCAAGAGCTAAACCAGTGGGGTGGCCACCCAGGCTGACTCCACTGGGCAGCACCAGAGAGTAAGCCCCAATCACGTCTAAGGAGAAGTTCGAGATCCACCTGGAGGAGCCAGGTCTGTCTGAGATCCAAGGGGCAAGCTCAAGGTTAGGGATGAAAAGAAGGAGCCAGAGGGTTAGAGCAGGGTGAACGGAGGGGCATCAGGAGCAAGGGGCCAGAGTGGGGATGACGCAAGTGTGGGGGCTATCACCGGAAAGGGGCCTCAGCCTTCTGACTGAATGTTGGGGTTTGTGTATGTGTGCCAGAGGGTCTGTGTGTGTGTGTTGGACTGTCTGTGTGTGTATGTGATATACGCACGAACGTGTGCTGAGCAGGATGGAGAGATGCCCTGGGTTAAAGGGTGACAGACCAGGAGGATAAGGAGGGCCCCCTAAGGGGTTGGATGGGAGACACACAGAGCAGGTCTTAGCACCCACATGGGCGTTCACCCCTTGTGCATCTGTGTCAAGAGAACGGAGAGCAATGAGCTTCCCACAGGACAGTTCTGTCTAGACTAGGAAAGCGGCACCCTGAGCCACACCCAGCTGTCCAACTCAGTCACCCAGCCAGCACGCCGCGCACACCTACTAAGATGCCCGAGACACAGAGACAACACCCAGAGCCTTTGTTTTACAGACTTGAATCAAACTCCTTTCTGGCACTTTCCACAGGTTTCTAGGGGGTTTGTCCCCTGCACTCAGGGCTGAGGACTGGTTTGTCTACAGGCTGGTCGTTCCAGAGCGTTCCTTTGAAAACTTCCTGCAGCGTCCAGGAGCAAGCAGCCTGCTGGGCACGGAACGGCCAGCTGGGTGAAACTCCGCGTGAAAATGAGCCGCATTTCCAGGACGATTCGCCTCGGATCCTCATCAGCACAACGATTCCTTCCTGCCTTCCTTCCTTCCCACCCCAGCGGAGTCCTGTGAGAGCATTTCAGAGCAATGCGCTGTCCCGCTGCGCGGGAGGGAGGCGCGGCCGCCGACCCCGCGGGCGGTGGGTACTGTCCCCGCAGCCCCGGCGTGTCTGCCCGCCCGCCCTCCTCGCCGCTGCTGACGCACGCGTCCTATAATAAGCCTCTGTTACTTGGAGCTGGGGCGGCTCCGTAGTAAGCCGAAACCGCTACTATATTTACCCCCTTTCCACGTTTAGACAAAGGCTATTTTTAACAGAAGGTCTATTTGTGGGGGTTGCCCACGTCACGCTCTGTTCACATGCATCTCACCATCCTCAGTCTATTATTTTGATTTCACACTTGTACCAGGTCTCTTCCCTTCCCTCCATCATTTTGCTTTCATTTCTCCTTTCTGCGATTTCCTTCCTTTCTTTTCCCAAGAGGAAATCAGAATGAGAGGTCTTGGGCAGGCTATGTTTCCAGAGTTTTTCTGGGGACACCCGGGGCCCCGTCCTCACGGAGTAGAGGAGGCAGTGTGGCCAAAGCTGGGCCTGTAGACAGTTTTCAGTGCCTGCTGGTGGGGGACACGCACAGACCCCAATCCCCAGGGCTCCATAGTGGCCTCCAGGTTTACCTCAGGACACTGAGACTGTCACAGCCTGGCCTCCCTTCTCCATGGCACTCCAGTTCTGTGTGTGTGCGTGCGTGTGTGTTTGGAGGAGGGGTGGCTGGCAAGGTAGAAGAAAATAAGTCAATGGCTTCATCATTTATGCAGAGCCTTATTTTTCAGCTTAAAAGTTAATTTTATCAGATTTTTCTAAGAAGAGAGAGTTTTGGCTTCTTTTGATGAAAGAGGGTTTCATTTTCTAGATGTATGATCCACTTATGGGAAGGGGAAAAAAAGTCAGTGGAATTAATATGTATTAAGAGCCTGCCGTGGTCAAGCATGGTGCGGGCTCTGTGGAAATCTGGACCCTGACAGTGGGGCTGGGGGCGTCCTGCCTGCACCCAGGTTACGGGTGAGGAGACTGAGGCCCAAAGAGACCTGGTGACTGGCCTCACTCAGCTCACTACTGTGCTGGCACTTAAATCTGTGTGTCTGGCTACAAACGGCATGCTGGCCCCAAATCTCACACCTTCCCTACTGCTTCCTTCTTGTCTCTCCAAAAACATACACAATCTTCATTACTGCTGTTTTTATTGTTTGCTTTCCCTGGTTCTGCTCCCCTCCTCACCCCAACCCCAGCTAGAAGAGACCTTCCTCACCTCGGAACCCTCAGCGCTTGCTTCGTCTGCTTCTTCAGATCCCAGAAAGTGACTGAGCTGAAATAGTCACATTGGAACCTAAAAAGGACACCAGCTCACCGGCTCCTGAAAAGGCCTGGTAGACCCTAAAGGGTACCAGAGAAATCCCATGTTATCAAATCTTACATTATTCAATTGACATTGTGGCTTCAGAGTGAAATATTTTTACTGTATTTCTGAGAGCGAAGGATGGTGAGATTTGAATCACATCAGACTACAGTCATCCTCCCTTATGCGCAATTTTGCTTTCTGCAGTTTCAATTACCAACTGCAGTCTGAAAATATTAAATGAAAAATTCCAGAAATAAACAATTTATAAGTTTTAAATTGTGCATCATTCTGAGAAATGTGATGAAATCTTGTGCTGTCCCACTCCATCTGGCCGGGCCATGAATCATCCCTGTGTCCAGCGGACCCACGCTGTGTACACTACCTGCCCCTTAGTCACTTAGTAGCTGTCTCGGTTATCAGATGACTGTCTCGGTATCGCAGTGTTTGTGTCAAGTCACCCTTATTTTACTTAATAACTGCCCCAAAGCACAGGAGTAGTGATGCTGGCAATTCGGATATGCCAGAGAGAAGCAAAGTGCTTCCTTTAAGTGAGACGGTGAAAGTTCTGGACTTAATAAGGAAAGAAAAAAAAAATCATATGTTGAGGTTGCTAAGATCTCTGGTAACTTTTATTACAGTGTATTGTTATAATTGTTCCATTTCATTGTTAGTTATTGTTGTTAATCTCTTACTTTGCCTAATTTATAAATTCAACTTTATCAAAGATATGTAGTATAGGAAAAAACATAGTATACATAGGGTTTGGCACTACTCAAGGTTTCAGGCATCCACTGGGGATCTTCGAACATATCTCCCGAGGATAAGGGGGACTGCTGTACGGTGGAAACAGAATACAGGGCCAATTGAGGACACGCTGCCTCCTCAGCCCTGCCCCTGGAGGTGTCAGAAAACTCATGGAAACCAAGTTCTCGCTAGGTCCCCATCATCAGGACTTTAAAATTGTTGACTCTGGCTCAGACGTTTCCTGGAGACTCTGGTAAGAGACTATTGTCTACTTGGTGTCCTAGCGTCAGAAGCCCCGAGCCCAGAAGCCTTGCAGCTGCGACATGACAGCAAGTCCACCGCCTCTACTTAATTTGATTTCCTCTTCCTTAAAATGGAGATACTAGTACCACTTTGCCCACTCACCTACTTCACCATTTGCAGAGAAGTTTAAATGAGAGAATTGACGTGAGTGTGCTGCTTTGAAAGCTGGCAAATGCTACAAGACTGTTAGTTGCTAGGGCTGGTGTTTTTATTATTAGTATAGAAGTGAAAGAAGGCTAAGCAGGGCCAAGTGACATGTTCAAGGTCACACAGCAAGGAAGTGGTTGAAATAAGGGCTTACCAGCCCCATTTCCCTCAGCAAAGGGCTGAAAAGAAATCGCAGGGTCAGTGGAAGGCTCGGATGCTGAGTTCTACCAATGCTGGGCCGAGTTCAGCTCAGAAATGGGGACACTGATCTGGGTTGGGTCCCATCACTCTCCCCAGCTGACCCTCCCTGCACCTTTGTCGCAGTAGCTTCTCAGGCTTCTCAGCAGTGTGGGCATCCTGCCTCAGCCAGAGCTGAAATCCCAGAGCAGTGACAGAGGAGCCAGTGTCATGGGGCTTCTGGTTTCAGGATATACTGGAAAGATGAGAAGGAAGCTTGTTTTCCCATGGATCTGGGCCAGGGCCGGGTGGCAGGGCCTCCTCCGCCAGAGGCTGGGACGTTCCCCAGGTACCCGGGCATCCCTAGGTCAGTAGAGCCGCCAGCACTTTCCAAAGCCTTAGCTCGGGTCAGAAAATAGATCATTCAGTCCTTTGCATGGACCAGATGCTTTGTCAGTTCAGACAAAACCTGCCTCAGAATCTGCAACCTGGCGAGGCCTTGTGCTCACCCGGCTAAGGGACCAGTTTGTGGAAAAGAAATTCAAGTCCTGTGTAACTGCTTCTCGGAGGACTTGATGAGAAGGCCTCTTTCCATTGCCATACCTCTACACCTCGACCTCCACGCCTTCGACCTCCACGTCTTTGGCCACATCATTCCCACCACCACCACCTCGCCACCCTACCCCAACCCTTGACAAATTCCCACCTGTTTTCAAGGCCTGGTGCAGATTTTACTCTCTCTGTGACATCTGTTCTGGTCCTCTCTCTCAGTCAGGAATAACAATGACAGCTCCTTCTCTGGGCTCTCAGCACCCTTGGTGAACATGGCAGCACATCCCAGGCCGGTCTGTGCTGGAATTACCGGTATACCCGGCCTAGAACAGAGGAGATGAATGGTTGATCAATGGGACTGAAATCAGGCTTCGTTTTCACCCCTGCTCCTTAAGCGTCGAGCAGAGCCTCTGGGCTGGAGAGCCCAGACTGTAACAGACGCTGTGGCGCCCTACTCTGGTCCCGTTTCTGGGGCCCATGCACTCCGCCCCCAGCTGCAGTGTGACTGTTCTCCTGTTAATGACTCACAGCTGCCCCTTTCTCAAGAAAATTGCCCTCAGAAAATGGGAGCTGCCTCTTCAGGAGGTTACAATCTTCTCCCCGTACCCACCACCCAACTGCCACCAGCACAGGCAATGACTAAGTGATATAGGGATGCACAAGGGCAGTCCCCTCCCCTCAAAGGGACAACTCTGCGGTGTGATTTAGGCTGCAGAGCGTCAGGCCCACTTCCACCCCCTCCCCAAGGATTAGGACAGGCTTGGCTTTACCTGAGACCACAGTGTAGGGTGACCAGCCATCCCGGTTTACCCAGCCTGGTTTTAGCACTGAGAGTCCTATGCCCCAGAAAACCCCTCAGTTTTCAGCACATGGAGCTGATTGGTCAGCCTAGATTGGGTTGCCAGATTTAGCAAATAAACATACAGTTCAAAAAATCCAGTTCAATTTGCATTTCGGATAAACAAAGGATACATTTTTAGTATAAGTCTATCTCATGCAATATTTAGAACACACTTGTAAAAAACACTCATCGTTCATCTGAAATTCAGATGTAGCTGGACGTCCTGTATTTTATCCGGTAGGCTTACCCTCGACCGTATCTGTGTTCGTCCCTTTCCCTCTCCTTATCCTGCTTCCCCACTTCCCTCCCCTGCGAGTTTTTCCTGAAGAGCTCTTCCTCACCAAAACACGGGGATCTAACTCCCCGTCTCAGGCTCTGCTTCTGGGGACCCTGACCTAAGACTGTCGCTGCCACTCTCTGCTATCCACAGCGGCCAGAGAAGTCTCTTCATTTCCCCTGGACTCAGCAGAACATCTCTCTTTGGCCCAGTCTCTTGGCACTGGATGGGCAGGGCAGTTCTAAGGAGGATCTCTGGGTGACCCTGGGGGAAGCCACTGTCTTTAACTACGTTCCTGCAGGACTGTCTTCCTGGAAACCTCAGGAAGATGGAAGTTTCCAGAAATCCTTGTGACCATGGCCTCCTTTAGGGAGACTCTGTTTTCATCCATCCATGACAGAATTGGGACTGGTGGCTAAAGATCTGAGCCTGGATTTCACCCACTGGAACACGAAGACTAGATGAAATGACCTCTGGGGGACCTTCCAGCGGTGACCCAGTGAGATCTGGAGTTTTCATAAGCCTTGGTTCATACAGTACTTAACCTAGTATCTGGCACAAGGAAATACTCACCAAACAGTTGCTATTAGTATTTACCATAAGCAACAGTAATAAATAACATCTGATTCCCCAGATAACATGGGATTAATAAGATGACGTCCTATGGGGCACCCAGCTAAACAGATTTCAGGTCAAAGCCACCCAAAGATAGAGTGAGTTGTTTCAAAAGGTGTTGAGCTTCTTGTCATTCAAAGAGAAGAAAGGGGGGAAGGCATTTATCTATTGCCAGTGGCAGATAATTTCCGTCCATCGTCTCCTTCAATCGAACGCTGAGGTGTTCTGGCAGAGGCAGGATAACAGCTCGGGAGGGCACGCCAGCCTCTGAGGGGCTGGAATGATGTTAAAGTCCCTCTCGGACCTGAGACTCCAGCATTCTGTGAAAACACTGATGTTCCACATTTACAATAAGCTGAGTGGCCACTCCGGTGTCCAGGAATTTGGCAGATGGTTCCAGGACAATGTCCCAGACTCCTCCCCTACATTTTTCAGAACTGCAAATGCTCCCAGACCAATTAGAGGACCAACTGGCCCCCTGAGAGAGAGAGAGAGAGAGAGAGAGAGAGGACATACCCATGGACATTCAAACCTTCTGTCCCTTAAGTCCTTCAAATACAGAAGACAGAGTCGTGCCCTCCTTCCTCTCCCCCGTCACCACACTGTGCATGCTGTCCCCTCTTCTCTAGGGCCTTAGCTCAGCCCCAGACTGGGTCTGAGGTGCACTCAGTTGCCAGCCCCAAGGCTTTTTGATTGAAGGAAGTGGCTTCCTGTTCCCTCTCCCACAACTGTCACAAGGACACCCGGGAGTTCTCATTTCACATAAAGCCCCATCATGGAATCTTTGTCCATAATCACAAAATCACAGAGCTGAAGAGACTGTGGGGCACCTGGTCCAAACCTTAGCAGACCCATGAATGGAGTTTCCTCAAGAACACCCCTGCCGAGAGGATGCCAAGAACATCCTCTGCTTGTCTTCTTCAGGGTGGAGAGCTTGCTCCCGGCTGGCATTACCTTCCCTTAGTTGAACTACGCAACCACTAGAAGGTGCTTCTCATGTCCAGCTGTGATCTGACTTCTGTGGCTTCCTCTCATTGGACCTGGTTCTCTCAGTGACGGCACAGGAAGTCCAGTCTTGTTGGAAGGTGGTGCAGAGAGGCGCAAGGAGGCATATGGGTGAAGCATCGAGAGGTGAAGTCTGAGGTGGTGAGAAATGTCAGAGAGAGAACTGGCAGGGACGTGCACATCCTAAAAGGGACCTGTATCCTGCAGGCTTGAAGATGTCACATCATATTTTTCTAAAAGTTTGCTGCAAAAAGTTAACTCCTCGGCTCTCTGGAAAACTTATGTATCTCAAATAACTCTCTGAGAACTGCAGAAAACTGGGGTATTGTTACTGTAACCTACTGTGTCACCTACTGTGGTGACAAGAAAGGGGTGATCAGGAAGGGAGGAGACTCAAAACTGTGTCACAGGGAGGACAGTTGAAAGAACCGGTTCTCCTTTAGCCAGAAGAATAGATTTGGGTGGCGTAGTAATTGCCTCTGAAAATCTTTCCTGGAGAAGAAAGATTGTACCAATTCCAAATGGAGCAAAGAATTGACTCAAGACAAAAGGGTAAACCATCAGAGTGACCAAAAGCTTTCTCCTAGACAGAAGTACCTAACGCTTGCTAAGGTCATGAGAGGTCCCTGTCGCTCAAGCTGTCCAAATAGAGGAGGTGGGGGTGGGGAGGACCATCAATGCAATTCAAGCACTGTGTGAAGGTTGGACTTAACGGCTTTTTATATCTGAGAGTCCATGAGTTTTCTTTTAGTATATATGCATCACCGCCACCCCCTGACACACACGCACAATGAAGCCTGCCCATTTAAAGCAAGAGGCTCTTTATTTTTCAAAGTACATCAGGGTAGGGTGTGTGTTTCTTGCTTTGCTTAAACTTTGGCCACTCAGAGATTTTCCCATCGCTGACTCTGTTGTCGGCAAGTAATAAAAGCCTTTCCTTTCTCCTTGGGAGGCGCGGAGCAGATTGTCTGGATCTGCAGCGTACTGCCCTGGCTCCGGTCTCAGCACCAAACGCACTCCTTCTGCACAGTCTGTTCCCGTTTTGACAATGCAGAGGGGAGAGCTGGAGGAAGTCCCATAGCCAAGGGTGCTGGGAGCCACAGGGTGGGGCTTTGCTCTGGGACAGGGGGGATCACATTTGCATTTAAGAAAATCAAGGTCAAGTCCCTTGCTCCGGAGGGAAGCAGCAGAAAGTTTGGCTGAGGTCAGCGTCTATGCTCAGCATCTTTCCAAGAGAAAGTGCTACCTGATGCAGCCACACCAGTGTTTTCTCAAGGGTGGAGTCTGAAAGCAGTTTTTCACAGTCCTCGTGTGAACTCTCCCACACCTCTCTAGCATCCTGGAGACTAAAATAGTAAGTTGGTTTTTCTCTGCATAAGAGATAAGGTTGTGCTGTGCTGCCTGAGGATGGAGTACTAGACTCTCTGCTTTATTAAGATCCAGAAAACATTCTCATTTGGACTCGAGCATTTTACATCCTGTGACCAGCCAGCAGCAATTCACTAAACAATATTACTCAACTAGGGTTTACTGAGCCCCACTCAGCACAAGGCCGTGTACCAGGCACTGGGGAGCAAAGATGAACAAGACCCAGAATTTGCCCTCAAGAACCTTATAGGCCAGTGGGAGAGATAATCACAAGCAAAAAGTTAAAATCCATGCAGCCAGGGCTCCAGAAGAAGCATGCTATGTGTACACTCAGGGATGGTGTCCTCAAGGAAGGGATGCTTGAGATGAGTTTTCAAAGATGAGCAGGATTTTCTGAAGCTCCAAAGGCAAGAGTGGGCAGGGCTGCTGGAGGGAGGGATCTGGTGGAGGGAGGGATCTGTGTGTGCAAAGGTGTGGGAAGGATGTGGAAAAGCTTTGTTTATTTAAGGAGCCACGTGTACTTCGATGTGACCAGAACCACACAAGATGCACGCAGGATGCGCAAAGGATGAAGCTAGAAGACTGGTTTCAACCAGGGGCGATTTTGTCCCCCGGGGGACATTTGGTTATCACAAGGGAGGAGGGGTGGTGCTCTAGTGGGTAGAGGCCAGGGATCCTGCTGAACATCCTGCGATGCTCAGGGAGCCCCCACAACAAAAAACTATCTGGTCCATAGTGTCAACAGTGCTGTGGTGGAGAGGCAGCAGCCACATCATGGAGGATGGAGCTCCTTTATGGGCATTGCATTTTCTGAGGGTCACACAGAGAGGGCACCCAGGGGAGAGAAACCAGGGTAGGGTAGGGTTGCAATTTGAGGTCCCCCTTACCTGTGCTCAGCCAGCCCTCCCAGCTTTCTTTTCTGTACACATCTGATAAGCCTGCTTCCAGTATCTTCCTCCAACTTGTTGATAAAAATATCAAACCCAAAATTTCTGGGGCAAATAATGCCTTAGATTCATAAAACATCATTCAATCTACGGGGCATTTTGTATCTCTCATCTCATTTTACTCATTCTACAAAAAAGGAAAATGATGCTCAGAGACATTCTGCAATCCAGGAATTATTTAACTGCAACACGCTCAGCTCCCCTCTCTTTTCCCAGCTGGTCTCTGAGTACACCAAGGACCCATCCGTCTGACCGCAGGAGATGATGGGAGTATCCACCATCCTGGCCTTAATAGCCTTCTTTCCAGCTTCCTGGATTCATATCTGTTTGAGGGGCCAAGAGCAGGATCCCTGCCTCCCTTAGACTGTGGCTCTGACACTCACATACCTTCCGAGCATAGAGGACCTCACCCCACCCCCCGGGTGACCTAGCTGCCTTGGTAAGAAGACCTCTCCTGGCTGGCATGTCAGGGACAGCTGCTCGGCTCATGTCCTTTGGCCGGGAAGTGTTACTGACCCTATGATTTGGCCCTTCATCTGAACTGGCAGATGGGCATTGTTGCCTTGCTGTGACCCAGCCTCCCTTGACCGAGCGAGTCTGACCACTAAATCACCCGGCGGAGAACACTACCGGTCAGCTGAGGGTGGGCTCTTTCCAAGTGGAACCCCGAAATACTGCTGATCTGAAATGGTGCCGTTCTCCGCGACGGCATTGAAGAACCACGCCAGGTCACACGCTGCACAAATGCTCTCTATAATTGACACTGGTTGTTCTAACAGCTTGTGCAAGGCCTGTTCGTCTGTGGTTTAGAAGTTTGTAACATGACAGTCTTCTACCCCAGTAGCTCATAAGCTCATTGAGAACTGATTTCCTACATTCCCAAAGCCATCTCCCCAGTGACACAGAAAAAAACACCCAGTGTCTCCCCCTCCTCTTCATCTCCCACAACCCATTAATTACAAGTGAAGGAAAAGAATCATGGACAATGAATATTCATAAAATAATAAAATCCTGCCTGGTATCAGGCCCACTCATGTCATCCCAGCACTGCCTACCCCGTCCCACCCCATCAAACCTCTCGCCTCCAGCAGCATCCCAGGACGACTCCCCACTGTCCTCTCTGTGGCGCCTCCTCCCCACAGTGTGGCCCACTGGTTCTCTCCTGCTGACCACGGCTCCATCCCTCTCCAGGAATATTGCTCCTTATCCTGCAGTGTCCAGCTACACTGTCAAGGCTGCAGCTATAGAGAGTGCCTGACCCCTGGCTGCAGAGAGGGATGGATAACAGGAAACAGGAGCAGATGGAGAAAGGAGGTGGCTGGAACAGGGCAGGTGAGAGATGACAGTGGCTGGGTCTAGGGTGGAGATTACAGAAAGAGGGAAAAGGAATATGTGAAAACTGAACCTGTGTTGGAAAGAATGTCAAAGAGAGCTCGAGACCCAGATGAGGTGAGAGGCAGGAGAGGGGTCTTTTCCAACCTTGAAACCTATAAATAATAAAGGGGGCTCCACCGGCTGGGAGCTGTGCCAGGACTCTGATACTAGAGAGTAAGCATCTTTCTTGGGGTGTAGGATGACAGCACCCACTTCTCCACAAGCCAGGTGCTTGCTCTTCCCAGTGGGACACTCTCCAGAGACTCCCAGGTCCCCTCACTGTGTGCTCGTTCATCATCCCAAGCCATGCTGAGCATGATGCCCACCTGCTCAGCAGGAGGTAGAAGGCTCACAGCACAGGGGTTTAACCCAGGGTGGGGGCTCTGCACTGGGCCATGGGACACTGTGACAGTGAGGCAGCCACCGTGTCAAGTGGCTGCTCTGATGGGGTTTCTAAAAATACCTTCAGTTCTGCTGTTCACGGGGCACCAACCCAACCCTCGTGAGTGCCAGGCAGACAGGCGTGTGCAGCCTGCTCCCTCCTCACTCTCCCACTGCCGCCCCTCTAGCTCAGGTTCATCCACTCGCACCCTGATTATTACACGGGCCACCCTTCTCCACACGGACCATCAGAGGGTGACTGAAAAATACAGGAGACCACCCCATCTTCAAGGCTTATTAACTCATGCATTCAATTACTCCACAGGCACTCAGCACACAGTTGAGTGCCTTTTCCAGGCCAGGCCTTGTGGTGAATGCCTAGGTTGGGTGAGTGAAGCCAGACGCAAAAGAGTACCTACCGTGTGGACCCGTTTGTGCGATGCTCAAAAACAGGCAGATCTAATCGAGAACAATGAACGTCAGAATTCTGGCTGGTGGAGTGAGAAAGGGCAGGAGGAGGTTTTCTGGGATCTGAGATGTTCTATATCTTGATCTGAGGGATGGTCTCCTGGGTGCAAAAATATGTAAAATGTGTTGAGCTGTACACTTAGGATTTGTACACTTTACTATGTATGTTATACTTCAATAATTTTTTTAAATTTATAAAAAGTATTACTCTGGTGTTACTTTTAGAGTGATATACATATCCATGACTCAAGAATAGGTGAGAAAGCTGTATACCAAAATTTTGTCAGTGGTTGTCTCTGATTGGTGAAACGATAGCGAATTTTTCATCTCCTTCTTTATACTTTTCTGGATTTCCCAAATATTCTACGCTGAACATAGCTTGCTTATGTAATGAGATTAACTCTATTCAATGTTATTTTGAAAGTAACAACCCCAGAGGTGAAACATTCAGTGAGCACGAGGCAGGTGGCTCTCTTCCTGGAGGGGACAGAGCTGCTCAGAGCTTTTGTCCTCTTGGACGGTGCAGACACAGGCTTAGGAGTCCTGATCCAGCTCTGGGATTTCAGGGCAACTAAATAAAGCTCCTGGCCACTGAGGGCTGTGAGGTGGGGCTGCTGGAGGAAGCCCGGGGCTTTCCTCTCATTCCTGAGGGGAAGGAGCCTCCCGGGCACTCGGAGGCCTCGCCAGGCCCAGTGTCACCCTGGCAGCCGTAGAACTTGCCTGACTCTGATCTCCTGCGTTTCTGACCCTTTCGGCTGGGGATCCTGCACCTCAGCAGCTTGGCGGCCTCTCCCCTGAATGTAACATGACCTTAGGACCCCCCACCTCGCCCAGTTGGCAAGAAGGACCTGCCAGTGTGTGCAGTTTGTGGCCACAGTGAGGTAAAAGGAGCTGGAGGTGGGAGTGTTAAAACAAAAACAAGAGCAGGTTAAACCCTGGAAACCCTGTGGAAGGAAGAAAAGGGAACTCAGAGGAATCACTCAGGGCCTTGGTTTTCTCTCTGGGAAATGGGGCTGTTGTGAGATGAACATACAAATGAGCACATGGAAAGTGCTGGAACTGGGGGCTTGTTTTGTGCTCTGGTTTTGCTGACATTATGGGAGATGGAGGCTGGTTGCATGGCTGGCTCCCCCACCCCTGGCCCCAATCCTAGCGCCCCTCTCGGCTACCACAGCCTGCACAGCGTAAGGCTGGGATACATTTTTGTGCCCGAAGCCTGATTTCTGCCTTGGCAGAGCCAACAGGGCCATGTGATGAATATCTGCTTGTGATTCACAAATGTATTTTGTATTTCCAGCCTGGATCCTAAAATCACTTCCCCCCTCTCCCACCTCCTCTCCCACCCCTGACTTGTAGGCTCCCACACAGAAGTCATGTGAAGCCTTCTCAGATTGAGCCCAGGAATGAGCGAGTGGCCTGGCTCTGCCCTGTGACACACACAGCCTCCAGCGATCACATGGCCTCCAGCTGCCATCACCTGCCCTCTGTCCCCGGCCTGGTGCCCTCTTCCTGGCAGGCTTCCCGAGCTGACTTGGCCCTCCAGGCTGTAAGCTTGGCAGACAGCGGGACTGAGGGACAGAGGTACAGGGCCAACAGGCTTGGACGGTTCTGGTCCCAGCTGACCTCAAGGTGGAGCCCCGTCCAGGAGTCTCCTCCATAGCACGTGGTGCACTCCATGGGGATTAGGTGCCCTGCTGGCTGATGCAGAGGTGGACGGAGGTGTTGGCAGCTGGCCCCCGGCAGCCAGCCCCAGCAAGAGCCCCCACGAGCAGGGAGCTTGAGCCACAGGTGCTGAAACAAGGCTGTGCAGGGAGCCAAGGGCACCACCCAGCCGTGTACCTCGTGGAAAGGCTGGAAGCCAGGCACTGCCAGGCCTTAGGAGGAGGGAAGAGGGCAGATACAGGCAGGTCCATGTGTACACATACTCAAAAAAAAAGAAAAAAAATAAAAAAACCCTAGAGCAGTGGTTCTCAACCAGGAGTGGTTTTGCCACCCCAGGGACAATGTCTGGAGACATTTTTTGTTGTCACAACGGGGGGAGTGCTACTGGCTTCTAGTCGGTAGGAGCCAGGGAAGCTGTTGCTGAACATCCTACAAGGCACAGGACGGCCACCCACAACAAAGGATTATCCGCCCCAAATGTCAATATTGCCACAGTTAAGAAACCCTGCTCTAGAGAGAAAGCAACCTTCCCAGTGAAGATTCAAGCTTGGCCCCAGGAATGGGACCCTCTGCCCCACCAGACTGAGCTATGGCTGTCACTCCCAGGCTTGGAACCTCAGCACCTGCCAGTGCCCTTAGATTTGAACCCAAACCCTTCAGCCTTCTTTCCATGATCTGACCCCGGCTTACCCTTCAGCCTCACTTTCTGCTGGGTTCTAGTGACACCAACTATTCAGTGTCCCAATACTCCAAGGCCTTTGCCCTTGAGGAAGGGGATCCCACATCCTCTGTCTGGAATGCTCTCCTCCTGCTTCCATCTAGCGATTACTCATCCGTCCTTCTGGGTCCAGCTGTGCCATTTCCTCTTCTGAGAAGCCCCCGCACCCCCTCATTCCTGGGGCGGCGCACGGCACCTCTACCACAGAATGTCACACAAGATAGGTGCTAGGATGGCAGGGCTGTATGTCTGGCTCTCCCACCAGACTGTGGGTTCCCATGACGTCCAGGTCCGTCTCCCCAGTGCCTGCAGAGACACTGAACAACGGGAGCCGTGCTCTTTGATCTTGGGATGGGTGGTCAGGTCTAGCCCACTGTCCCTCAATGGCAGAAGATGCATGAGGAGCTGGAGAGACTGCAGAGGAAGATGTGAGGCAGACTGGGCCATCAAAACCAGGTGGGAAGCAGGGACATGAATGGGTCCTGAGGGACCAGCCAAACAGGGTCTGGGAACAAGCCACAGAGTAGCACTCGGCCTGAGAAACCAAAAGGGAGATGGTCTGTGCCAATTCCACAGGTGGGGTCCATAAGCTCCCAGCACCCCCAAGGTGGGCCAGCGGCATCCAGGACTGGGATTGCCACAAAGTGCTCAACGCATGCATGTTCTATAGATGAGGAAATTTGGCCATTCATACTTGAAAGCAAGGTCACTTACTTTTCCTCAAATCAGCCTCATGGAAAAGGCAGGGCAACAAGAGACCATCCCATTTTATAGACGAGGAAGCCAAGGCTCAAGGAGGTAAAGGCACTGTCCCCCAATTGCCAACTACTGCAACCCCACCTCCTTCCCTCTTCGGGCTGCGCCAGTCTGAGTCAGCCAAGACAAGATCAATCAGCTCATTCCTTCACCATTGGTTTGATTACCACGAGCAATCCCAAAAGACGATGAAAAAGAGCAATTCTCCAATGCCACTTTGTGTGTGTTCAGTTATCCACGGAATTTGTTTTTGGTTTTTACAGCTTTATTGAGATATAATTGGCCTACAGTAAACTGCATATATTCAAAGCTTACGATTTGATGAGTTGACATATGTATACTCCCATGAAGCCATCACCACAGTTGAGATAATGTACATATCCACCACCCCTAAAAGTTTCCTCATGTTCCTGATTTATCCACCCTTCTCATCTCTCTTCACTCCCACCCCACCCCCCCCCACACACACACACAGGTAACCAAAGACCTGCTTTCTGTTGCTAGTACTGTATTTCCTGGAACTTATATAAATGGATCATACAGTATGTACTCATTTTTATCTGGCTTCTTTCAGTCAGCATAATTATTTTGAGATTTATGCATGTTGTTGCATGTATCAGAAGTTCATGCCTTTTTATTACTGAGTGGTCTTCTGTTATGTGGAATACCACAATCTGTTTATCCATTCACCTGCTGATGGACATTTGGGTTGTTTTTACTGTTGGATTATTACAAACAAAGTTGCCATGAACGTTTGCATACAAGTCTCTGTGTGGACATATGTTTTCATTTTTGGGGGGTAAATACCTAGCAGTGGATTGGCTGGGTCATATGGTTAATTTATGTTTAACTTTTTAAGAAACTGCCAAACTCTTTTTCCAATTAATTGTGCCATTTTACATTCCAGTTCCTCCAAACCTCACCAACACTAGGCGTGGTCAGTCTTTTTAATTTTAGCCATTCTAGTGGGTGTGTAGTGATATCTAATTATAGTTTTAATTTGTGTTTTCCTAATGACCAATGATGTTGAGCATCTTTTCATGTGCTTAGTTGCCATTCATAGATCTTCATTGGTCAAGTGTCTATTCAAAGAAAAAGTTTTGAAAGAGTATTATGTTTGTTTATATCAGATATAGTAAAGCATATAATTTTGAACATGGTCTTTAGAATCTGTCAGACCTGGTGTCACATCCTGGCATGGCCCCTTACGGTGCAACTTAGGATAAGTGGCTTACCCTCTCTGAACCTCATTTTCTTCTTGTGTAAAATGAGGATAATAATATAAAACCCAATAAGGTTTAAATGAAGATCAAATACTTAAAAGCTTTAGTATTTAATTCAAGGCCTAGCATATGGAACTTAATAAATATTATTAATAATTATAATTATAACATCCTCTGTTAGTCTGATTTGAGTTGTAACAGGCAAGACCCCTGGCATAACTCAGACACTAATCTCTATGAAAATTAAATGGTGCTTTGTGTCTAGTACAGTAGATATACAATATTTTTTTATCCTAGCTGTGTGGAGAATGGGGTTGAGTACTAGTCTAGTGTGTCAGAGCTGAAAGAGTCCTTAGAGATATTTAAACTAGCTCCATGCCTTAGGTCAGCGCCTCTGGAAAGCAGAGCCTGAGGCAAGGATATAGTCCTGAGACTGTACTTGGCAGGTACAAACTCAGGGTGGTCAGGGCTAGGGAAAAACTGGGAAGGGAGATAAAGGAAGATGTACAGGTGATCATGCAGGTAACCACCACACCACTACTCAACAAGGCGCCAAGGGAACACAGGAGGTCTCTTAGCAGACATGCTTTCTCAGCACATGGAAATGCCCCGGAAGTTAGCAAAGAGAAACTACACTTCTCAGAAGTCCACGGAGGGGGAAGTAGGGGACATGTGTCTGTCAGCTTCCCTGCTATGGTCAAGGTTCAGCCCTTGGAGAACAAACTCCCCTGCACTTCCAGGGTGTGTCACCCAGCAGTGTCATCATGTGTCACCATGGTGGCCATTTGGGAATAAAACGTCCCACATCCTGCCTTGTGGCATTTCACCTGAGCCTAGAAGTCAATGAGCAGCTTAGTGCTCCAATGCAGCCAAGCGAGAAAAAGAAGACAGTGCACAAGACGTGGGTCCTGTCTCAGGCTGTGCACCCTCAGAAGCAGACCCTGAGTCAAAGACTTGAGAGCACGAGGTTTGGGGGGAATAGAACCCAGGAAGCACTGATAGGAGAGTGGAGAGGGGAGACAGGGAAGGGCAGGAAGCTGATACAGGGTGTGGTGATGAGGAGGCTACTGTTGTGAGCATCCGGGACGCAATCCTACTGGGGACACCTAGGAGGCAACATGAAACACATCAGGACTTTCCCGCCTTCGAGGTGAGGGAGATGAGATAGCTACCCCAACTTCCATCTGTCATTGGCTGAGGGCTGTCCCTGGGGGCGTCAACTTCTCTCCCCTCTCCCCCGAGAGAAAGCAGGCGAGTTCCAGTTGCCGGCAGCAGGATGCCTTTGGCACATCCTAGAACTGCGAATGCAGCATCTGCCTCATCCGGGGTCAGCAAACTTTTGCTTAAAGGGCGAGAGAGTAAATATTTTAGATTTGTGGGCCATGTGGTTTCTGTTGCAGCTGCTGTTGTAGCTGAGCCCCAGATGATACGTAAACAAATGGGATTGGCTTTGTCCCAATATGACTTCATTTACAAAAACAAGCAGTCAACCTGCAGGCCATAGTTTGCAAGCCCCCTGTGCTACATGTATGATGCATTCCATTTTGCAGACAGAGAAACCAAGGCCCCGTAGAGTAAAGTTAACTGGTCATACAGCCAGCCAGAGGCACGTCTCCTGACTTGCTGCCCAATATACCTTGCTACCTCTTTACTGGGGCCTTAGTATGTTTCTTTAAGGGTCTTGCAGCCAGAACTCTTCCAGGGAGAGTCTGTGTAACCCATAATTCTTAAATGGCAGTGGTTTGTTTCCTCTTAGTGGCCAGAGAGACCTCAGGGATCCCCACAGCCTGCAAGGATTTGTCAGAGCAACTTCTGGAACCTTCAGGGACTGGGGCTGCGTCAGGAGCCTTCCCCACGCTAGGCCTTCTTCCGTCAGCCTCCGTCTCGGCTGCTCCAGTGGAGCATCTCCCAGTAGTGGCCACAAAGCACAGAGCGAAAACGCAGTTAGAACTTTGGAGCCTGTAAAAGTCTAAAAATATCCAGGAATGTGCGCACATATGTGGCCCTTCTGTGATCAGAACATCTGGGGAGAACATCAAATGCTCCTGCTTTCATTTCCCTAGAGTTCTGCAAGGACTTGGGAAAGGAAAGGAAGTTGAAAGTCAGTGATTTTTTTTTTTTTGCGAAGGCTAGGGGGGTGCAGGGAAGGACGTCACAAGAGTTTTGTGTCTTTTAAGAGAAAATAAGTTATGCACATGCAGAATCCTCCTCGGGGGAAGTCTTGGACCTCGGTTTCATTGGGATTCTCGAGATCGTTTCTCATAACGGGAGCAGGCGGAAAGTTCATTGGCTACAGGTTTGAATTCCTGATTTGATGCCTTTTTTTAAAAAAAAGATTAAAATACGACGTCCCTCAATCAAAGCAGTAAGAGCTGTGATAACGTACCGAATCATTAAACATCCGATTTGAAGAAGGCCTAGTGTGAGCCATGCATTTGTCAGATGGGGAAATGAGACTGAGAGAGAGCTTTCCTGGGGCAGAGGCAGGGCTGAAACGCACGCGTATTGACTGCCAGACCAGGGGTGTGATGGCAAGAAGAGTTGGAGGAAAGGGTCAATCCTGGTCCTGCTGCTTCTAAGCCACATGACCTCGCCTGTGCACTATGACAATGGTTAGTTTTGTCTGTAAGAAGCCAGGATGGGGACCTCTGGGTCTTGTGCAGCTGCTTGCTGTGGACCTATGGGGTCCATCAAGGACGAACAAAGGCAGGCAGATGCCCGTTCTTTTCATTACTAATCGTGGCCCCAAACCCTAAGAGAATGTTCTGGTAGTTTGGGCTGGCTGATGTGTGAGCCTGGAATTCCATTTGAGCCCTGGCTTGAATCTTCGCCCAGAAGGGAGCTAACTGGCTTGTAGGGTACCCTTTCCTCAGGCGATGCCCTAACTCTGGAGCAGGGACAGCTAGCCACTCCCTAGAGCTTCGGGCAGCCTGACCTAACCACCCACCCATGCTCTTTTCCAACTGGATGCCGCACTTCGGTTTCCACTGGCCTTTAGAGTACAAACAGTGGCTTCTTAGCCACTCCTCACTTTGCAGATGAGAGGAAGGCCTGAAGTAGGATCCTCCAAAGAGAAGGCGCAAAAGGAGGAGGGTCTAAGCAGAGCCTGCTACTCAGACACCAGAACTTTTCAGCCTGCCGCTCATCATGGAGAACTGTAATCCAAGCAAGCCCTTGACTTGATCTCCACCACAGGTGAGGCCTAGTACACCCCCTAGAGGCCAACCTTTTTGTTTATCTCCAGTTAGTCCAATGGGCTCAATGACTAGACCCATCAGAGGCACAGATGTCCTCCGCAAGAGAGAAAATCATGAATTATCAGAACAATCCTAGTAGTATCTTGGCAATGCTGTTTCTCCAATCCTTTCCACTGCTTCTATGCCCACTAGGTCCCACGTGGGACCATTGACATAGGAGGGTCACACTCCCAAGGTCTTTACAAATGCCTCTGTCATGCTGCCCCACACTCTACACTGAGCTGAAAAGTCACGTCCTCTCATATTAATCACATAGCTAACAAGCTGAAGAGCACGCAATGGACTTCCAAGAGCAGCAAACCATGATTGCAACAGAAACGCCTATATTTGCCACCATGCTCTCAAGTGTATCAGAGTATCCCCTCCTATTTTAATCAATCCCCCTTTGCCACAGAGAAAAAAATTCTCAAATTATGTCAAAAGCTCCCTTGGCACTTTGTTTCTTCTTATTCTATTTGATTCCAGCCATAGGAACCATGGGAGCTGTAGGAGCCGGGGTGGAAAATAGTCTCTTGCTCAGTAGTTGCAAAGGGGCATCTTCTGCTGCAGCAATTTCCACCCGTCCCGAGTTGGGTCCATCCAACACTAGCTCCCTCATGTGTGTCCCACTTCTCCAAAGTTCCCAAGGGTCAACAAGACTAATTGCCATGCTGGGACTCACTTGCAGCATCTGGAAGACACAAACTAATCTCAAAGCCAAATGCCAATCACATATGCCAGCTTCTGGGAGATTAAGAACTGGGATTAACTGGGATTAAAAGACTCCACTTTAAAGTCCACCTCCAGGGATTGAGGAGCATCCAAGTGGCAGGAATCACCTTCATCTTACTCCATTTCTGGGGCTGTCCTGTTCTATATATTGGAGGGTCACATGCCATATGTATTTTTAGAAACTGATCCCAGGGTATTTTTCATTTGGGAAGTGGGGAAATGGGACCAGAGAGCTACTTGGTGTGCTTCTAGTCTAGATACTAGGCTGGAGGGTAAATGTGCAGTCACATTGATCCTGAGATATGCCTGTGATTTCTACATTCTGTGAGTATGGGACTGATATAGTGCACTTTGTAGAGATACTGTTGACTAAGGTGACATTACACCCAGATTTGCTAAGGAAAGTCTCAGTTTTTGCTGTTGTCCTGACTTCCTGTCTGGTTGAGCATTTATCCAGGATATTTGTATGTTATTTTTTTTTAGGAGGGTTACTTCATTCTTCCATGCATACTGTATAAACCTGTCTGGTGAACTTGGTTATACAAAGTGACTGAGCATATTTCTAGATGGAAGTTAAACAGGTGCCATTACACGTCCTAACCTGTAGGTAACCTTGAGGAAAATTGGGTGAGCTACCCATCTGTTGGTTCTAGGTCTAGACGTAAGAGAAGAGGCAATGTTTGGAGAAGAGGCCTCATGAAAAGTCAGGGAGGACTTTTCTGACACTCGATTTTTCTGTCCCAGGACCACATCCCTAAGTTAAGAAAAAGAAGCTCACAATATGGGAGCATGTTGGCTGCAGGCTCCAACTTCTGGGGGGGAAACTAAAGCACCTTCTCACATGCTCTACCCACAAGCAGGAGTTTTCTGACATGGGTGATAGGCGGTGCTCCACTGGGGTGCTAAGATAATGATGGTAAAAGGATTTTCAACACTTGCCAATTCCAGTCATCCAATATAGCTGCTTAGGGTATCATGTTGAGAAATATTCTAGGTTTGGCAAGAATGAGAGCCATCATTGATTCGGGATGTTGGCCATGGTTCGGGAGGAGAAAGCATCTGCACACATCTCAGTAATTTGCCATTTCAGTACTAACAAGAAGAGCTTTCAATAGGAGGAACAAACAGCTTTAAAAATTCTTCCTTCCACATGGCATGCCCTATTGGATCCTTTTCCCTTTTTGGACTCATTATGTCTGTAACTCTAGCTGGCTAAGAAGGGCCTGGAGTTCTCCAGCTTATGAGACTGCTCTCTTCTACCATTAATTGTGTAAGAGTGAGTGGGGTGGGAAATTTAAGCCTATTTCACTGGATCTCAGGAAAACACTCACTTTCCCTTTATCCTCTTTCCCTTGAATGTGTCCTTCCTTGGTTCTCCTCATGGGAATGATAGCTCTTAGAATGAGCTATGACGGTTTTCACGCAGGCCTTAGTCCATCCAGGAGGACAAGGTTGGTCCTTATGATTCAGACACAGTCTAGCCTATCTCAGCAAAGTGGGAAGAGTTGGTGCCAAAGTTTTCTCTATAGTTATAAACACTTTTCCTCTGACTAGCGTGGCCCATTTGTACCTTGCTCATGGAAATAGCAGGACTGGTTTCAGAGGAGGTGGGCAGCTGATCAAGGACTCATGGATTTGAGATCTCAGCAAAACATCTTGCAACATCTTATCACTGCTACCAATAATATATATTTTCCTGGAGACGTAAGGACTAAAGATAATGTATATAAAGTGCCCAGGACTCAGGTAGCTCTTGCACAGTTAACTATTGCTATTATCCTTATAATAATGACCAATGTCACTTGAAGACCAAAACTTTCCTCATCTGATTGATTTTTGGCCAAAGTAATATATACCGTGGTAACTGAAGGCAATTCTCTTAAGAAAATATCTAGACAAGAGCAGGCAGTGCATATCCCCTCTAAAGACCCATTAGTAAGAAATTCAATACAAATGCCATCCCATACCCCATTGTTCAAATGAGTGCTTTGAAACATAATAGAAAGTTTGATGTCAGCCACCTTGCTTCCTAGGATTTGTACTTTGAGAGGTTTTCATTGTTTCTTTTTTTAAAAGTATTCTAGAGGTCCAGGGTGAGCTTCCCCAGATGATATTTGCTCATCAGTAGGCTGGGTGTGAGATGTGCACAGACTCCAGATGTGGTGTATCTAACCATTGGAAAACCTTGAGGCCCTTCAGCAAGCTGTCTTCAGGATGGCAAGAAGCTGGGAAGTGGGTGTGTGTCCTAGTTCCTTCCATAAAAATGGTCACCTTGCATTACAATGAGACAGTGTGGTTGTGAGGGCTCTTGGGAAGGAAGTGGTTTACTTCATTAAGAACAACTATAAATATAGGCTTTATAGATTTGGGTAAATTAGGTTTATACATTGCCTATTGATCAGGAAGGAAAAAGGCTCTGTGTTATGAGTGTGTGCACCTTCAAGATATGCCAATAAAGATGCTGAAGGACCTATTCTCCAAGGAAAACTTTGGTAGATAAGAAAGCTGAGGGTGCTGGCCAGGCCCTGAACTGTGTAAATAAATGTTGGGCCAAAGATGTTAAAGGGCTTCTGCTTTTACAAGAAAGGGAGGACCTCAGAAATGGAAGGCCCAAAGACATGGATGATACTATGAGATGAAGCCAGTGAGGCATCTCGTAGCCAGGAAAGGAGGCTGAGAATGTGAAGTGTCAGCTCAAGGATGCTTTATGTGATTTTAAAGGATAATTTTTGTGAGCCAAAGGGTGTGTAATGTCAATGTCCACTGTAGCAGAAATCATAAGTTTGAGAGATGATATGAAAACAGGATTTGGCCAGGGGAACCAGGAATACCCTAAATTCTGCCTTGGCCCAACCACTTTCTTTCTCATAAGGAGTCCAAGGGAGACAGATATGCTCAAAAGTACCAAAATAAGACATTATTAGCTAAGGCTTTTGTACTAAAATCTGCTATAAAATTCCAATAAACTAGGCTAGACCATGTGACTGGATCCCTTTTCCTAATCAGAACAAGCCATATGTACAGCTAATGTTCCACTCTCTCCAGGGAACTATCCCATCTGATGTAGATACACCTGGGGTTGCTGGTGTTTGTGTCAGGCTTGGCTGTCCCTCTCTAAGGATTCTTCCCACTCTAGGTCCACCCAGCATCTGCCTCTGCCATTGTTCACCAGGGGCAGGGATGTCTTCAGGGAAAACTAAAGATCACAGAAGGGAAGGTAAAAAGAGGAAGATTTTAGCTGGTTGAGGAGGAACTTTCTACTGGTCAAGGTTTCCATGATGGAAAGGCTGTCTCTGAAGATTGTAAGCTCTCTGACTCTGGAGGGGCACTAGCCAAGACAGATCAACTTTTAGCGGAAATGCTGTAGAAGAGTTTACAGCCTCAAAAGAGGATAGATCCATTAGGTCACTGTCCATGTTTAGAATTATGATTCCGAGTCACTTCACCACTCCAGGCCTCAGTTTCTTGATCTTTAAAAATATTCCTGAGGTCTTTTCCTGCTCTGTGATAATGACAGACCCTTAATAATGTGGCATTGTCGATGTTGGTGCACTGTAGATGAAGAGGACAGAAGCAATAAAAGCATGACAAACAAAAGCTGAGGGAGTTCATCACCATTAGACCTGTCTTACAAGAAGTGCCAAAGGAAGTTCTCTTCCAGCTGAAATTAAAGGACACTAATTAGCACTGTAAAAACATATGAATGTATAAAACTCACCAGAAAAGGTAAATATATAAACAGAGTCAGAATTCTCTAATATTGTAATGGTATATACTTCAATTCTAATATAAAAGTTTTTTTTAAAGAATATTAAAAATAACTATAACTACAATAATTTTTTATTATAAACACAATATAAAAAAGATGTAAATTGTTAACGTCGATAACCTAAAATTTGAGGGGGATGAAGAAGTAAAAGTATGGAGTTTTTTAATGCAATCAAAGTTAAGTTGTTATCAGCTTGAAACAGGATGTTAAAACTATAAGATATTTTATGCAAGTCTTGTGGTAACCACAAAGGAAAAACCTGTAGTAGAACATAAAAGATTAAGAGGAAGGAGTCAAAGCACATCACCACAAAAAGTAATCAAATCACAAAGGGAAACAGCAAGAGAGGAAAAAAGAAACTATAAAACAGTCAGAAAACAATGAACAAAATGGCAACAATAAGTCTGTACCAATCATTAATTATTTTAAACATAAATGGACTCCAATCAAAAGACATAGAGTAGTCGAATGGATAGAAAATAAGATCCAATGATATCTTGCCTATAAGAAACTCACTTTAGCTTTGAAGACACACATAGGCTGAAAGTGAAGGAATGGAAAAGATATCCCAAGCAAATGGTAACCAAAAGAGAGAATGAGTGGCTATACTTGTATCAGACAAAATATACTTTAAGTCAAAAATGGTCACAAGAGACAAAAAAGTCATTATAATGACAAAGGGGTCAATTCAACAAAAGGATATAACAATTGTAAATAGTTATGTCACCCAACATCAGAGCACCTACATATATAAAGCAAATATTAACAGAACTGAAAGGAGAAACAAATAGCAATACAATAATAGTAGGAACTTTACTATCGCATTCACAACAATGGATAGCTTATCCAGACAGAAAATCAATAAGGAAACAGCAGATTTGAACAGTGCTATAGAAAAATGAACCTAACAGACATATACAGAACATTCCATCAAACAGCAGCAAAATATACTTTCTTCTCCAATGCACGTGGAACATTCTCCAGGATAGATCATATGTTCGCCCACAAAATAAATCTTAATAAATTCAAGAAGATTGAAATCATACCATGTATCTTTTGCAACCACGATGATATGAAACCAACCACAATGGTTGAATCAACAACAGGAGGAAAATAGGAAAATTCATGAATACGTGGAAATTAAAAAACACACTCCTGAACAACCAGTGGGTCAAAGAAGAAATTAAAACACAAATCAAAAAATATCTTGAGACAAAAATGGAAACACAACATACCAAAACTTATGGGATGCAGCAAACACACTTCTAAGAGGAAAATTTATAACTATAAACACCTACATTAAGAAAAAAGAATGATCTCAAATAAATAACCTAACTCTACACCTCAAGGAACTAGGAAAAGAAGAACAAATTAAGCCCCAAGTTAGTAGAAGAAAGAAAGGAAATAATAAAGATTAGAGCAGAAATAAGTGAGCTAGAGAAGAGAAAAACAATAGAAAACATCAATGAAACTAAGAGTTTGTTTTTTGAAAAGATAAACAAAATTAACAAACCTTTTTCTAGCCTAGCCAAAATAAAAGAGAGATGACTCAAATAAACAAAACTATAAATGAAGGAGAAGATAGTCCAACTGATACCACAGAAATACAAAGGATCATAAGAGACTACTATAAACAATTATACACCAACAAATTGGATAATCTAGAAGAAATGCTTAAATTCCTAGAAACATACCACCTACCAAGACTGAATCAGGAAGAAATAGAAAATCTGAATAGGCCAATAACAAGTAAGGAGATTGAATCAGTAATCAAAAACCTCTTAACTAAGAAAATCCCAGGTGGCCGGCCCCGTGGCTTAGCAGTTAAGTGCACGTGCTCCTCTACTGGCTGCCCGGGGTTCAGATCCCGGGCGTGCACTGACGCACCGCTTCTCCGGCCATGCTGAGGCCACGTCCCACATACAGCAACAGAGGGATGTGCAACTATGACATACAACTATCTACTGGGGCTTTGGGGAGGAAAAAAAAAAGGGAGGAGGATTGGCAGTAGATGTTAGCTCAGAGCTGGTCTTCCTCAGCAAAAAGAGGAGGATTAGCATGGATGTTAGCTCAGGGCTGATCTTCCTCACAAAAAAGAAAAGAAAAGAAAAGAAAAGCCCAGGACCAGACAGCTTTACTGGCACTATCAGTAAATTAAACTCTATCAAACATTTAAAGAATAATTAATACCAATTCTTCTCAAACTATTCCAAAAATGAAGAGGAGAAAATGCTTCCAAATCCATTTTATGAGGCCAGGATCATTCTGATACCAAAGCCAGATAAATACTCTACAAGGAAAGAAAATTACAGGCCAATATCCCTGAAGAACACGATGCAAAGGTTCTCAACAAAATTCTAGCAAACTGAATTCAACAGCACATTAAAAGGATCATGATCAAATGGAATTTACCCCTGGGATGCAAGGACAGTTCAACACACACAAATCAATAAATGTGATACACCACATTAACAGAATGAAGGATAAAAATCATATCATCTCAATAGATGCATAAAATCATTTGACAAAATTCAACATCCTTTCACGATAAAAACTCCCAACAAATTAGGTATAGAAGTAACGTACGTCAACATTATAGAACATATATGACAAGCCCACAGCTACCATGATACTCAATGGTGAAAAGCTGAAAGGTTTTTCTCTTAGATCAGGAACAAGACCAGAGTACCCACTCCCACCACTTCTATTCAACATAGAACTGGAAGTCCTAGCTGGAGCAATTAGGCAATAAAAATAAATAAAAGACATCCAAATCAGAAAAGAACAAGTAAAATTACCTGTTTGTAAGTGACACGATCTTATTTATAGGAAACCCTAAGGACTCCAGCAAAAAACTGTTAGAACTAATAAACAAATTCAGTAAAGCTGCAAGATACAAAATCGACATACAAAAATTAGTTGTGTTTCTATACACTAACAATGAACTATCTGAAAAGGAAACAAAGAAAATAATCCCATTTACAATAGCATCAAAAACAATAAAGTACTTATGAATAAACTTAACCAAGAATGTAAAATATCTGTACACTGAAAACTACAAGACACTGGTGAAAAAAAATTAAAGAAGGCACAAACAAATGGAAAGATATCCCATGTTCATGGATTGGAAGAATTAACATTGTTAAAATGTCCATATTACCCAAAGTGATCTATAGATTCAATGCAATCGCTATCAAAATTCCAATGGCATTTTCTGTAGAAATAGAAAAAACAATCCTAAAATTCACATGGAACCACAGAAGGCCTCAAATAGCCAAAGTAATCTTGAGAAAAAAGAATAAAACTGGAGGCATCACACGTCTTGATTTCAAACTATATTACAAAGCTATAGTAATCAAAACAGTATGGTACTGGCTTAAAAACAGACACAGACCAATGGAAGAGAAGTGAAAGCCCAGAAATAAACCCACACACATGGCTAACTAATATTTGACAAGGGCATCAAAAATACACAATGGAGAAAGGATAATCTCTTCTATAAATGGTGTTGGGAAAACTGGATATTCACATGCAAAAGAATGAAATTGGACCCCTATCTTACCCCACTCACAGAAATTAACTCAAAATGGATTAAAGACTTAAATGTAAGAAACCATAAAACTCCTAGAAGGAAAAAAGGAGAAAAACTCCTTGACATTGGTCTTGGCAATGATTTTTTAGATATGATCCCAAAAGCACAAGCAACAAAAGCAAAAGTGAACAAGTGGGACTACATCAAACTAAAAGGCTTCTGCACAGCAAAGGAAACCATCAACAAAAGGAAAGGGTGACCTACGGAATGGGAGAATATATTTGCAAACCATATATTTGATAAGGGGTTAATATCCAAAATATATAAGGAACTCACACAACTCAGTGGCAAAATAAACAAATAATCCTATTTTTAAAATGGGCAAAGGACCTGAATAGACATTTCTCCAAGAAGATATCCAAATGGCCAACAGGCACATGAAAAGATACTCAACATCACTAATCATCAAGGAAGTAAAAATTAAACCAGAGTGGGATATCACCTCACACCTGTTAGGATGGCTACTATCAAAAAGACAAGAGATAACAAGTGTTGGCAAGGATGTGGAGAAAAGAGAACCCTGTGCACTGTTGGTGGGAATGTGAACTGGTACAGCCACTATGGAAAACATCATAGAGGTTCCTCTAGAAATTAAAAGTAGAACTATGATATGATCCAGCAATCCCACTTCTGGATGTGTATCTAAAGGAAATGAAATCACTATCTCAAAGAAATATCTACACTCCCATGTTCATTGTAGCATTACTCACAATAGCCAAGATATGAAAACAACCTAAGTGTCTGTCAACAGATAAATGGACAAAGAAGATGTGGTATATAGTACAATGGAATACTATTTAGTCATAAAAAAGAAGGAAATCTCACCATTTGTGACAACATGAATGAACCTAGAAATAAGTCAGACAAAGACAAATACTGTATGATCTCACTTATATGTGGAATCTAAAAAAGTCGAACTCATGGAATCAGAAAGTAGAGTGGTGGTTGCCAGAAGCTTGGGGCAGTGTGGGGTGGGGGGGGTGGGAAATGGAGAGAAGTTGGTTGAAGGGTACAAACTTTCGGTTATAAGATAAATAAGTCCTGAGGATCTAATGTACAGCATGGGGGCCGGCCCGGTGGTGCAAGTGGTTAAGTGCGTGCGCTCCGCTGCGGCGGCCCAGGGTTCGCTGGTTCGGATCCCCGGAGCGCACTGATGCACCGCTTGTCAAGCCATGCTGTGGCGGCGTCCCATATAAAGTGGAGGAAGATGGGCACAGATGCTAGCCCACGGCCAGTCTTCCTCAGCAAAAAGAGGAGGATTGGCAGATGTTAGCTCAGTGTTGATCTTCCTCACCAAAAAAAAAAATGCACAGCATGGTGACTGTCAGTAACAACAGTATATTGCATACTTAAAATTTGCTGAGTAGATCTTAAATGTTCTCACCACACACACACAAAAGGTAACTATCTGAGCTGACGGATGTGTTAACTAACTTTATTGTTGTAATCATTTCACAATATATATGTATATCAAAATTTTTTTAAAAACATGACATATTTACTATTCCACCTTGAGGAAAACCACTGGATTGGCTGGTGAGGGAAAATTATAGGGGAAAGTGAAATTGCAGACCTGCATTGTCAGTATTGGAGACAAATATGAGGTCATTAATATTTTAAATAATAAACGTGTGTAACTGTATATATCACTCACTCTGCCTAACGTCTTATCAGTTCCTGACTTTTCCTTCAGAAATTGTGCGCCTTCACATGGTATATAATCCAATTTCCCAACCAGCTTTAGGAGATGCCAAATATTTAATGACACCCCACCTAGAAACAATAAATACATTTGAGTCAGTCTTAGACTCCTGGGGAAAGGGATGCTGAAAATTTGATGAAACGGATTAATAAATTATAACCAGGCTATTAAGATGTGAGTCACTAAAGACTCCTGACACTCTTTCCCTTTCTCTAATTATAATCAGGAAACAAATAAACAGACTCGCCTCCCCATGCTCAGAATTCTGAGGGCCCCTGCTCTCCGAGGCCACTTTGTCGGGCTAGTTCATGCACTTATTTAGGCATTAAGAAGGTTTTAACTGATCAGCAATAAGGCTCTGACACTTCAGAGGCAGTGCGCTGGTTCTCTAAACCAGATGCTGTGACCATATTGGTGAGACGCCAATCACACAGCTGGGCAGAGGGAAGACCCAATTTGTGGACAGTGGGGTATCTTCCCAATCAAAGTGCTCCTGCTGACGGACTTCAGGGCTTGCTTCAAGCTGTCACAGATCCAAGCTTCTCGGAAGGAACCTTAGAGATGACCTCATCCCATCCTTTTTCGTATAAGCAGAAACTTACAAAAGTTTGAAATGTCTCTCAAAGGAGAGGGAGCAAGTTGCCCAAAGTCACACAATCTTCGACAGCAAACCTCACACAAGAACCTGGGTTTCCTGACCCTGGCCCACTGCCACTCTTTCAACATCTATTGCTACACCTATCGCGGGGGCCCAAATCCAACAGCTCTGTACTTCCCTATCCAAGCACTAGACCAACTCTTTGTAATGCAGGCATCAGAGGACAGCTGCAGATTCCAGGTATGGGGAGATAGCCCAAGCACCCCACTGTGGGTGAAACGTTTGGGCTCCTCCCTCTCAATACCTGATGGGGAGCTCTGACGTCACATTCATTCATGTGGGTGCAGAAACTGACTCGCTCACTCACCTGGTCTCCCAGAGCCTGGAACGATGCCAGATAGAGGTCTTCAGGGGAAAAAACTGTTCAAACGAATGAATCATGAGAATTTATCTAATTTCAGAACTTGTCTTTTGTTTGTTTGAGTGTACAGTAACTCAATGCAGGAAAGGTTCAAAATGCATTTTTCTCCAATATTTCATGGGTTTTTCTTCAAGACAATCTTCAACAAACATTTGTCCAGGTTTACTATATGCTACATGCTAGGTAAAGACAAATAAAACACAGCCATTGAGGGAGACAGATGTTGAGACGGTTGTAATCCAGGATGAAGGTACACCAGGAGACAGGTACATCATAGGAGGGACACACAGACCAGGCGCAGGTGCAGAGGTGACACCTCAGCTGAGTGTTGAAGGATAAGTCACTTGTAGAAATAACAAGGAAGGGTGTTTCAGACAGAAGGAACAATATGTGCAAAACCATGGACTGAGACGGCATGAGAAAGCATGGCCAAGGATGTAGGAAGAATGAAATTGGCAAATTTTAGGATGTTGTACAAATGAAATTTAAATTTGTTTGCTTCTCTGCTTGTTTGCTTTTCCAGAACTGGTCATTGTTGAGTAGGGAAAAAGCACTGGATTTGGAACAGGAATAATTGAAAAAACAGTAAGGATCCAGTTTTAGTTGCTGAGCCCATCCTGTCCATGTCAGGCTCTTATGCTACAGTGATCACATGATGGAGGAATTATTACGTCTCCCCATTTACACGTGGAGACACCGATGCTCTGTGAGTACTAGCCAGCACGAGCTTGACTGTTTCTGTTTCTCAGTCCTATTGGTTGAGACCCAGGGATGAGGCATAAGCCACCACCTTAGATACAGCACAAGACCAGGTTCTCTCTCCCTTGCCCAGGAATTTCCTTCTGCCATAAAGAGCAGCAATCCTACATCTTCCTGGAACTACCCCCATGGTGATTCCTAGCAGAGCACACAGGAATGTCCCAGAACCTTCCAAAGCATGGGAGAACACTGCCCCACCCGCTCTCCTGCTCGGGCACCTCAGGCACCACTCAGCACTTTCCTCGCAGGCCTGGAAGTGTGCCCCCTAGGGGCATGCGTGGGTGTGAGTGTATTGCCCAGGCTCCTCCATTTTCCCAAGTATTTACTCCCACTGCCCCATCCACTCGCGTCCTCCTCATATACTTCCATTCCTTCAGCGCTGCTGTCCCTCAGATCAACAAGCACTTGGTCAGCCCTAAAGTCTGGCTCAGCATCACCTTGCTGAGGAGGCCCCTTCCTGCTCACACACAGAGTCACTCTTTGCTCTGGGCTTCCCTGCCCTGGGGGGCTTCCCCGCCATTTGTCAAAGCTCAGTTTATCCTGCATCCCACAAGATACTGGGACTCATGGAAGATAAGGACTCTTTTGGATTCATCTCAGTGTCCCAGCACCAACTGGGCAAAGAGTTGGCCTCTCAGGCATAAATGGGCTGAATCCCTGAGCAGACTCGAGCCCTGGCTCTGCCACTTCCTGGGGCCAGGCACAGCCTGCACTGGAAGCTGGTGAAAAACAGGGCCCTCGCCTCACGCGGTCACCAGGCCGGCTGACCCGGGCCGGGAGGGGGCGCCTGGGCAGCCTCCTTGTGCTAACCAACTTCCAGAGGTTCCGTGGCCCACCCTCGTCTCCAGCCCAGCACTGAGCCCGCGGGTGATCATGGAGAGTGACCAGGTGTTCTCGAGCAACGTCAGCGCCCTGCTCAGTCCAGGTGTGTGCGTCTCCACTGCCTCCTGAGGAAAACCCTGGGAGTCTCTAGTGAGTGGAGAGCATCCTTCCCTATTTTCCTGAACAGTTTTTCCTCTCTCTTTTTATATTTCTTTGGCCATTTTAATGATATTTTCAATGAGAGTGGAGTAAAATGCATATTTCTGTCTTGGACCCCACCAAAGTTTTGTGTTTTTTTTTTTGTGAGAAAGATCAGCCCTGAGCTAACATCCATGCTAATCCTCCTCTTTTTTTTTTGCTGAGGAAGACTGGCTCTGCGCTAACATCTATTGCCAATCCTCCTCCTTTTTGTCCCCCAAAGCCCCAGTAGATAGTTGTATGTCATAGTTGCACATCCTTCTAGTTGCTGTATGTGGGGCGCAGCCTCAGCATGGCCGGAGAAGCGGTGCGTTGGTACGTGCCCAGGATCCGAACCTGGGCCGCCAGTAGTGGAGCGCGCGCACTTAACCACTAAGCCATGGGGCCAGCCCCCCACCAAAGTTTTTAAGTAGGTAGACTTCTTTTAAGAAATATTTCCGACTGAGGAACACTCAGTACTATGACCCTTTCAATGCTAATTGGCTCATCATTTCATCATTGGGTTTGCCTCTCAGCTCTTCCAATGACTATCTGTGTGATTTCAAACCAATGCCTTAACCTCTAAATCAGTTTTCTCATCTGTAAAACGGGGATAATGCTACCTTTTTCCCAGGGTGGTTGTAAATTGAGAAACAATTACAAACTGCTCGTAATAGGCACTCAATACGTCCCTGGTGTCCTGTATTTAGGAGAGAACGGATGTGCTCTCTTCATATACCTGTCCTTCTAACATTACCTTCCCAATCCTCTGGGGAAGAAAAGGATGGTCAAACCCACATATCTCAGAAATAAGTTGAGTAAACTAATATTGAAAAGTATCTATTGGATTGGAAACTGGACTCTTTTTTTTAACCTTAGTAAGATCAATTTTACTGAAAAGATTGGGCAACGAGTTACACTAAGTTGTCATACAAACTTGCCACAACTCACACTTCCTCCCCTCTGTCTTCTGCACTACTATGTCCACGCCAAATCTCCAAACTCAAACATCAGTCCGTGGCTTCCAAACAAAGACGTCAGGCAGAGCTCATATCTCCAACCACCACCAGGCCAGAGATGATAATCCCTTGAGAATGTTTATTGAAAACTATAATTATAGTCAATTCATAATACGCATTTCCCACTAATGTTGTACACTGCCAAGAAAATATTTACTCGACTAACTCAACTCCACAACCAAGTCTATTTTTTTCATGACAGAAATAATGCTTTAATTTGGCGTCACCAGACACACCAGAGTGAAGCATCTTGGATATTTCAAACATCATCAAGATGTCTCCTATGCTTTTGCCTCTTTTATACACCACACGCCTCCTACTTTTGCAGGATCTAGATCTGTCTTGTGTGGATTCTTTTGTATTTCTTACTGACTTTTGATGATACAGCTATATTTTGAAGTTTTCTTTGGGGAGGGGAAGGGAAGTGAGCTGCAGGGGGATCTGGAACTTTGGTTAATGTGTTTTGTCTCAAACTGCCTTTCATGAAATCTGTTATTTCCTTTGCACTTGGATGCTTATTTCCCTTTGGATTTTTGGCCCATGCTGTTCACAGCAAAGCCTTTTAAATCACAGGCTCTCTGGCAAATAACAAATGCTGCCTTCTCAGCCTCCTTCCGCCCATCTCACCTGGGGCAGCTGCCCTAGACCAGGAGTCCATCTCAGACAGTGGGAAGGGTGGACCCATGTGATTTCACCTTCAGCATCAACTTTCCAGTTGTTCTCAGGGATGCGCTGGTCCTCTACAGGGATGTTCCTATCCATCCAGTGACCCACCCAGCCCTAGACCACGTCATTCTAATCAAAAGCTCCTTTCAGGATGGGTATCCTCACATTTAGGGAAATCTCTTTCTTGCTCAAGCCCTGAGGCGTTCTCCATCCCTCTCTCATTTCCCTTCACAGTTCTTCACAGGTTTGGGTAGGCATGCTTTGTAGTTTGGGGTTTGGGGTTGTGTGGTCTTTTCTCTCTTTTATTGAAGATGAAGGGATTTTTTTTCCCTCTGTTTTTTATTTGTTGTTTTCAGTGGGTTTCTAGGCAGGAACAAGAACTTAAAGTGCTTTTATGCTGCCATCTTTAACCAGAAAACTCAAAGGCCTTTTAAAACCCAAATCCCTTCATTTATATCTTATCCTTCTGTATTGTGTGTACTTCTGCAAATTGCTTCAAAGCATGCTATGGAATAAGGTGAGGGCATACACATATAAATTTTAAAATGCCACCTTCTTCCATTTGCCCCTCACTAAACTTTGATTTCTGTTTATCTCTTTGGAAGTCTTTTCATTTTTACTTTCTTTTTTGTCATTTCTCTCATCCAATCTGGAAACTCTTCTGTTCTCTAAAAGAGCTCAAAGAGATATTCTTTGGGGTCTTTACGCTTCTCCTCCAGCCAGAAGAGCACACTACACTTGTCAGAGATGTAATTAGTTCTCTCCCTTCACGGCCTAACCATGTGCCCTGAATCTCTAAACAAACCACCAGGGTGATGTGGTTCCCCCGAAACTCTCAGCCACTGCCACGGAAACTGCCTTTTTCTGGTCTTGATTGGAAGGGCTTCCGGGAGAACTGCTTTTAGGCACCCCTCACCATGCCCTTCTCTGCAGACTTGCTATATATTCCAGAGGTGAGCCCCTAGTTACCTGAAGAGCCCCCTCGTTCCTCCCACGCACCCATCCCTGTGGGGCCATGGAGTAGTATAAGTCTGGCATAAGCAGCATCCTGCTCACCAGAGTTCCCACCTGCTTCCTGCTCCTGTTTTCTCGGGTTCCTGATCCGAGGGGAAAGCAAAGATGATTCAGCTTTGCATGGTGGAATGTCATTAAATATGGAAAATCATGCAAGTAGTGTTCCAAAGAAATGGATCACCGGATTGACAATTCCCCTGGATTCATTGCGCTCATAGCTGGGAAATCTGGTTCCTCAAAAATGATACTTTCAGGATCCAGAGTAATAGAAGGAGGATCAAGTCATGACCTCTCGCTGGTGAACAGAACAGCAGGTGTGAGAGCCCAGATTTAACGGCAATAACTTCTGCTAAGACTGCTGTGGACCAAGAACCTCCTATTCGCAGCAACCGTGAGAGGCACATTTTACACCTTATCTCAAACAGTCCTCCCAATAATCTTGCAAGCTGTGACCTCCTTTTTACGCATAAAAGTACTGAGGATTCTGGTAGAGATAGAAGGGACCATAGGAGTATTTTTAAAGAGTAATTACACTGTTGATGATTACTCGTTAAATCAAAAATGTTCTAATGTTTGGCTTGGAATAAGTCTTCCAAGAAGCTGCAAATGGAGAGGGAGGAACTGACCCTGAACTTAAGTCTTTAAGCAATTTGAGGTTGGAGACAGTCCCTCCTGAGGTGCTTTTGAATATGAGAATAAAGCCTTTGTCTCTTCCAGGCCAACTTGCCCTCTTCCCAAGGTCAGCCATTGAGATATCCAAACACATCATGGCAGTTCCTTTTGTGTCACTGAGACTGTAAATATGACTAAATAGTACTTTCTAACTATATCACAGATCACAGGACTTTTGAACTAGAGAGAATCGTGGGAGACTCTAACTCCTGCATTTCAAAGAGATGACAACTGAGACTTAGGCAGGCAAAGGCTTTCCTCAGTTTACTTTTTTAAACTATGCAAGGACAAAAAGTCAGCATTATAACTAAAGAAAGAAATTTCCTCCCTGATGTTGTCATAACCCCTCTAATACTGAAAAAAAAAAGGAAAATAGCACCTACATACAGCCCCCAGGCAGATACCTGCAGTCTGAAGGGAGTGAGGAGAAAGAGGGAGGGTTCTAAGAGAACTAAGGCTGAGTGGAGAAGGCAGGGAGGATAGAGCACTGATGCGGCACCATGCCAGGGAAAAGCAGAGATGAATGTTGCCGTCCAAAGAGCTCCACACCCTAGAGATGCAAGGAAGGCCACATTTATTTGTTTCGCAAATTAAGTTAGAACTGTTTCATGGTCCCATCCACCAAAAGCAGGAGGTCCGATATCTTACTCTCACAGCTCCCTCCCCTCCCCTAGATTGTAGGAAAACTCGAAGGGCTTACACATTTGGAAACTGCTGTTGGGCGGGGAA
Source organism: Diceros bicornis minor (assembly GCF_020826845.1). NCBI lineage: Eukaryota > Metazoa > Chordata > Mammalia > Perissodactyla > Rhinocerotidae > Diceros > Diceros bicornis. The sequence goes on along the minus strand of NC_080767.1, from coordinate 9,371,300 downwards.
GACCCTCTGTGGGTCTTTTGCATGGACACTAGAACTAATCCGACAACATCCGTCTAGTGTTCTCTACCATGCATCCATTGGTCCCCACTGTCCAGCTAGCGTCCCATCTATCCAGTGCTGCACCATCTATCCAGTGTCTCCACCATCTATGCAGTGGTCCACAATCTATCCAGTGCCCCATCATCTATCCTGTAGCCCCACCACCTATCCAGTGTCTCCACCATCTACCCAGTGTCTCCACCATCTACCCAGTGCCCCATCATCTATCCAGTAGCCCCACCATCTATCCAGTGTCTCTACCATCTACCCAGTGCCCCACCATCTATCCAGTGGCCCCACCATCTATCCAGTGTCCCCACCATCTGTCCAGTGTCCCCACTATCTATCCAGTGCCCCACCATCTATCCAGTGTCCCGACCATCTATTCAGTGTCCCCACCATCTGTCCAGTGTCTCCACCATGTATCCTGTGGCCCCACCATTTATCCAGTAGCCCCACCATCCATTCATGGTTCCCTACCATCTATCCAATGCCCCCCACAATCTATCAAGTGCCCCCCACCATCCATACCATGCGTCCCACCACCTGTCTAGTGCTGCTACTATTTCCTGCAGAAAAGTCTTGCTTTCCTAGTGCCCTGCAGGTCAAAATGGGCCTTCAAAGGGAAGTCATGACTTTCAGTATCCAGTCCTTTCATGTACCCTCCAATGCCCCATGGCCCCACAGGTGCAATGCCAGGGTAGGTCCAGGCATCCACCCACTGTGAAATCTGCAACCACCTTCCCAGGACTCCACCAGGACTCAGGCTACTTACCTCTTCAACTCCCCTAAACTGTGGGAACAGTCTAGTCCTTTCTCCCACAGGTGTGTTTGTGAGTTCATCAGAGAAGGCCCAGACCTCATGAAAACAAAGCCAGCCCAGGTGAAACCATTTTCTTTATTTAGTTGTCTGTTCGGTTTTTTTTAAGTAGACATTTACAGAGTGCCTAGTATATGCCAGGCGTTATTCATATGCTATTCAAGCCTCACAACAATACTTTGCTGTGGATAGAGACTGTAAGCAGCTTACCCAAGGTCACCCAGCTAGAGCTGAGATTCAAATTCAAATAGGAATCCCTAACATCCAGAGTCTGAATAGCACATTCTGGCTTCACTGTTGCTAAATTTTGTGAACCACAGAATCATAGTGTCGAAAAGGCAGGCTTCATCTAGGTGTTTTCCTGCTAATATTTCAGTCCCCTCCAATAGAGCAGAGAAGTGGGAGCTCTCATCACTGGAGAGTCTTCTACAGCACAGACAGAAATCTACCTTCAGTTTCTCCTAGATAGCCTGGCTCTAGCTTCCGGTCCACACGCCACCAACCCAATCCCTGCTTCCTCTTGATAGCATTTCAGAGTTTGGGTGAAAGCTCTCTTGTCTTCTTTCCGTCTCTCTTTTGCAGCCTAGTCATCCGCGGATTCTTCTACCCTTTCAACTACGGCTGATTGGAACTCTCTTTTTGTGTGTGTGTGAGGAAGATTGTCCCTGAGCTAACATCTGTGCCAGTCCTCCTCTATTTTGTATGTAAGATGCCACCACAAAATGGCTTGATGAGTGGTGCATAGGTCCAAGCCTGGGATCCAAACCAGTGAACCCCAGGCCACCGAAGTGGAACGCGTGAACTTGACCACTATGCCACCGGACCGGCCCCCTCAACGCTCTGTCTTTTACTTCTGGTGTGAAGCTGGATCGTGAGAGAGTTTTGAAAGAAGTATCAACTATTATCAATGACATTCCTGGGCATCTGTGCTGAGTAGATCCTCACCCTACTCTTTGGTAGACTCTACCAGGTGCCAGAAACATGAATATGACTTGTAGGTGATTTAGAAACATCCTTAAAAAACTCACCTAGTGGGTAACGAGATGTTTACCTGTAATTACCTCAGAGCAAATGTTAAGCACTTTCGAATATTTGAGACATTTTAAAAGACTATTTTCAAAATTTGCAAGAGGGGAAAATATGAGAACATCTGTTCTTTAAAATTACTGTAAAATATTCATGTACAAACAACTTAAAAATACTGACTAATGAATCGCTTTGGAGTTATTTGGGTATGGGAGTTCAGAACGTCTCAGCTGGGAAGAGAGACTTTTCCCAAAGAGTTCCTTCCTAAATCTTCTTATCTTACAATTTTCTTTATAATACTACACCTTTCCTCAGGGATTATTGCCATGATATTTAAATAGGGGTTTTTGGTGATAAGGGTTTTTAAAAATAGATCTTGCTCGGCAAGTGAGAGAAGCTAGTCTCTGAGATAAACACTCTGTAAAGGAATGTTTATGCTGTGAACCCAGAGTCACCTGAAGCCCTACCATGCCCTCTATAGAGCAGTTTCACATTCATGAATTTCATTCGAGGATCGAACAGAGGAAGGCCCTGGGAAGGCCCCTGGTTCTTGGACATTTTGCATCCTTTCTGATACCTGTGTTACTCTTCGTTTAAGGACTGTTGTTAGAGTCTGATAACCTTGGTGACTTTTGGTAAGGTCAGGATAGAATTCTCTTAGATACTTGAGGATCTCCAGCCCTCTTTCATACGCAATCCTGGTTGGCAGTATTTGGACTGGATTCTACCAAAAGATGAACTGCGGACCTGACCCACTTTATATAATTTATGATGCCCAAATAAGATTGCCAGACTTAGAAAAAAAATAATGCCCAGTTAAATTTGAATTTCAGAGGAACAACCATTTTTTAGTAAGTATGTCCCAAACACTGTACTGCATCTGGCATCCTTATGCCCAAACTCAGTGTCAACTGCCCCATATTAATTTTCACTAATGAACTTTAGAAATATCTGCATTGTGTGAGAGAATTAAAACTGCATCTATTTTTTAAATCTCTATTAAAAATGTAACAAATCCTTCTCTGGCAAAAGAAATACGTGCCAGCTGAGGCATATGGCTAGTCTCCCCCAATGTATGTGTCTTGCACAGAATTGGAATCTGGGCCTCCGCTCATTTCTTAAGAGCTGATAATTACAGGAAACTACAAATAAGCTCAAAACAAAAAAAGATGAAAGGAGAAAGAAATGATCTCAGCACCTGAAGAATCGTGAAGAGGTCGGGGATCTTGTATCTTACCGTTATATTCTCCACATTCAGCACTGTGTCCAATACATGATAAATACTTGTACAATAATGTAGAGATGAATAAATGAATGGGTATGTTATGTTCAAAGCCTCTTTCTGAAGCCACTGCTACAAGACATATAGGGGCCTTTCAGATTTCAGTGTTGTGTTAGGCTCTAAATTAAGAGACTAATTAGGCTTTAAAATGTGTGGCTGTGTGAGTTAATGAGTTTTGACAAGGAACAAATTTCTCTTCCCTAAATGGGACTCTGCTTCTTACTTGAAACAAAATAGATAAAATAGACCAAAGTTTGAATGAGAAGCCATATAACTGTTTCCAGTAGAGACATTCATAATGAAATAGTTTCAAAAACATTGGACACCACCAACACCTCCACCTTGACCCATAACTCCCTATTAGGGAGGGACACTCCGTGTTGAAATGTTAAAGTGCACCGTAGAAGGCCAAGGATCCACGAATATTAATGGAACAAAGTGGAAGGGAATGGGATGGGATGGGACAGGATGGGACAGAAGGAATGAAACTGGAACATCTAAACTGAATAATGATAAAAATGTCAAATGCCAAGATTTTATTTATGCTCAGATGACATCTTAAAAACACTGTGTCTCTTCTGTCTCTAAAACATAAGAATTCTGCAATAGAGTGTTGCAAGTAGTTTTGAGAGATTTATTAAAGTATGACCAGGAAGTTTGCTCCAAGTATTTGAGCATTAGAGTGGATGTTATAACTGGCTAAATGGAGATTCATTTAATGTTCTTAGGCAAAGCCTGTGAAATCAAAGATTTTTTAAGTTTTAATCACTTCAATTGAGCGGGCACCAAACTTGGTCCCTCTCTTGCTGTTCTTTGAACCTTGAATTTGTGATCACTTGGAGAATTTTATTTATATCTGATCAATCATGAGAGAAAACACTAGCCAGAAAAATGCAAGTAACTAATACATATTTCTTTCTGTAAAAGGGGAATTATTTCCATAGAAAAGAACCATAATCCCTATTTTCCATGATTCAGATAAAGGTTTTATTTTTATCATGTAAATGCATATTTTAATAGCCTTTATTGTTGTTTTGCTTATCCCAACTCACTTTTCAGCTTTATCAAAAAATTCAATGTGGATATTTTATTTTCCATAGTTGATTGAAGCAAATATGGACAGTGGATAGTCTCCAATTTTATATATTAAATTTTAAGGATGTATTTTCTGTGCTATACTGGGCAGAAAACAGCTATTATGTAGTCATTTAAAGAAGCAAACAAGCTTTTGTAATCTGTTCTTCAGCAATAAATTCTTTGGCAGTACATATATAGTTGCCTCAAAAAAATAAGCCTCTGTTTTTATTTGATTTGAAATTTTATTTGAAAATGAAAAATCCAAATTTTTAACTTACAGCACTGTGTTAAACAGATCGATCTAATGAATGTAAAGAATTGAATTCTAGGGCCGGCCCCGTGGCTTAGCGGTTAAGTGCGCGCTCCGCTGCTGGCAGCCCGGGTTCGGATCCCGGGCGCGCACCGAGGCACCGCTTCTCCGGCCATGCTGAGGCCGCGTCCCACGTACAGCAACTAGAAGGATGTGCAGCTATGACATACAACTATCTACTGGGGCTTTGGGGGAAAAAAAAGGAGGAGGATTGGCAATAGATGTTAGCTCAGAGCCGGTCTTCCTCAGCAAAAAGAGGAGGATTAGCATGGATGTTAGCTCAGGGCTGATCTTCCTCACCAAAAAAAAAAAAAGGAATTCAATTCTATTGTATTTGTTTGGAAATGTATTACCTATCCATCCTTATCCAAAAATGGACATGAAGTGATATAACCTAAAACACATATTATTTAAAATATTAAGAAGGGACAACGTTTTATATATTTTAAGTCAACTGATATGTTCTCCTGGGGTTTTATTTTTAAGGCTAAAACATACAGCTTCGTCAACCATTCCACATATGTTGTGCTGTCAGTTCTTGTTATGGACTGAATGTTCGTGTCTCCCCAAAATTCGTGTATGAAATCCTAACCTCTAATGTGATGGTATTTGGAGGTGGGGCCTTTGGGAGGTGATTAAGTGATAAGAGGGAAGCCCTCGTGAATGGAATTAGTTCCCTGATAAAAGAGACCCCAGGGATCTCCCATGCCCCGTCCACCGTGCAAGGACGCAGCCAGAGGGTGGCAGTCTACGGGGCAGGGAGCCAGCAGTCCCAGACATCCAATCTGCTGGGTCTCGATCTTGGACTTCCCAGCTTCCAGAAGTCTGAGAAATAAAACGTTTGTCCTTTAAGCCATTCAGTCTGTAGTATTTTGTTATTCCAGCCCAAACAGACTAATACAGTACCCCTCCATTCTTGGTCTGTACCTGAGCATGCTCAGGCTTATCAATAACCCACTTACAGTGTGAATCCAAAACCTGGCCACGGAACAATAGAAACTGGCAGATCACCTTCCTTGTTCTGGGCACCATACTACATAATGCCACCCATTTCTGTTGCCTTTTGGCATCCCAAAACAGCTATAGAAAAGATTTATTTTATTTTATTGTATTGTATTGTTGTTTATTATTGAATGAATATGAAAGTTAATGTGTCAAGATAACATTTTAGAGTATTTTAATGTGCTTTTCTTTTTCCCACTTGTACATCAAATTTGTCCTTTTCAGCCAGAAGGTCATTGCCTAGAGGAGAATAAGGATCGTTAAAGCTGGAATGCAAAGAGAAAGATGTCAGTTCAACCTTTAACTGCCAAATTAGGATCTTAAAACTGTGAGGATCAAGAATTTCATTTTCAAAAGCAAAGTTTTTTGAGGGATAAGAAAAGATGTTATGGGCTCCAAAGAGCCAAATCGTAGAGGGCTCAGTTTATAGTGTTTACCATAAACCACAGAGCAGGTAGAATGCGGGACATGAACACGAGTAGGAAATAACACTTCTTAACTGGAGGACAGTGCTGGTAGAGGGGAGAAGAGAACAAGAGAGTGGAGACTCAATTACGGTCCTTCTCCCCCCACACAAGTCCCCCTCCTCGGCATGGTGTCTGGAGAAGGGGCCCTAACGTGGCATTGCGGTGTCAGAGGAGGAGTGTCTGGTTTGTGCTTCCTCCAGATCCTCACTAGCCTCTGTGGGTATGTCTCATCCTGTTTCTCTTCGGAGTCAAGCTCTATCGCCACGGCATGCACTGTTGATGTCCACTGTGCCGCGGTCTCCAGTTAAAGCTCAGCCCTCTCCCAGATCTCTCCAATCTGCTTCTAGGCTCTTACAGGCTTCCTGCCTTGTCAGCAGCTCTGAGTCCCCCACTGGAGCTCAGGGGACATCTGGGTTTCCTCCCAGGCACACCCCGGCATGGGGAGCTGGAAGGGACAGCGCAGTGCTTTCCTCAGGTCCTCTTTGCCTAAACCCGCCACGCCTTCCCATCTACTCTGCCATCGTTGACCCACGGGCTCAAAATACCTACAAGACCATTTTCTCCCAGAGTTCCTGATGATAACTGGAGCACCCCCGCACCACTGATGTTCTGGGGTGACAACCTATCTGGGGTTCTCTATCACTCTCGATTTTTAATTAAATAATATTAACTAATTTAAGTATGGATACATTTTAGAAGCATGCAAAGCATAAGTGTACAGTTGGATGGATTTTCACATCCACTCAGATCAGGAAATAGACCATTACTAGTGCCCCAGAACCCCCTCCTTATGCCCCTCTCAACCATTAACACTCCTTCTCAAAGGTAGACACTGTTCTGTCTTCTATCACCATAGATCAGTTTTGCCTATTTTTGAACTTTATACAACATTTATTCCTTTGTGTCTGGTTTCTTTCACTCAATATTGTGTGTGTTATTCATCTATGTTGTCGCCTGCAGCTATAGTTTATTTTCGTTGTTGAAGAGTATTCTATTGAATAAATATGTCACCATTTATTTTTCCATTCAACTGATCATGGATATTTGAGTGGTTTTTGGCTATTACAAATAATGCCACTGTGAACATTCCTGATCATGTTTCATGGTGCCCACATGTACACATTTCTGTTGGATTTATACCTAAGAGTGAAATTACTCATAAGCTATGTGTATTTCAGCTTTAGTAATAGCTGACAGTTTTCCAAAATCGTTGTTTTAGTTTGAACGTTAGGAAATTGTAGTTTTTGCAGGTCAAAATATTTGAATATCAGTAATTTTCAATGGTTTAACCCCCAATTTACATTTCTACCAGCAATGTCTGAGAGTTCCAGTGGCTCCACATCCTCGCCAGCATGTGATATTATCAGATGTAGCCATTCTAGTGAGTGTGTAGTGTTCTCTCTTTATAATTTTATAAATTTCTGTGCATTCTCATGATGACTAAGGTCTATATCTGGTCTTTCTATTCTATACCACTGGTTTCTTTATCTATCTCTGTACCAGTGCTACTCTCTCGTAACCAGTTCAGCTTTATCTGGTAGTGTAAGTATTCCAATTTTATTCTTCAGGTTTGCCTTAGGTATTCTCGGCCCTCTGTGTCTCTATATAAATTTTGAAGCAGACTATTAATTTCCATACACACACAGACACACACACAGACACACACACATCTACTGACATTGTAATTAGGCTTATAATAATCTATAAACTAATTTGGGGAGAAGTGATGGTATTGAGTCTTCTACTCCATGAATGTGCAATGGGTTTCCACTTGTTTAGTTCTTCCCATGAGGCAGCAAATGCTTCAAGAGAAAAAGCAATGCAGAAGGGCGGGTTCCCCTCAGCGAGCTTTCCTCCTTTCAGGGGTCTCGGCTGCTTGGTAGCTCGTCGAGACCCTCAAACAGACATTCTTCCCTAGTTTTCCCGGAAAGGGATTGATCTGATACAAGCTTGTCTGCCAAAGTGGAGGTGAGCATAAGATGGAAAGCAGAAGTGAGGTAAAGCAGGAGTCTGGTACCCAACAAAGTCAAGTTCAGGTCCAGGTTTTGCTCTTTACTCTATTGTGACCTCAGCAAGCCTCGATTTCCTTTAAAAACATCAGATTAAAGACACAGAGGTGGGAGATGCTGAGATGTCTTCAGGGAATGGCGGGTCTTCCGGAAGAAGGATACACAGAAGAGAAGACTGAAAATGCAGAGAGAGTATACAGTATCGGCGGGTACCCAGTGTGTTCTCTACGCCCCGGGCCCCGTGCTGCGGGGCACTGTTATCCTCGTGTCGGGGATGAATAAACTAAGGATTAGAGGGTAACTGGGTCCAGCTCTCTCAGCTAGTACCAATTAGCAACGGAGCCTGGATTTCAATCCAGGCAGCCTGATTCAGAGCATCTGCTCCTAACCAGGGACTTCAGCAGTGAACCACGGAGTTTAAACCTTAGTCTACATTTGCTGGAGAGCTATCAGTTTTCCTCAAGGCCAAAATGATATATGATTTAGGAAAAACTGTCTTGTCATGCTTGAAGGATGAATAAATCTCTCAACATAGTTTTTATATCTAGATGTCTACGTCATTGTTCTGTATTGTTTAAACAAAATAAAACAAACGAAAAAATAAAACTCCTGCAATTTATTAAGTCATGTATCTAAAGAGACCATTACTCAACTTCTTGCAAATGTTACCCATTTTCTTGGTTTTATATTTCTATCTTGAATTTCTGGATTCATAATTCCTACTAAATAAAACTACTTCTTGAGTAATGGATAAGTGAGCTGTACTATATCTTCTATATACATTTGTGTTCCTTTCTGACCTATTTACACATGTTTGAGATTGCTATTCTTATTAGCTATATTGTTTTTGTGCTTATTATTATTGCGTCTTAATTGCTAAAAAAAAATCTCTCAATAGCATACTCTTGTCAATTCTGTGCATGTCTTCTGCTGGCATGGGGGATTTTAGATGTTATAGATATTTTCAATAAATTATTTTAATTTCTCTGGTTGTGAAAATAGTGTGCATTTTTTAGCTTATTTTTATCTGAACGTCATCTTTTTGTGATTAATTCTTAATCTATTATTAGCTTCTTCTCTTTCCTTGTTGTCATCTTATCCCATTTGTTCTTTTCATTAAAACCTCATCATTGTATGCCTTTTGGCAGAGACATTTTAGTTTTGCATATTCTAAGTAGGTGATATTATCTAGTGTTATTTCTTACATACTTAAATCCTGCATAAATTTATCACCTCTAAGCAACTGGGCCAATATTGTCGTCGTCTTATTTTTTAGATGCCTATCGTCTTGGTGTCTTAGTCCAGGCTGCTATAACAGATTACCGTAGACTAGGTGGCTTGAACCACAAACATTTACTTCTCACAGTTCTGGAGGCTAGGAAGTCCAAGATCAAGGTGCCGGCAGATCTGGTGTCTGGTGAGAGGCAGCTTCCTGGTCTGCAGATGGCTGTCTTGTTGTATCCTCACATAGCAGAGAGCAGAGAGGGAGGATGCAAGTTCTGTCCTATCTCTTCTTATAAGGGCATTAACATCATTCATGAGGGTGGAAACTCTCGAATGACCTCCCAACACTATCACAGTGGGGATTAGGATTTCAACATATGAATGGGAGGCAGGATGAGCACACACACACATTCAATCCATAACATCTAGGCTCCATGCTGAAATTCTCTCTTGACTTAACAATGATGATTTCACTAAATGCTACTTAATTCGCTGGCTTCTCAGGATATTTACCAGGCCTGTGAATTTAATGGATTCGTTTCCTCCTGGGTCTATTATTAAAGTGATTTTTCTAATCAGTTGATAGTGAGGATTCTCAACATGATTTCACACATCCTATGATAATAATAATAATCATAATAGCAATAGTAATAAATTTGAGTGTGCATTATTTGCTTGGCCCTGTGCTAAATGCTCTGCATGTATCATTTCATTGAATCCTCTCAAAATAAGTATCACTAACCCATTTATCATATGACAACACCACCCCAGAATCTAAGTGGCAGAGCGTGATTCAAACCCAGGTCTTTCTGACTCCCAACTCCGTGCTCTGCTCTATTTAGCATTACCATGGTGTGACCCAGCTGGTTTTCAACAATGCTGAGAATTTGGTTAAGCTCGTCCGTCCTGGTCTTGACTTCAGTCGTGACTTTCTGTTTATTCTGTCTTGTCGTATAAAACCTTCTAGCATTTCTTTCAAGCACATAAAATAAAAAATCTAGTGGAAATTTTATGACAAGAATTGAAATAAAAATTCAGAGTTTCAGGTCACACCATCGTTTGAGCTGTATGTTAAAATCCATACAATGTATTGGTTTCCTCAGGTTCAAAATCATTTCTGAAATTTTTCCAGATACGTACTTGGCTTTCCTTTAAATGTTTCCCTGTGCTGTTTGGCGTGGAGGTGCCTGGAGATTCAGTTAACCATAGACAGAGAGTTACTTGCCACTGTTTTACAGAAGCTTGTGTTCCACCTTCTGGAAGCAAAGGAGCACATGACAAGAACCTCGAGCAGCTCATGTGTCCCATCCCCTGGACTTGTGCCACCAGAGGGCACACACAAGCCCCCAGATAAAAGGGCAGTTGCTGGAGGACTGCATGGAGATGGTCTCCCAGGCGGAGGTCACGCCATGTCTGCATGCGCATCTTGGCTGTCCCTTTGGTCCTGTGCAGCCTGTGACCAGCCAGAGCCTGGCCTCTTCTAGCCCTTCCTCATCAGCACTGAGGCTCCTCCTGGCTGGGCACTGGGCTCCTCTTATTGCTAAACTCCACCCTCTTGGTAGGTCAATCATTCCACCCTGTCGCTGTGGCTGTGAATACCTGGAATCCAATATTTCAGCCACGACCCCCACTTTTGTTTCATCTTCAAAGCTATAAAACACATTCTCAGCATCTTCACATAGATTTTACTTACAATATTCAGCAGGTCCAAAGATGGGGTTTAGAAGCATAGAGAAGCCACCCTACAGGTTTATCCTGAGGAATTAACGGGTTATGGACACATTTGTGCTAAAAAAAAAAAAAAAGAAAAGCTCGTCAAGAGGACGTGGCTTTCCTGTGCCGGGGTCCCTCAGCTGTGTATCTCCGGGGCCTCCTCACGTGGCTGTCAAGCAATATTCAGGCATTTCTGGGTCTTCTGGACGTGAACCGCCCAGTAGTACCAAAACCATGCCCATATTTTACTATCCCCCTGTTCTCCTGGTGCTTAGCTTAGCTAAAAACAGCCTTTGTATTTTTCCCTTCATTTTTGCAAATCTCGGATTAAGGAGCGTTTTATCCCCCACAAGACGTTCTTCTAAATCTCTGTCGTTCTCTTATTTTCAGCTTCGTCTCAGAGCTTCTGCTTCCATCTCTGTTCCCAAGCCTTTTACCATGTGTGTTCATCAGAGAGACCCCAGGGCAGCCATATTGGTTTCTTTAGATGCTCTTATAAGAAGAGTTCAGGCAAAAAGGGTCACTGTCCACCACTCACCTTTAGCCTTTGCTTCTTGGGCCTCTCTCTCTCTCTCTCTTTCTCTCTCTCTCTCTCTTTGTCTTTCTCTCTTCAACTCTGCTTGGCGCTTGGACCACTGTTACCACCATCACTCCTGGTACTCCTGAATCTTCCAGCCGAAGGATAAAGCCATTTCTCTTTCCCCTTAATTTAAGAGAGATATTAGCCTTCTCTCAACTCCTTTAATTTACCAAGCTCCTTCCTGCCTCGAGGCCTTTGCATGTGCTGCCCCTCTGTCTGGAACGTCCTCTGTCCTCCATCTCCATCCAACACACATCTCCCCACTGCAGCTTGACTCTTCATCTAGCTCCTCTCTCCTCTCATCCTTCAGGTCTCTGCTTTCATGTCACTTCCTCAGAGGGAATTTTCTACCACAACTTCCCTCCCCGGGTCTAAATTACATCTTCTCTGTCAGTCTCCATCATATCCCCCTGTTCTTTTCCTTCATATAATCTATCACATTTCCAATTACATGTGTATTTGTGTTTGTTTATTTCACACCCTGCTCTCCCACTTCGCCTCCAAGCCCTATGAAGGGCTTGTTTGCCTTTATAACCACACACCCAGGCCAAGGCATAAAAAGCCTAAAATAAATATTTAACTTGATGAGTGAATGAACAATCAAATGCTGAATATTTTAGGATCATTTCCCAGAAGACAGAAGAAAATAAGAAATTTGAAAATGCAGTACTTGAAGAGTTTAGAGAATTCTCTCTCAATTTTACTGACCACCGAGCTTAGTGAGCTCGCCTGGGCTGTCACGTGGAGGAAACTAGTGCTGGGGGGCTGACCATCCCTGTTTGCTCAGGGCTGTCTTGGCTTTAGCACAGAAAGTCTCACATCCGAGGAAATTGTTCCGTTCCAGCCGAAGTAGGATGGTTGATTGCCCTGCCTAGCACAGTCCTTGTCTTAACCCCACCTGGGATAAGAGGGCAACAAATTTTTCTGACCTCTGCATGTTTTCTTTCAGCACCAAGATCAATTAATTTTTGTGGACTTTCTAGCTGTGCAAAGATCTTCCCTTCCCCTTCAATGCAAAGACATTATTTTGGCTGGAAACCAGACCTGGGACTGGGCTGTTATCTTGGTTGTTGTATTAAGCTCAGGGACTATACATTTTGCTTTTTCCTGGAGTGGCTGTTGCTAAATATGGTACTATTTTTATTATATTGAGCTGTGCAAGATAACATTCTTCTTCTTCCATATGCTGTTAAGATCTTTTCTTTACACATGGACTTTAAGAATTTTTGGCCACTAATTATCTGGGTGCACTCTTATTTGGGTTTCTCTGCAGGTGTTCTGAAGTTGTTTCTACGATAGTTCTTTCAGAACCATATTGTGAGAATATTTCTTTGTTTTCTTCCTCTTTTCCTCCTATTTTCATTTTTACTTCCTTCAAATTTACCTATACTCTGGAGAACATTCCTCCTCTGCCAATCCTCAAGGCCCTCTCTTGTTTTAAACCCCAACTTACGGAATTTCTTGGCTCTGGCTGTCTTTACACTCTCCTCTGAGAGCCTAGTTTCTATTTCTTCCTTTTGGCTGGTAATGATTTCCAGTTTGCTGGTTATTGTTTCTAATGCCCTTTGTATAATTCCTTGAAGCTTGTGATTATAAAAAAGAGTTGACTTAAAATCTGTCTGTTTCTAAATTTCTGAAAAATGCTTTGTGAACCATTTCTTTTTTCCTTCCTTCCTATCTGCTCCCATTTTATTCCATCTTATAATAGTAATTACTAATAATACCATTCGAAGGTGTCTTCTTTCATTTAGACACCTTTTTTTTCTTTCTTGAATTAATTTATTAACTAATCTACTATTTTCTTTCTTTAGGGATTTGCCTGCCTTGTAACTCAGCAGCCCTCATGACTCCACCTCTGCTTTGAGTTTAGAGTTCTATTTTTATAGGGGATAAAACTCCACAAATTTGAATGCAAAGGATTATAATTCACTCCAACCGTATCCTTCCATTTTTGCCATTGGAAGTCAGTTATGGAGGCAGAGTCCAGCAACGCCCTCCACCAGGTGCTATTTTCTCTGGATTTTGGACATAGGGGTTCAGAAGCATCCTCGCCCTTGTGAATCCAACCAATAAAGTGATATGATGTGATACGAAACAGAGCCCATCCAGGACTTGGGAGAAAAATAAATGGGAAGTTATCTGAAAATCAGTAAATAAGAGCTGTGTGTGATAAGGTGCAGAAGAGAGGCACTTGGCTACCAGAAGGACAGTTTCCAGCTCATGAATAATCAAATCAACATGAACATCTTAATAACCAAAATAACCTGTAGGCACAACAGACTCAGAGGTCTGGTGAGGCCTCACGATTCCTCCTTAAAACATGCCAAACTCTATGTCATTGACTTCAAGAAACAGATACACGTTCAGGAAACCTTCAACAGCTGGAGGATGCAACAGCAGCTCCGAGCCAAGGCTTGCCTGGCCTTTCTCTCTCTTTCTCTCTCTTTCCCTCTTCCCTAGAGTTTCTACTTTCTCTTGGTCTCTCCTGTTCAACTGCCCTAAGCAGACATAATCTTATAGGGCCAGACGATTGGCATCCAGTAGGAGTTTCTCTGTTAGGCAGCCTTTGGCTCCAGCTAGTCCAATCAAAACAGCAGAATTTGTTCTACTCAAAGCATAAAGCTCTATAAGCGATAAAAATTGCTAAGAGGCTACTTTTCTTGGAAGGGAACTGCATAATTGGCACCTTGTAGGCTATGTAAGGAAAAAGTAAGAGTATGAACAATGGATAGAACAAAGGAGAAGTTCTGACCCAGTTAGAAAGGAGTAGAAAGACTGTCTGAGTTTTCCCTGTGACACTTATTGCTGTCTTTTGCCTCCATGCCTTTTGGTTTGATGCATGAGGTTGAATTTAACAGTCAATATCTGGCTATTTCTCTCTTACAAAAATGGCTATTTCACTGGCTTTCATTTAATATCTATTACTTGAGATACCATTAGCTTCCTCTGCCATATTTTTCTATCCAAATCCTACTTATCCTTTAAGGCCCAGTCCAAATGCCAATGTACACAAACCTCCCTTGAGTCTCCCATCTAAAAGGAACCACGCTCCCTTCCCAAGTCTCTGCGTATTAATTTATCATGATCCCAATCACTGTCCACGTTGCATTATAGCTATTCTCCTACATGACTGATCTCAACTTCTAACCATGAACTTCATTTTTGGACCCATCTCCCCCCTTCCCCAGCATCTCCTGGCACCACATCCAGCACAGAGTAGGAGCTTGTAGCTGGCAGAATAGTGATTCATAGATTACCTTACTTGGCAAAAGGGAATTGGGGTTTCAGATGCAATTAAGGTTGCTAATCAGCTGGCCTTGAGGTAGGGAGATAATCCCAGTGGGCCCAATCTAATCACAGGAGCCCTTATAAGTGGAAGAAGAAGAGACGGTCAGAGTGAGGCAATGTGAGAAGGACTCAACCTGCCATGGCTGGCTTTGAAAATGGAGGAAGGGGCTATAAGCCAAGATATACAGGCAGCCTCTAGAAACAGGAAAGGCATGAAAATAGATTCTCCTGTTGAGAGTGCAGAAAGAACACAGCCCTGCTGACACCTTGATCTTAGCCCAGTGAGACCCGTGTCTGACTTCTGACCCACAGAACCTTAGGGTAATAAATTTATATTGTTTTAAGCCATTCAGTTTGTGGTAATTTGTTACAGCAGCCATAGAAAACAAATATAAAGCTCAATAAATATTCGTTTAATTAACCAATTGTAGTGATTTTTAATCATTTTTTATTTCTAAACCAGAATTAAATCAACTCAAATTTCACAGGGTCTCACATTTAGAAGCTTTTTCTTTATTTATGGAAATGAGTAGACATACAAATCTTCTTTTGTTTCATTAAAACACTCATTCGAAACAATATATTTTTAAATGTTTGAGAAAGGGTTGTTTCGAGTACTTTTTCCCTAGACTTAGAGAAAATACCAGAATTAATTTTTGTCTTCATTTAGCCTTTCGTTTCTGCTGAGTTACCTGCACAGCAGATCTCCATGTAAGATACCTGGAAGAGAGGGTCGGGCAGTCATGGCTCTTGATGGACATCACTGGGGTGATTCCAGGAAGGCTGTGGAGAAGTTGACCAGTTTCACAACTGTTCGTGTGGGCGTTTGGGGTTTATCATAGTTGTTTATATTACATTGCTTTGATTGCCAGTCAGGATTAACATCTATTTGTTGTTCCATTAGTTATATTTTTACTGAGCAAAATATGCTTATGGGCTTTGTTTACTTGCCTATTAGGGACTTGATTATTTTCTCATAAATAACACTTTTAAAACACTCTTTAGAAAATATAATTCTTAACTTTCTGTCAAATTTATATACATACGTTTTGTCATCTATTTTGCTTTTTAATTTTAGCTATGGAGGGTTGGATTTGTTTATTTCTATAATTGTTTTAGGAAAACTAAACCAAACCAAAACATCAACAACAAAATGTAACAACTTATATGTTATCTAAACTCTGTGAAGCAGACGAGGCAATTCAGAATAAATCGAAAAGTTTGAAGTGCAGTGTTATGTGAATAACCTGTTATGGTAGCTTTAAATTTTAATCTAATAACTTGTATATAATTTATAATATGAATAGCAGTTTATTATTTGTGGCAAAATTTCTGTAGCTCATTTAATTTTCTTTTTATCTCCTGATAAAGCTGTAATTTGAAAATGAGTAAAAACCTTAAAATTAAATCCATTCAAGAAAAACCAGCCTCTACCTCTTTCTTATCATTTTTTTCTGATTATAAAAATAGTGGATGTTTATTGTACAAAAATTTAAAGTGACAGAAAGGAATTTAAAAATAAATAAATTCCAACTCTGATCTCTCATCATCCAGAAATAACTCCTGCTACACTGAGGTGTATTCTCTTTCAATCTTTTTGCCAAGTGTGCATGTGTGACTTTAAAATTTTAGTAAGTTTTTGATCATACTATTTTGCATCATATTACTTTATTACCTGATATTTTTTGGTGAGCGTTTTCCTATTTCATGAAATACTTTTGAACCAACCATATAATTGAATAACATAATCTACATGGGCTAATTCAGCTCTACCTTAGAAGCATTTCGAACTCCTGAAGGAAGTCTTCTCATTCCTTAGTGGAAGGACGGGTCCAGGTTTTCTGCGCCTGGTTCCGAGATCAAGTTCGTGCAGCCTCCTGGGAGCCACTGACAACAGAAAGAGACACCTTTCGCGGAGAACCCAAGTTCTCCCTGTGGCCACTCTATGTCCACCTCCTAAAGTCCACGCACATTGTGTTCCAAGGTGCTACTTATTTTTAGGAGATGTTTTCCTCTTGTTTCTGCAGCTGTTTTTAATCACAAGCTTTGGGCACTACATCCCAAAGAAACCCTGGCAGAGACAACGAAGAAAGGAACAAGGCACTTGTCAGACCCATTTGGACACTGTATTTACGGAAAGGGAACTTATCCACAAAGAACTTCACATTTATAGGCCAGACAAACTTGGTCTGAGTCCCCACACTGTCTCTTAATTACCAGCTGGGTGACCTATGGGAAATCCCTTAACTGAACTTTAGTCACCTCCTCTGTATAACAATAAATACGCCACTAAGGTATAAGGGTTAAATGATTATGTAAAACTGCCTTGTGGATTATCATGACTATTTCTGTACCTTGAATAGAGAAGGAGAAGAAACTTCTAGGGCATCCTTCTATGCCTCTGTATTTTATTAATTATACTTTCACAAGTTATCAACAACAAAATGAACCAACATATGTATCTAAAACTCTAAATGGAGATGAGATAATTCAGAAGGGATTGAAGTTTTGAGTAGTTATCCTAAGAGGTGTAACAAATCCCCAAATTTCAGGGGCCCAATACAATAAAAGTTTTGTCACTCATGTGATCATCCAACACAGGTGTTGCTGGTTGGTGGGCAGGCGTCCAGGACCTGGGCTCCTTCCGTATTGTGGCTCTGTCCCCATCCTCTAGGGCTGCAGCATCCCCTGCACTCAGCCAGCAGATGAGGCAAATGAAAGGAGAGAGAAGGCGCATACCTACTTAACCGCCACAGCCAGAAAGCGACACTCGTCAATTCCACTTACATTTCATTGGCAAGAATCAGTTTCATAGCACACTTCACTGCAAAAGAAGCTGGGAAACACAGTCTAGGTTTGGGGAGCAGCTAGCCGGCCTGCCATGTATATTAATATAATTAATAGAAGGAAATACATGCCAAGAATCAATGCTAAGATTGAGCATTACCTACAGTTCTGGGCTAAAAGTGAATGATATGGTTCTCTTTGTGATCTCCTATAGTCTTGTTTACAGCATATTCTTAGAGTCTTATACTCTCCCAAGTATATAGCCTTACAGCATACTCTTATAGTCTTGTTTACAGGGGTCTTCAGAGGAAGACTATATTTGTTATGCATTTATTTGTTGATTCTTCATTCATTCAAAAAAACATTAGTCAAGCACATACTAGGAGCAAGTGACTTGTACCCATGAAAAGTGACATGCTGGATGCCTGGGGCTCTCCCTTGTTCTGTAAGAGAGCAACCATGCCTCTGCTCCGTTCTAATATGGAAGAAAGATTACTAAATCAGACTGCTGGCTCAGATCTGGCCTCTGCCTCTGATAGCTGTGTGGCCTTGGGCAAGTTATCTAGCCCCTCTGGGCCTCTGTTTTCTTATCAGTACGATGAGGATGAATGAGGGAGTGCCTGTAAAGTTCTTAGCACAGTGCCTGGAGCACAGCAAACACCCACACTTAGCTCTGTGACCATCATCACCACGCCTTCCTCAATCCACCCCGCACTGCCAACCTGTAACAAGCCCTGCTTGAATGTGCCATTCAGGGAATTGGGCAAAGAACTTGTTATTCAAATAAATAACTTTTCCTGAACACACTAGCTGTGAAATCTGCCAGTAAGGATGTGCGAAGTGTGATTATTTTGATGATGGGAAATTGGAAGGAGAATGTTCTAAACCATGGCTTGCCAATCCTTTTCATAGACAAATATAATATTAATAGATGTCATTTATTAAATACCCACTTCTGTGAAAAATGCTAAACTGGGTTTTTTATATATTCACTTTCATCTAATTCCCACAGTAAACCCAGGAAGTAGGTGTTATTATCAGCTATTTTACAAAATGGACAGCAATAACAATGAAGATGAGGATCAGAGGGGCTTGTAACTTGCCCAAAGTCACACAGCTGGTAAACAGTGGAGTCAGGATTTGAGCCCAGGTCTGTGCAGCTCCAGGTCTATTCTCCTCTCCCGGGCACATTGCTTCCCAGGTTCTTTGAATGAGACTCTTTCTTGGACATGACAGGAAAGAATCACAATATTCACATGACACCTTATCATTTTCAAATTCCATGCTCTCTTTTGGTCCTCACATCACTCTGTCAAATGAGCAGGGCAGAGATTACTGTCCTCATTGGACAGGGAGGAGAAACTGAGACCCAAGGAGGCCCCTCACGTGGTGAGAGCAGGTCAATAAAAGTAATAGCCAGCATTTCCTGAACACTAGCTGCCTACATGCCTGGCACAGTGAGAAGTACTTTGTACACATTTCTCATTTAGTGCCCTTAACAACTCCATGAGATGAGTGCCTTTATTATCCCCATCATGCACATGCAGGGACCTGCACTTAAGTACTAGAATCCTATGCCAGCCAACTAGCATGCAATGAAGAAGACAAAATTGAAACATGTTTCAAACCTAAAAAGACTGAGAAATTCTGTCTCCTGTGCCCGTTGTCTGGAAAAACAAAACAAAAAACAAAACCACTCATCCATTCAATAAGCATTTCCTGGGCATCTATTCTGTGACATGCAGCAGCGCCCAGGCAGTCTCGTGGAGCAACAGCTTAGGAGGAAAAGACAGATAAAAAAACAAGGATACAAGTTAGTAAATAGTATACTATCTAATGGAACTAGTGCTACGGAGGACATAAAACAGGCTAAAGGGTAGAGAATGACAGGGGGTGGCTAGTTTACAGAAGGAGGTGGTATTTGGCCAGGTGACTGAGCGCTAGTAAGCATCAGCATCCAACCACACAAACCTCTTGGGGAAAGCATCCCAGTCCGACGAAGCAGTGAGTGCACTGGCTTTGAGGTGTGACAAAGCTTGACGTGTTTGAAGGTCAGTAAGAAGGCTGGAGTGGCCACAGATCATAGCTAACAGCAGAATAACACCAAAGACGAGACAAGGAGAGTAAGAATCCTAGGAAAGTATGGCCAGTTATCAATTGGGAAATTCGATGCAAACATCCTAAATTATCAATATTAGTGAGTCAAATCCAAGAGTATATTAAAGAATACATTTTGTCCAAGGAGAGCTTAAACAAGGGGTAAAGGACAAGTCAACACTAGAGAAACTCATCCTGTAGTTCCCCACAGAGATGAAGTAATATTAATTATCTCAATAAATACAAGAAGCATGCAACAAAACTCAATATTCAGAATTAACTTTTTAAAATCTCAGTAAGTCAGCAATGGAATGCAAGTTCCTCAATATAAGAACAAGATGTCTATCAGAAATCATCAGCAATTAAATGCCTAATGGTGAGATCTTAGAAGCACTCCCACTAAAGGGAAATGCAAGACAGTATTGACTGCTGTCATTGACACTAGTCATTATGGCCCTGGAGGTCAGAAGACAAGGAAAATAGAGACATAAAGCTCGTCGGAAAAGAAAAAAAAATTTACTTTTTGCAGATAATATGATTGCCCACCTCAAAAAATCCAAGGGAATCAGATGAAAACATTAGACCTAATAAGAAAGTTCAAAATGGTGGATAGACACATCAACATACCTAATCCACTAGCTTTCCCATATACTAGCATTAATTAAATAATAATTTTTAAAAGATTCAATTTATAACAAAAAACAAATATAATTTTTAAATGTGCAAGATCTATTTGAAGATAAAATAACATGAAAACCTAAAGAAATGAAGTGAGAAACCCAGTTGGGAAGATCTGTATTGAAAATACACTGATTTTCCCCACATTTATCCATCAATGCAATTCCAGTCTAAATTCAACAGCATTTTTTATTCAGGTCTTATCCTACCAGATGTCAAAACACACTGTAAAAGCTATAGTATTAAAATGGTCTAGTATTGGTGCAGATATTAACAAATAGATCAGTGAAACAGAATAATAAACCTAGAAACAAACCCGAACATATATAAAAATTAAGTATACAATAAAGGCGGTATAGTTCAAATTAGTAGAGAAACAAAAGACTAATCCACAAGTGAGAATGGACCAATTAGCTATTCATTTGGGGAAAAAATTAAATTAGGTTCCTGATTCACACCATCCATCCACAGAAAATAACCTTCAAATGAGTTAAAGAGCAAAACTATAAAAATATTAGAAGAAAATATAGATGAATATTTTTGTGAATTTAGGATGAGGCCTTCCTAAGCAACAAACAAAATCTAGAAACTGTAAAAATTTCCTAGATTTAAACTCATAAAAGCCAGAAAATTCCATAAGTCAAAATACACCGTAAGCCAGGTTAAAAGACAAGCCAGGTTAAAAAGACTGGGAGAAAATATTTACAACACATTTAACAGGTAAAGGATTAATATCCAGAACATACAGAGTTTCTAACAAAGCAAAAAGAAAAAGTCAACTCAAGTGTAAAAATTTATAAAGGAAATAAGCAGGCAATTCACAGAAGATTAATAATTCACATATAACAACTATGCAAAGCTGCATTAGCAGAGAAGAGAATTATTTGACAAAAAGTAAAAGGATAGATTTCAAGTGCTGGAGAAAACATGGAGAAACAGACATTCTCGTAGACACTATGTGTGTAACCTGGTGAAACCAAGTGATGAAGACCATTTGAAAACATCCATCAAAACTTCAAATGCGCATACGGATTGACCCGGCTATTTCACACCTAGGACTCTTTCCAAAAGAAATACTTGTTTGTGTGCCCCACACAACCTGATGTACAAGTTTATGGACATGGATCCACGAATGCTCATCACAGTATTGGGTGCAGTAGCAATAAATTAAAAACCTAACTTACTATTAATAGGGAGGAGAACAGTTAGGTAAATTGTGGTATATGCATTCCTCAAAAGGGAGAGTGCATTAGAGATATGGCAATAGGAAGATCTCCAAAATATATGACTTAGTGAAAAAAGCAGCAAAACGATAAGTGATTAACACTTGCATGTGTGTAAATGCATCACGAGAGGAGAAGAGTGTACATCACACTTCCTCTGGGGGTGGGAAGAGTGGGGAAAGGAGATCGCCTCTTCATATATCACAGCTGTCTCATTTAGCTCTTTTACAAGAAGAATTGAATTATTGTATCATTTGAGCAACAAAGCATGTCTTGAAACACGCATTAGGTCTCATCACTGTAACTGTGCAGCTGGAGGATGGGATAAAGGGAAAGAGGGAGCAATGAATTGCAGGTGCACATCTCTCAGGGTTCCGGGTCCCTGGCCTTGAGATTCAGACCTGGGAAGGGAAGAAAGGAGGAGGGGGCACAATTAGTGTAGAGAGGGCTCAGACGGAAGGTGTCCCATCCTCTTGGTCACCACGTATCCTCCCTGGTTTTGGGCGGATCTGCTTTAGTATCACTGGTCATTGAGCTGTCCCTTGCATGGTTAGCTCCCCATCAGAGCCATCTCAGACACCTCCAATTCGTCATTCTTGCAAGAGACTTGAAGATGTCTTCCTATCATTTATAACAATGGCCTGCATACTCCTCTTCATATATGACTCAAGGATTTAGAATAAGCAAGGACTGAGGCATCTGGTCAGCCTTTCTCAGGGCAGGTGTCTTCCTCAGATACTTTGACTGCCTGGCTTTCCACCTCCACTTGCCCCCTTCCACGAGCACCAAAGGAAAAGAAATTTAACTTCTACTACAACCTCAAAACATGGAAGCCTGCAACTCACTCCTTAAATAATTACAAGCATGTGAGAATCAATACTTTAGACCCCAGAATAAAATTCAGAATTGTATTGTCACTATTACCATTATTAATTGTTAAAATAATTAGTGTGCATAATATTTTGCAGTCATCGGTACTTCCAATTTATTATTTAAATGATCTTTACAGTAACTCTGAGTTGTACAAAACAGGGATTATTTTCTCATTTCATAAGTAAGGAAACTGAGGCGCAGAACAGGGATGTGATCGCCCAAATTCTATCACTAATAAGAAGCAGAGCCAAGACTGAACACAGGCTTTCTGACTCTAAAAGATGTGCTTTTCTACACAAGTCCAGCTCATTACAGAATAATCCGTATCATCACATTTATCCAGGCTCCAACCTGGCAAATTTAATGCTCAGGAAAGTTGTCCCTAAACCAGAAATGAGGAAACCTAACGCCCCTGCCCTGGCCCCCAGACCAGCTCTCTGAGAGTCCTGGCCCTCGGCCCACCATCTATTCCAGAGGCTCTCGCCTCAGTACATGGTTCCTACTCCGACTCAGTGGCCTTCTCCGCCCCTAGCAGATTAGGAACAGAGAATCTGAGCGGGTGGTAGTGCGGGCAGGAGGAACCTTTGAGACACAAGCTGTGCTATTCTCATTGTTTTACTCAAACATGAATCTTTGTTCCATGATGCAAATTTTGAGAAGTTGGTGCCAATCTGTTCTGAACAAAAGAATTTTGGTCTGAAAAAAAAACAAAATTTGGGATGGGAAGTCTGGCTTCCCTCGTTGCGCTTTTGAGCATCTGCCTCTACCCACCCCACCCCACGCTGGATCTCTCCCAACAGTAGACACAAACTTTGAGGAAAACTTCTCGGGTTGCTTACCAGTTACAGAAGTTAAGGAGACAGCAGGGTATCATACGTCAAGGTTACTAAAATAAACATCTTTACGACGCTAAGGAGGTTGAGCCAGCTGACCCTCAAAGCCAGCTGACTTTGAGGTGTTAAGGGCCCTCCCTCAACACCTCAAAGATCTTAGGGTCCTTGGTTTCAATAGATATTTACCAAAGGCCTGACCCTCTCCTTCTTCTAAATGGATTTTTCCATTGGCTTTATTATTACAATATTGTATTAATGACACTATTTTTAATGCATATATTTATTAAGCAAATAATTATTTAAGCAAAGTGTGCTTTTTCCATGTTTTCTTCTAATACTCAGCCATATATCCAAAAAAGTATAAATGGACCAAATTTTTCTTCAGCTAACCTACATTGAATGTCATAAGCATTTATGCATGTTGATATATAGATTTTCTAATCATTTTAATAGCTCTATAATATTTTATTCATGGTTAAATCTCTATTTATGTAATACCCTATTGTTGTACATTGAATTTGTTCATAATCTTATTGAAATTATAAATAATGCCTCTATGAGCATCTTTGTGCATAAGACTCCTGTATCTTCTGTTGAATGATTTACTTGCTCTAAAATTCTAGGAGGGAAAGTACTGGATTGAAGGATATGGGTTTCTTTGTATTTCTTCCTGGGTTTTGACAAACATATGTAAAATTAAAGTTAATCCACTAACCTCAATATTGGACATTGACTTCAATTTCGCTACTATTAATCAGAACTATATTAGTGGGTTGTTTTTTATTTTTAATATTTTCTTTCTCAATCTCTTCAGTTTTATCTGCCTTAAAACAGCCTCACTTATCTTTCTCACAATCTCAGGGATGGGGGCATTTTAAAACATGTAGAAGAAATGTATAGATATACATCTCACATTTAAGTTCAGATGAAAAAAATATATCACTTACCAGCTCATACGGCAAATATCCAATAAAGAAGCCAGCCTGTTGGCCACTTTCAGTAATGGATTTTTCTCTTGAGTCAAAGGAATGAATCTTTGTATCCAAATGCCGCCTTCACTGATTCCATATGCCTGAAGGGAGTAAGCACGGCTATTGAAAAAAATTTTCCAAGCCCCATCGCAGCCCCATTGAATCCAAATCTCCAGGAAGGGCCTGGGAATCTGTTTCATGTGGGTTGGAGTTGGGTTGAATTTCACATCAGCCTCCCAAGCTATACTTGTCATCAGGGAAGTTTGAAAACACATACTTTAGACCTTCACCAGTGGTGAAGGCCACAGGGAGCCAGATTTCCACTGACAGAAAGAATTCCTGAACAATCAGACCCACCGAGTGGGGAAAGGCTGCCTGGGCGTCGTTCCCTGTCCCTATGTTTGTTTGGAGGCCAGGTAACCACAGCCATCTCTCCGCGAGACTCCAGAGCGCACCACAAAAGCTGCAGTCCCCTTGGAACCGGGAAGCCCTCTCTCCCCACAGCTCCAGGGCTTACAGAGCGCCTCGCATGAGCAGGTGGGACTAGAGGCCTTTAAAGTGTTCTTTCCACCCTAGCGATGCTTGATTCTGCAATTTCAAATAATAAAACAAATAGTTCACAAAGGTCACTTCAATGTTTTCCTACTCATCTTTCCAAGAAAACATAATACAGACTTTTTATTTATAATGGAGCTGGAAAGTGAAGGCTAGTTGAGACTCATTATAATCAGGATATTCTAGGTCTCTTAGCCGCCTTCCCCTCTGATGCTCAAATCCCCTTTATGACATCCCCAGTAAGCTGCCGTCCAGCCTCCAACAAGGACTCGGTGACTGAGTGCTCCCTAACTCCAAGACAATCCTTTCACAGGATCATGAAAATCACTACCTTTACCAACAATTTATACTAAACTCCATCAACTACATTGTGGGAAACTGAGTCACTGGCATAGCTGGAGCTAAAGTCTTGGCCTCTTGACTCTCATCTAAGCCCCTTTCCATGAATTCAACTTGTTATGACTATTATGTCTGCTTGGGGAGTAAGGGAACTCTAATCTGGGAACCTTTCTCTAAAGAACCAACCTCCAAAGGTTGGTTAGTCCAGATACATATGGAGACTCCCACCTTCTTGGCAAACTTCTCACTTTATCATCATTACACTAAATGTTTAGCAAAATGTGAAGACCTGTGAAACATGGGGGTTTGGGGGCCGTGAAGAGCAAGGAGACAGGTTACAGCTTGCACCCCCCTCTCCACCTGTCGGCCATCACTTTGCTGTTCAAAGCATGGTATGGACCAGCAGCATTGCATCAACTGGGAGGGTGTTAGAAATGCAGAATCCCCGGCCCCACCCCAGACCTACCGAATCACAACTTGTACTTTAACAAGCTCCCCAAGTGACTGGTGGGCACGGCACAGTCACATTTGAGAAGCACTGACCTAGAGCACTTATAAAGATAAAGAACATTATTTAAGATTCTTTCTGATTATAAAAGTAATAAAAATGCATTGTAGAAAACTTGGAAATTATCCCCCTACCCGACTCCTGTCCTCCAGGGAGGAGGAGGCAGGAGGAAGGTGGCTTGAAGGGGAATATAGTCAGGCTCTTGCACATGGTGATGGCAAAGGCTCTCCCAGATCTTTGTGTAATTAAGGGGGCAGCCATCCTAAATCCAGTATGACTGGCCTGGGGTAGGGTAGGTGGCCAAGAAGTGACAGGAAGAGAGAGAGTTGCTAACACAATTCTGAATACAGTCGTGCGTCGCTCAGCGATGGGGATACTTCTGAGAAATGCGTCATCAGGCAATTTCGTCGTTGTCCGAACTTCATAGAGTGTACTTACACACACCTACATGGGACAGCCTACTGCACACCTAGGCCACATGGCACAAATCTTATGGGACCACCATAGTATATGCGGCCCTTCGTCAACCCAAAAGTCATTATGCAGAGCACAACTGTAACAACATGTAGCACTCACAACTTTGTGCACAGGAGCGGTAAACCCCGGGGCAGGTGGGAAAATGTTTCTCTTCCTCCCCAGGACATTCATCTGGACTGACTGAGACCTGGAGAGGAGTGCTCGGCGGGACGCCTTTGGGAGTGACCCAGACCAGGTAACTCAGACTGCGCGCGCCCTGCTGAGGAGGGGGAGGACAGGCCCCCTGGCTGGGGTTCCCAAGACGGGAGATTTGAAGGGGGTGGCTAAAGGATGAGGGAGCTTGGGAAGACGAGAACAAGGAAGAGCGAGGTCGGGAAACGGGATCCATTTACCTTCCCTTGAAGATGGGAAGAGCAGATGCTGACAGAAGGGCGCTCATCCCACACTCGGCCTCTCCCGCCCCCTCCGTCCTCCAGGGCTGAGAAGGGAGCCCGGTTACAACCCAGGCTCACATTCTGCCCACAAGCTTCACAGTGCTTCACTCAGCTAACACAGTAATATTAAAATGCTCCCACAGGGTTAAAAATTCCGTGACAACGTCATTTTAAACATCATTTAAAAATATGATATCGTTGCCACCTTTTATTTAAGTATTTCCCATTTTTGGACTGTTAGATTATTTCTATTCTTCACTATTACACGTGATGCTGCAATAAACCTCTTTCTTCACATATCTTTGTCCATATACCCAATTATTTCCTTTTTTATTTAGGTAAGCTTTTTTTAAGATCAAGGTGATCTATACATAGAGAAAAGTACACAAATCAAAAATGTTCAGTTTAATGACTTTTCACAAAGTGAACACCTCATAGAACCACCACCCAGATAAAGAAACAGAGTATTATCAGAACCCCAGCCCCCTGGTACCCTCGTCTAGTCACCTCCCCTCACACCTCACATCTCACACCTCCCCTGTACCTCCCCTCAGAGCAACACTGTCCTAACCTTCAACACCAATGATTGGATTTTATATAAATTCAAAAGAAACATATATACTCTATTTATGTATTTGCTTATTTATATTGTATAAATGTAAATATATTATGTATTTACTTATATATTTCATAGTTATATATTTTATGCATATTTATATCTTAGACGTATTTTTATATATCTTATATATATATCATCTGTATATAACTATATATATTTGAATTTTATATAAATTCAAATATAAACTTGTATAGATCTTGCATCTGGTTCCTCTTGCCCAGCATCATGTAGGTGAGATTCATCCACGTTTTTACACATAGCAAGATCTTTCGTTTCCATTGCTGCATATTATTCCATTGAATGAAAATAAACAACTTTTCTTTTGTATTTCGCTCAGCGTTTCCAGTTCTCAGCAGAAGCATTAGGCTGCTCCAAGCCACTCCATCACAGCCAGAAGCAGAAAGCCACTTATCTTTTATTGCTAAATTCTAAGAAGTAGAATTCCTGGGCAAAAAGAAACAAACTTTTTTTAGGTGTTGCCTGCTGCATATTGCTAATGACTTTCCATCAAAGCTCTGACAATTTACACTCAAGACACAACATCAAATTCTTCCGAGGGATGACTGTCAGGGGTCATCCTAATAATAATAACAGTTTTTAAGTCTTAGTAACAATATTTTACAGTAAAGTATTATATTATAACTAATATATAAATTATAAATATTAAAATGCTGCTATCACATTTTATAAAGCCCTATGTGCTAATTTATTATTTAATTCTCATGGAACTCTGAGAGGTAAATTTTATTACTATTTCACTACAGAGATGAGGAAACTGTGGCTCAGAGAAACTGAAGTGACCGGCCAGATCACGTGGTTAATGAACCGCAGAGCACGGACTTGGGCCCAGGTTCTCTGCCTCCACAGAACAAGTACATCCCAGACACTGCAGGACAAAACTGGATGCCATGGAGAAGAGCATGTCACCCTTCGGTGTAGAAATAAGCATCTTGGGGCCGGCCCCGTGGCTTACCAGTTAAGTGCACACACTCCACTACTGGTGGCCTGGGTTCAGATCCCGGGTGCGCACCGACGCACCACTTGTCAGGCCATGCTGAGGCAGTGTCCCACATAAAGTGGAGGAAGATGGGCACAGATGTTAGCTCAGGGCCAGTCTTCCTCAGCAAAAAGAGGAGGATTGGCATGGATGTTAGCTCAGGGCTGATCTTCCTCACAAAAAAAAAAAATAAGCATCTCTCAAGGTCCAGTTCTAACGTCACCGCCTTCCTCATGTGACTCTCCTCCCATCCACCCAAGTGGAGCCACGCCCTGTACAGGAAGGGGCTCTTGCCAGCAGGATCCTGGAATATCATTGCTGAGGTCATTTGGTCCAGGGACTGCAAGAAGGGAGCTCGCATCAGCAACACCCTTCCCTCCCATGCCAATGGCAGACATAACTAATCAATCCCTGCCTAGCCACTGTCTACCACTCTGAGCCTGTCTCCACCTCACCTGTATACTGGCCTTGT
Organism: Diceros bicornis minor; assembly: GCF_020826845.1. NCBI lineage: Eukaryota > Metazoa > Chordata > Mammalia > Perissodactyla > Rhinocerotidae > Diceros > Diceros bicornis. The sequence goes on along the minus strand of NC_080767.1, from coordinate 9,342,600 downwards.
CTTTGTTCCTTGGACACGCCCACTTCCGTCCCTCCTTGCGCCACGCACATTTGCTGCAACCAGGTCTCCTCATGACTGGACCTTTTTTGCCATGCAGTTCTCAGCCCATACACCACCTCCTCACAGAGGTTTTTCTTGACCCCCCCCAATCTAAAAGAGCATCACTTTCTCTGATTTATCTTCTGTAATATCATCATTTTTTAAACTTAATTTATTTACTTGTCTGTTTTTGTTGTTCTTATTGTTGCTGTTTCCTGAGAACAGAAGCCTCTTCTGATGTGTTCACCTGTCCCAGAGCCTAGCAGAGTCCCTGGTCCTTAGTAGTTGCTCAGTTCTAGATGCTGAATGAGTCAGTTAATCCAGACGCACTCTTCTGCTGAGTTCACGAATGACCCTAAAGTCCTTCCCATCTCAGCAGTACGGCCATTTGCTACCAGTAATCAGAATTGAGATAGGGGATAAAACTTTTTTCCATACCTAATTTCCTTAATCCCCCATTTTACAGAGGGGGAAACTGAGGCCCAAAACAAGAGATGTGCCTTTCCCAAAGCCACAGAATGAGTGAGGGGCAGAGCTGGGCCTGGTGCCAGCTCCTCCCACCCCTCCATCCTGCCCACCCCTCCCCACCACATAGCCAAGCCAGGAAGAGCTGTCGTAACCTGTCAGGCACACAGCAGAAGAGCAGGCTCGTTGAGCTCCAGGAGCCTGCCTGTGAATTACGCACCTAATTACCAGCTGCCTTTTTTTCCCAGTCTGTGGGTAAAAGTCTGATCACATATAAGGTTCTCCCTGTGTTTCCGTGGATACAGAGCGATCCTAATTTCAAACTCCCTTGCAAATGGCAAATGAGTGAACTTAATTTTAATAAAAACAAGGAAAATCATACGTGTGAGCTTAATAAAATCTAATTTGGGCAATTTGGAGCTCATAAAATAAAACTTTTATGTAAAAACTAGTAATTAGCTTTATGAAACAATGCAGTGAACCCTTGGCATTGGGGATGGTTGGGAGCCAGAGGACTCTAGGGATAAAGAAACCTGGCAATAATGTAGGAAGCTAAAGGGGCAGAGGAGGGTGGTTCTTGGTGTCAGAGGACTCGAGTTCAAGTCCCCAAGCTACCACTTAGCTCTATGACCTTGAGCAAGTCACTTTCCCTCTCTAGACCCCAGTGTTCCTGTTTTTAAAATGAGGTTAATAAAACCTACTTTACCTAGTAGGATGGTTATACAGACAAATAAGAAAATGAATAGGCGAGAGCTTTGTAGAAGTGTCCAACAATTGTTGTTTCATCATCTCACCCACCTACATTCTTCCCAGCAAGGAGGGGAAAGGAGGTATAACCTGGTCAGGGCTGTGGAGTGAAGTGGGGCTGGAGGGCAGGTGTGTAAACTTCCACATTGACCTTGCATCAAGGCATCGGGGACCTATAACTGGCTGCAAGAGACGACTCCCAGAGGTGCTTTACAGGAAACAGAATCCACAAGTCACACTGAGCCTGTGGGAGGTCCTGGGTCTCTTGACCAGAGATCACCATGGCCCCACACATCTGCTCCGCTGACAGATCCCCCACACATACAGGTCTTTGCAGACAGGTGTATCATCCCCATTGTGCAGATGAGAAAAATGAACCTCTGGGCAGTGCTGCTGGTAAACTCAGATCCTAGGTGACCCAGTCAAGACCCAAGCCAGGTTTTCTGACTTCACTCTCCAGCCTGCTCATTAACACCTCCCACGGCTACAAAAGCACCTGACTGCGAGACTGAGAACCTGGTCTCTGTTGTGTCCCTTCTTCTTGTCCAAGGGCACAGGCAGCTTCTATCAGAGCTGCTGGCAGCCACGTCCCCAGGAGCGTGGTCTTCATCACAGAGGCTCCAGCAAGCAGTGGCTTTTCCTTGTCCCTCCCTAGCAACCACCACTCCAGGCAGAACGCAATTTTTCCCTCGTGCCTTCCCAACAGCAAAGTGGGTAATTAATTGCACTGAATAACAACACATTAAATGTACTAATAATTGGGTAGTCACAGCAAAATGATTACTTTGAAGAAATATTACCGATTCCCTGTTGTATTTAACATTTCTCCTTATTTATCATTACCATTTTAATCAATAATAGTCACAATACTAATAAATCCATCTTAATTTTAATTGTGTTCAATTGGTACCAGTACTTGAGGATTCTGAGCATACTTCATTATTTATATTAATTTAAGATCACTTAAAGGCAAATTACATAGTTTGTACTTTCAAGCGGGTGGGTAATTATGACAAAGTTTCTCCAGACTCAGCGCCGAGGACTGTGAGATGTCAGGCTCCTGCCCTTTTCCGTGAGCGTGAGGGTCAGGGGTGGAGCTGATGAAGGAGCACTCGCAGAGCCCCCCCTGGAATTAGCATATCCTGGCCTTTTTCAAAAGGCCTGCCTCTCGGAAGGTATGATTAATAGCTCAGTGGCTTTGCCTTTGCTTACACCGTCCTGTCATTAATGCAGCACTCTCCCTTCATTCACCAACACCGAGGGCCAGACACCACGCTAGGACAGCAGACGGGGAGATAAGGTAGAAGGTGTCCAGAGGCCCTTATGGTGGTTCCGATAAAGGGTGGCAGTGGTCAACAGGCAGAAGAGGTCACCACCACGTCACCAAAGGACTCAGGGGGACTTCTGGAGCGGAGGCATGTGTCTAGGTCTTGAAGGTTGTGTGAGGTTGGCAGGCAACGGGGCAGCAGATTCCGTCTTTGGCATAGAGCTAGTTCCGAGGGTCCAAGCAGAAGGAGGGTTTCTAGAGGTGACAGTAGAGAAGGAGCAGAAGGAAGAACCATGGCTAAGGCAAAATTGACCTTTTTTTAAATTATTTTTTTAATTGAGGTCACATTGGTTTACATCATTATATAAATTTCAGGCATACATCATTATAGTTCAACTTCTGTAGAGACTATATCATGTTCACCACCAACATCTAGTTTCCACCCGTCACTGTACGTTTGTGGCCCTTTACCCCTTCTGCCCTCCCCTCACCTCCCCTTCCCCTTTGGTAACCAGCAATCTGTTCTCCGTATCTATGTGTTTGTTTGTTCGTTCATCTTCTGATTGGCTTTGATTAGATGATTGGGGGTTAGTGATGCGAGAATGAAGGAAAGCCAGGAGGAAGAAGCCAGGTTTAGGAGGTAAGATAACGGATCTTCTCAGGGACACACTGGACTTGAGGGGCCATGGAGCAGCCAGGCCACTCAGCAGATAAAGTGGAGAAGCCGGCTAAAGCCCAGAGGAGTGGTCAGCCCTGGGGAGAGAGGTCTGGGAACCTCAGGAAGAGAGTCCCATGGGAGAGAAGGGTGACAGTCAGAGCCCTTGCCTCTGCGGGCCTCCCTTCACAGGTATGTACATGTTAACGTCCACAGTCCCGCAGTCCATGAGTCCCTCAGAGGGCCCAGCCTAGGAAGCTCCTTCTCCCCGTCTCTGCTCAGGGCCTGGCATACAGGCCATATCTTTTGAATCAAGTTGTATTGAATTGAAACTACCGAACAGCTGTGTTGTCACTGGCCCCATTTTGTGAGGACATGCTGGTGCCCGAGGGGGTGGGTACACGGGCTTCACGCCCAGAGCAGTGGTTCTGGGAGCTGTGGGTCTATGTGGTCTGTATCTCCATGGCCACTCTGCATAGCTCGGGGATTGACACCTGCAACAATTTGCTAGGGTGGTTGCAACTGATGCTAATGATTTCTAGAAACCTAGAAGTTGTAGGAGAAGAATTTAATGGGAAAGAGGCTCCACCTCCTGGTAATATTCAAAACCAACATTTCTTCAGCGCTTTACAGGTTATAAGCTTATGTCAGCTTTTAAAATATCATTTAGCTCTACTCTATCTTGGTCTGGGTAGTAGTTAACTGAGTATATGCATATATAAAAAAATATTATCAAGCTTACAGCTAAGATTCAGGTACTTCATTCTATGTTAGTTATATGGCAATAAAAAACTATAAATACAAAAGTAGATAAATAAATAACATCTCATTTCATCCTTGTAACCATCCTTTGAAGTCAGCATCTTTGTTACCCACAAGTGAAAGAGCCTGAGGTTGAGGGACTCGCCCTAGATGCAGGGCTGGTGAGCAGAATGACTGGGGAGCTGGAATTGACCGGCACGAATTCCCAGGTCCGACTTGGATGCCAGGGATGATAATGACAGGAATAGGGCTTGGAAGGACCAAGGAGGGAGCAATCAAGGTGCCAAAAGTCCCCGTGGAGGTCCTTGGGGCTGAGATCCACTGTCTCCACCTAGCCCTCCCTCTCCCTGAGACCCAGGGTTGTCCTGGGAAGACATTTTTTCTGGGTGCACATTTCTGCTTGGATGGAAACTCAGGCTGGGCAAAATTCCAGGAGTCCTGGCATCTCAGGAGTCCTCCAAGTTGCTCCCCACTGGTCTCTCAAAGCCCCCTCTGGAGTTTGTACAAAACGAGTAACACAAAAGAGTATCAGCCTGAGGTTGCCCACAGGTCAGACGTCACGCCTATTGTTCATTCAAAAGGGAACAGCAACCAAGCCCCAGAACTGACCAGGTGCTTGGACCTCTGGAAGGGAGCAGGGCTGGCTACTCCCTTCTCTGCCTAGTGTGGAAACAGACCCTTAAAGCAAAACAAGACCACAGAACATGAGAAGTAGAAGAAGATACAAAGTGCTGTGGGAATCTTGAGCAGAAAGAAACCGCCTCTGCCAGGGGGAGTCCAAGGGGTGTGACTTGTGTGGGGCTTATAAGTACAAATAAAGTTTAGTAGACAGAGAATAGAGATGTGCACTCCAGACACGGCATAAACAAATACCCAGAGGTGAACGGGTATCTGATGAGGTTGAGGACAGAGGAGTTGGGGGAGGCTGGAAAGGGAGGGAGAGGGTCAATCAAGAAGGGCTCAGGAGTCTGGTTTCTCTTTCTCTACCTGCAAGGACCCTTTCAGGGTACCCCCTGCCTTCCAGGTTAGAGGAGGACTGGAGAAGAAGTGCCTGTGGTCTCAGTGGACCTTTAAAAATGTCTGCAATCCCGATGTGGCAGGCTTCTGTTTTTGCTCTCACCCCAAGAGCCAGGCCATGACTTGTCACACCCCAACATGGAGCTATCTAGTAGTGCCGTTCATGCAGTTTAGGGCATTGCCTTTGACACTTGGGGATTTTTCCCTCTGGAGCCTGAGAAAATCAGCCCACTCAATTTCTCTCCAAGTTTCCAGCCTCAAGACGGGACTGACTCTCTGTTGGGTATCAGCTTTCAAGGTGATAAATGAGCTCTTGGTTTCTGTTTTCCTGTCTGGAAGGTCTGGATTCCCACCTGGGGTGACCGATCCACTTGGGGACAATGGCATTTGACAGACATGAGGAATAGAGACTGACCCACAGCTCCCCGGGGATCAGGTTGTAGACAGGGCTCTGACAAGAAGAAAAAAAATTAGCATCTTTTTGCTCAAGCTAGAGGCTCTTGAAACAATATTCTAGGGGCTTATTAAGATATCGGCAACTGACGCTGAAATAAACCACACTCATGGCTTTGTGTTCTGACTCACTCTTCCCCTTTCCCCCAATCCAGCCACCCTCTCCCCAGGTTCCCCTGATGTACTCCATGTTGGGCCCTGTGGTCTGAAGATCAGAGTCTAAGTCTCCTCTCCACCGGGTTTACCATGAGGTCTTAGGCAAGACTCCTGAGAAACCTGTTTTCCCTCCTGCAAAATGGATGTAAAAGCAGCTCCCCCCAGGGTTGATTGATCTGTTCGTGTGTTACTCATCGAATTCACTGTACGCCTCTGTGCCAGACCCTATTCTAGAGGCTGGCAGCACAGAGGTAACAACCTGCCCCCATGCTGTGGAGGTCCAATGAGAGAATGAATGCCCTATTGCTTTGCAAATTACACCACTGTGCATCTTACTCATCCATGTTAGTCCAGTGTTCTGGCACTCAAAACGCTTGCAGGAGGAAACCACAACAATGTTTAGGAGTTAGACCTGGGCTACTTACTAGCTGTCTTACCAGCATGACATCCTTAAGCTCCCTAGCCTCAGTTTTCTCACCTATAAAATGGGATCCATAACAGTTCTCTCCACACAGACTGTTTGAAGGAGTAGATGGAATAATGCACCTAAGGTCGTTTTCAGGACTGGCTATCACATAGTAAGCGCTCAACAAATGTGATGATGCTAATCATTATTTTAAGAGCAGAAGATCTAGCCCAGCAGCCCAAAACCACTTTCCTAGGGGGAAGGAGACGTGGGTCAGAAACCTGGAGCATTGAGCAGCACGCCTTGGGCACCGCGTGGTGACATGGGTTTCTCTGTTTATCCCTCGAACTTCCTTTCAGCGTCTTCTTCCCCAGCAGCTGCTCTGTCAACAGTCCATATGCCGCCTCAGCTACAGAGCAGCTTTCAAGACGGGGCTGCCAACCCTGTAGGAGAACTTTGACGAGGAGCTCAGGGGCACGCGCGTGCGCACTGTCATCACTCACTCCGCCCCCTGCGGGCCTCTGGTTCCTTCCCTGCTCCTCCAGCCGCCCCCAGACCCCTCCTGGAAGCGGAAGTGGGCAGGGGAGCGGCAGGCAGCCAGGGCCAGGTTCCGGGCAGGGTGTGCACGTGGCAAGGATGCCAGCTGGAGGAACAGGAGGGGACAGATGCCCCGGGGGCCCAGATTCGTTCCTGCAGGAAGAATGCGAGGAGCTAATTGTCTCATTACCCGGGAGCGATTTCTCCACGGCCCTGCCACGCCGTGTGCACAGAACTCCCAGTTTGTGCGTGTCAAATAGTGAGTGGGCGGCTCTGGGAAGGAAGGAGGAGGCGGTCCTGGGCCTCGATTTCTTCTAAGCCTGTGCTGCAGAGTAAGTCGTAGCTCTGGGCCCCCAGACCTTGGAAATACTGCTTCAAAAAATTCAACGTAGGCTCCACATCCCTTCTGCTTAGTTGATTATTGGAGACAACTCCACCTGTGCCTCCCTGTCCCCCAAAATCACCCTCGACATGAACACACGCACACACACTCCTTGTACCCTGTCACTGGTCATTTACACTGAGCAGTGATCTGGTTTCCAATCCATTCTGTAACATACGAAAGTACTTGGGTCCTGGCCTGGCTCTTTTCTACACTGGTTCTCAGCCTCTCCTGTTGCCTGGCCTTTGCTGGGCCGCCCGCTCTGCACCCTTTGTGTTCAGCCTTCTGTGTCTGTCCATCGTGCTCAGCACTGTCCTTCAGGGGCCAGATCAAAATCCACCTCTTCCTTAGACTTTCATTTATGTGTTTCCTGCCTTGCTACCTCTCATTTCAGACTGCCTGGTATTAAAAGAAAGGTAACTGACCTCCATGCAGCTCTTTAGTTCTTACAGATTTCCACCCACGCTCTCCCGTCTCTTCGTCATACGTGATGGCCCCGTGAAGTAGGAACGATGCTGCGGTGCCCTCCGCTTCACAGTGCAAGCAGACGGTAGAGGGGAAGAATATTTACAACCCACTCCTTGTCTGCTTTGGAGGAGCCCTTGACATGTAGGAGACTCAACCTTCCTTACCTGGCCAGCCCTTGCAGACTTAATTCTGAAGTCCTGACACTTGACCACTGCTGGATCACTCTTTCCAGGCTCCTACTACCTGTCCAAAGAATTCTGGCCTCATAATCTCATGTCCAAGATACAGATGAGTTTATCAGTAGAGACTGCTTGTAAGAGAGATATGGTTACTGTGTGTTACCAAAGAGAAGGGTCTTATTTTTTTTCTCACTTAACAACTCTGTATGGCTGCCTCATAGTTGCAAGATGGCTGCACACTTCCAACCTCACATTTGCATTCCAAGAGGAAAGAAAAAAATGGAAGCAACAAGATGGAAGGGGCAGCACCTACATCAGGAAAGCAACACTTTCCTGCAACATCCAACAGACTTCCACTTATATTTCAGTGGCCAGAATGTGTCACATGACTACCCTCAGCTGCAACAAAAGGTGGGAAATGTCATTGTTTAGTGTGGCATGTTGCTACCCCAAACAATATCAGGGCTCTATTAATAAGAATAAAAAGGAAACAGAAAACAATGATATCTTTATGGCATCAAGACATCAGATTGGGGCCGGCCCCATGGCTTAGTGGTTAAGTGCGTGCGCTCCGCTGCTGGCGGCCCGGGTTCGGATCCCGGGCGCCCACCATCGCACCACTTCTCCGGCCATGCTGAGGCCATGTCCCACATACAGCAACTAGAAGGATGTGCAACTATGACATACAACTATCTACTGGGGCTTTGGGGGAAAATAAATAAATAAAATGAAAAAAAAAAAGACATCAGATTGAACATTCCACTAGGAAATTGTGCAAAGAAAATAAAGCTACAGTTTACAAAAGGAAATATACAATGTCCCAGAGAAGAAGGGATTTTGTTGTTGTTGTTGTTGTTGAGGAAGATTTTCCCTGAGCTAACATCCGTGCCCATCTTCCTCTATTTTGTATGTGGGTCGCCTCCACAGCATGGCTGATGAGTGGTGTGGGTCTGCCCCCAGAATCCGACCCAGGCCACTGAAGCAGAACATGCCGAACTCAACCACTACGCCACAGGCCAGCCCCAAGAAGAGGGAATTTTTAAAGATGAAATGGTAGAAGACTTTTGTAACTGATATTAAATGCAAAACTTTTGGAATCAGAAAACCAGATTTTGATTCTCGGATCTACCGCCTATTAGCTTTTGAATGTGGAGAGACAACCAAACCATTGTAAATGTTAATATGCTCACCCAAATAATGGGGATAGTGGTATCTATCCATCTGTGGCCCACAGATTTGATCAATATACGTAAAACGCTTAGCATAGGTCCTTCCTGTTAGTAAATGGTTGGTTATCGCTGGTGGAAGAAAAAAAGAAGGAAAAGGAGAATGGCACAAGTGTGTGATCGTGCTTAAGATGTGTCTTCCTCGCTAGAGAATAGGCTCCGTGAGGTCAGGGAGCACGCGTGTTTATGCCCACAATGTGTCCCCAGCATCAAGCCTAGCACCTGGCACCCAGTGGATGCTCCCTAAGTGCTAATTGGTGGAATGAATGAATGAAAGAAATGACTGCTCAAGTCATCATTTTTAAAGCCTTCTAAGATCTAGATGGGCTCAAATACCAGCCTCTCGAACTCCTGTCAACTCTCCCACACATGCGGCCTTGGCCAGAGTTCAAAGGCCTCCCCCCCTCCAGCTTCTCGGGTGTCCCCCTGCGTTCACTGTGTGTTCCCTGGATGACCTCTAACACCCATTCTCAGATCACAATCAATCAAGTCTGCAGCAGCCCGTTCTGGGTTACCTGGGATATAGGCTCCGTATTTCATAAATTAATAGCTGATTATGAAGCACAAGATAAAAAATACCCAATATTGGTATGTATCATCTGTAATTACAAAGACGGGATCAGGTGTGTCTATGCATAACAATTGACTAAAATTCAAGTTTTTAATGCAAATATTTATTGCTAGATACATATCATTTTGAGGAAAGGGTGGTTTTATACCTCTTAATAGAAAAGACACCTGCATGGATAAGAAACACCATCTTCATAAAATGCTGCAAATTTGATAAATGCATAGAGGCATAAAATCTAGCCAGAAGTGCTCTAGAATAAACACCTTTGAAATAGTCTAAAAAAATTTTTTTGATGACAAAAAAGAATAGGGCACCAAATCAGATACAGAAACTCTTTTAAAAAGATTACATTTTACATGAACTGTTTTTAGAAAGAACTCGCTTTAGTTTAATTAACCAGAAGCCCCAGGAACTGGTTGTGTGGGCTCTGGGCGGCTGTGACAGCTCCAGCCCTGGTCAGGGGTTTTGATGGCCTCCTCTTTCCCCAGGAGGCTGCAAAGTCTCAGGGCACTGGGCCGGAGCCGGGGGTTCTGTGTATTCTGAATGATGCCCAGCGGTGTTGTTGACTTGACCCATTAATAGCACTTCATTACAATATGTTCAAGATTTCATTGATTCCTCAGACTCTTGCTCCTTTGAGATAACAGAAGTGTAGCCTTATTAGCCTCAACTTAGGAACCTCAGTAGCTCCATCTGTACAATAAGAACAGAAGTAACCATCCTTCTGCCTTTTCAGTGTGGATGCACGGGTCACTTAAGAAGAAGAATGTGAAAACAAGGTATAGGTGAGAAGATATTATATCAGTGAGAGGGATTTGGGGGTCAGTAATGATTTTCATGGGGAGTATCTTAATGGGATGATTTGGGTTGGAGGTTAAGTTCCCAGCACCGAACAGGGAACATCCGGTAGATATCAATGGCGTGCAGGTTTATACACATTCAGGCTCAAATAAGGAAGGGCTGTTGTCACACTAAGAGAGAACACATGATGCCCAGGGGTCTGGAAATCTGAGCTCTCCTCCTGCATCTGATATTCTCTTGTCCTGTGACTTTGACCTAGTTACTTCCATTCTGTAAACCTCAGTCTTCTCATCTGAAAAAAAGAACTAACTGAACTCTGGGGACTCTTCAAGCTCTAACTTAGTAATTCTGATGCTTCAGAACCCAGAATCCCAGCATGGGGTGAGATTGGGGTTGGTTCAGAGGTACGTCCACCCTGAGACCCTCCGAGGCCCTTTTCGTCTTCCCCTGCCCTGCTTGTGTCAATGTTTCTCCGATGATTTTCTCTAGACTCTCAGGGGGATACTCCTCTGACTCAGAACCTTCCAGAGCCCCTGGGAGCAGCCAAGTTAAGGGTCTCAGGGCAGGGCTGAAATGCCACCTCTGTCTCAAGCTGTGTGGGAAGGTTGCTGCCCCCCAAGAGCATGACTGAGGGATGTCAAGGCGACATTCCCCAACTTCATCAAAGCAGTTCCAAGTGTCTGCAAACAGGTGCTCGCTTGTTAAGAGAAATAATTTCTGTGTTTCCCCACTCTGACCACATTAGTCATTCAAGTGCTGAGGAATGATATAAATTCCTGTCATCCCTGTTTATGTGACCGCTAAGATTTATTCCAAGCGACAGGTCATTAAGGTTTCTTCTCTTTATTTTTTTCTCGGATTCACTGAAAACTCATATTTCTGCTCCGTGTTATGGTCTGCTAACTGCTATGTTTTTGGTCAGGAAGTCAGCAATAAATCTGAATTTAATAAACTGACAAAGATCACTATCCCAGAGACAGTCTGAGCCCCTATTCTTCATCTCCTTTTATACAAACACTTTTGTATTGAGACGTCTTGCACGTAAAAGGCACATCTCCATCTAACTATTCACCTCCTCCAGTAGATGTTTTGACAGACCGAGGCTGACCATATAATTACAGATTGTTAGAGTCAGAAGACCTAGTCCCACCTGTGATGGGTGGGGAAAAATCTGAACTTCAGGATCTGCCTGTCCCAGACTGTGTGACCTTGGCATGTCGTCAAGTCTGAGCCTCAGTTTCTTCATCTATAGAATGGAAATCATCATCTTCATCCTTTCTACTTCTCTGAGCTGCTGGGAAGGTTAAATTCAAATGAGGGCAGGATGAGAACTATGAAGCTTTATGCAGTTGGGGAGGATTGTGACTGCTTTGTTCATTTTAAATTTTCAGCATGTTAGAGCTGGGGACATCTTAGATTCTTCACTTTTCAGTAGAAACACTGAGTTAGCAGCAAGTGGCATCTCCCTCTAGGGCACCCGACTCCCCTTTCTGGAGTTCTTTCAGTTAAACCAAACTGTTCCCCAAGTCTCACTGCTTACTCTAGGTGCGGGGTTTTGGGGAGCAGGTCTCTGAAGTTTTCTGGGAAGACTTATCTGCTGCAGACTGGTTGACCACAGAGAGGCTCTAAGAACTCTCTAGCTGGGACGAGAGTTGCCCCAGCTGTCTTTGTCCACTCCCTGTCCGGTTGTAATTGCCTTAAGGGCAGTTCTTGCCTAGAGGGGCATTTAGGAATGACTATTTGAGAGAGAATTCCAAATTAATCCATGGGGGCTGATGTTCTGGCTAAGCTCCAGAGAGCATTCTGGGTGGCTGGGGTGCATCTCTCCTAAGATCTTAGCATCCTTTCCAGTAGCGAAACCATCCTAGGAGATGAGGGTCCAATCCCTTTCTTACTGGGGCTTTCAGAACTTGAACTCAGAACTTGAGCAAATCCATTCCCCAAAATTGTGGAGCAGAAAAAGAAATTTTAGAAGATGAGCATGCCAGCAAATACATCAAGCTCTCTTTAAACTTCTGTCTTCAAACCCTCTGTAAACTGCTGTCTTCAAGCCTTCTGTAAACTCCTGTCTGGATTTGTAAATAACAACCTTATAAATATTTTCCCAGTAAACACTGGAGGCAGACATATATGGACATTTCCAAGAGCTTGTTTCTGACTAGGTGAGCAAAGCTTATTAAAGTTATACTGGTGCTCTGTCACCCTTTTTACTGTTTCATCACCTTGGCACAAACCCAAAACAATTTTTATTTACCAGCTCTTTCCCTGCATATTTCTGTAGTCTCCAACCAAAACTTGATGCAAATAGTGGGAAAATTAATCCTATTGACTAAAATTAGAAAGTTCTAAAAATAGAGCTGTTTTGAAAAATAGAATGGGCTGCTCTGAGCAAGAGTGAGTCTCCCACCACTGGAGGTATATAAGCAGAGACTGGAAGACGATCTGCTTAGTGGTCTAAAGAGGAACTCCTGAAATTAGGTGGGCAATTGGGTTAGACAACCTACAAGTCCCTGTAAATCAGAAATTCTGGGAATCAAATATGTCCATTCCCCCAAAGCTCTTCTGAAGGCCTAGTCTGTGCCAGGCTGTGTACTGGGGAGAGATGAAGTAAACCCAGCCCTTGGTAGCCCTCAGTGAGATCCCAGCTTCATGAGAAGACAGACAAGCCAGCAACTAACTCAAGTTCAAGGCTAAATGAGGCAGGTGTTGGAGAGGTGACCAACAGCCAGCTGTGAGTCTGCAGAGGTGGCTGAGATGAAGAACCACCTGGGACTGGAGAAAGTTTCCCATAGCTGCATCCTTGGGTTGGAGGGCTCTGGCTGTGGGAAGTTGTCTATATATAATGATATATTTTCTTAAGTACTTATTTGGTGCCAGGCACTTAACAACTTGTCATTTAATCTGTATAACAATCCAGTGAGGTAGATACTATTGTTTTTCCCCATTTTACATATAGGGAGTCGTGGGTGGAGAGGTTAAGTGATGTGCCCAAGGTCACACGCCTAGTAAGAGATCAGGCCCTGGACGTGAAGCTAGGCGATCTACTCCCAGCCATTGTTCTTAATGAGTCGGCTATTCTGTTCCCCAGGCTAGTTCCTGTCACTCTCTGGGACTCAGTATCCCTATAAGAACAACAAAGGGCCAATTCTATTCAAATTCATAACATACATGTACTTTGACCCAGCAATAATATAATGCATACAAGGATGTTTTGTGCAGCATCGTTTGTAGTGAGGGGAAAACTGAAAATGGGCAGTCATTAAGAAGAATGAATGACTCTATTTCGTTCATAGAGAAGTGCATGAAAGGATACATATCAGGTCATTTCCGTTGGTTACCTCAGGGAGGAGGAGGAGGAGGAAGATGGGATGAGAGAGGAGAGGAGATGGGAAGGGAAGGGGAAAAAAATTCTGTAGCAAAACAAAAATTGCCAATGTAATGATGTTGAATATCCTTGTATGATGGTATTTGTGTGTGTTTGTGTTTATATTTTTGCTCTTTTAATGGATTAAACTTATCAGAGATTTGTCTGTTTTAAAGTAATCAGCTCTTAGATTTTGTTTCCTAATTTGCTGATTGCTACTTTTAACTTCATTCTTTGCCTCCTGCTATCATATGTAGTTTAATATTTTCTGTATCATTTTAAGAAGGTATAATATTGCATTTCTCTTTGTATCTGAAAATATTTACTTTTCTACCTACAGTTATTTAGAATATTTTATTTATTATTGTTCCAAATAGAAATAGCACTGGAAAGAATATCTTTGAGTAATTATTTCAGAGGAAGTATGTAGATGGTGTACTTTCTGAGACCTTTTATACAACTTAATATTTCCAGTTGCTTCACGCATGGACATCTTGACTGAGTTTAATTCTTGGGTCGCAATATTTTTCTTTCAAGCTCTGTATGTATTAGCTCATTGTCGTCTAAGAAAGCATTTCCCAAAGTATATTGAAGGAACGTTGGTCTCACATAATATTTCTGAGAAAATAAGTCCAACTGTCAAAAATGTTTGGGAAGTGCTTCATGTGTGGTACCAAAAGTTCTAGTATTTGGACATTTGGCACGAACACAAAAAGTCTGGAACCACTGACCTGGGACATTATATCCAGGAAAGCCTCACTTTTTGGAGTGCGTCACTCCTCCACCACCAGTCTCTCTCCACCTGTCACTGTGTCATTCCCAGCCTGTGACTAGGTTAAGGGGGAGGAGATGCTGGGGAACTTCTGAGGTCTGCCCTGCACGCCATCTTTTGGAAATTCTATTTCTCAGTCTGAGAGATTCTACCCTGAGGTGTAGGCTACACCTCAGAAACCACTGCAGCATTTTGGGGGGAAATGACACTATAAATGCCTGGAGTGTAACATAATAAATAATAATTTGGCTTATATACCTCAATTTTCAATTTCAATGTATTCAATCTTCCAAATATACCTCATAAATAAATATGCCAAACTCTACAAAAAGTTTGATCATTTTTAAATTGACATAGTTGATCTTTTCTCTAGTATTTCAAAAATAGGGCAAATGACAGTCATTGAGCCTCACATAGAACAGACAACCTTTGTTACCCACATTTAAATTTTGCAAAGCAAAGCAAATAATCTGATGCTTCTACCCAATTTCTTAAATACAAAGTTACTATCTTGGGCCAGCCCCAGTGGCCTAGTGGTTTAGTTCTGCATACTCTACTTCAACAGCCTGGGTTCGGTTCCTGGGCGCAGACCTACACCACTCGTCTGTCAGTGGCCATGCTGTGGCAGCAGCTCACATGAGAAAAAGAGGAAGATTGGCAGTGGATGTTAACTCAGAGTGAATGTTCCTAAACAAAAAAAGAAAAAAAAGTTACTATCTTCATAGCAAGATTAAAATCCTCTCATAAATTGCTTATCATCAAAGTCAACACATATCCTAAAAACAGATGAAAATTTAAAAATCTTTTTCCTTTAAAAAAATTCTAATTTCAGACCCAGCATTGCTGGATCACTAACAGGACAGACTATAAATATGTATATATATACACACACACACACACACACACAACGGAATACTACTCAGCCATAAGAAAAGACAAAATCATGCCATTTGCAACAACGTGGATAGAACTTGAGGGTATTATGTTAAGTGAAATAAGTCAGACAGAGAAAGACAAACACCATATCATTTCACTCATATGTGGAAGATAAACACATGGATAAGGAGAACAGATTAGTGGTTACCAAATGGGAAGGAGGTCGGGGGGAGGGTGAAAGGGATAAAAGGGCACACATATGTGGTGACGGATAAAAACTAGACTTTTGGTGGTGAATATGATGCAGTCTATACAGAAACTGAAGTATAATAATGTACACCTGAAATGTACATAATGTTATAAGGCAATATGACCTCAATAAAAAAAAAATACTATTTTTTTCCAATTTAGTTCATTAACTTCAAATAATTTTGGCACAGCTTGAAAGACACCATCAACTTCAATGGTGGTCTCCAAGGCTTTAAAAATCAGTACTTTTTACTCAAATGTATCTCTAACCTTATACCATGCATAAGGAAATAGCCGTATTCAATGCCTGTCCTTTGTGGATTCGCCACACTAAAAGCAAACTGAGTTATGATCGGCTCTTTGCAAAACTTGAAGTTTGACATCTTCAACAAACACATCAATTTGACCCTTGACTATAGAACTGAATAGAAAAAAATATCTTGGTATTTCGTCTCCAAATAATTTTTGGCAGTATTCCAAATGCAAGATTGAGGACAGTGTCTCCATTGAAGGAATATTTTTAAAAATTATTCTTTTGATTAAATGGGCTATTTCATATAATAATTTTGCTTTTGTGCATTCCTAATCCAATATTATGTGTTAAAGGAAAATCCAAGTTGCAGAAATATCCACTGTCTTTTTAATTAAGTCAGTATGATTTTACTTCAATGTTATTTAATTTGAGAGACTCTCAAGGCATGCTTGCTCTTCATTTTTAAACTACTGATACTAAGAAAGCTGGATTTCTCCTTTGCAATAAAATCATGTGTTAACAATGGGGATACATTCTGAGAAATGCGTCGTTAGGCAATTTCGTCCTTGTGTGAACATCATAGAGTGTACTTCCACACACCTAGATGGTACAGCCTACTACACACCTGGGCTATATGGTACTAATCTTATGGGACCATCATCATATATATGGGCCTTCGTTGACCAAAACATCATTATATGGTGCATGACTATATATAAGAATCCATATGTATTAGTTATCTATAGCTGCATAAAAAAACCCAATTCTAATTCTATTCTCTTGCTCTTGTACATCGTTTTTTTTTGTGTGTGTGTGAGGAAGATCAGCGCTGAGCTAATATCCATGCCAATCCTCCTCTTTTTGCTGAGGAAGACTGGCCCTGAGCTAAGATCCACGCGCATCTTCCTCCACTTTATGTGGGACGCCGCCACAGCATGGCCTGACAAGCGGTGCATCGGTGCGCGACCAGGATCCAAACTTGGGCTGCCAGCAGGGGAACACACGCACTTAACCGCTACATCACGGGGCCAGCCCCCACTTTTGTACATCTTTTGATCTTTTTGCTTGGTGGCCTTAAGGACTTTTTTTTTTTTTAATGATGTAAATACCTTTTGGGGGAGGGGGAGTGACTGGGAAAGATTGGCTCTGAGCCAACATCTGTTGTCAATCTTCCTTTCTTTTTTTTTCCTTCCCCAAAGCCCCAGTACCTAGCTGTATATTTTAGTTATGAGTCCTTCAAGGTTTTCTATGTGAGCTACCACCACAGCATGGCTACTGACAGACTAGTGGTGTGGTTCCACACCTGGGAACCAAACCCAGGCCACCTAAGTGGAGCATGCAGAACTTTAACCACTAGGCTATCAAGGCTGACTCAGGACTTTTCTTTATGTGAAGTCTAATATCTATACTAGAATATGTCATAGAGTTGATCTTTATGAGTAAATTTTTCCAGGTAGCCAGTGGACCCTTTCAATATGTTGATCCTGATCTTCCTTTATTCCGTAAAGTTTCCTTGAATTATCCCCTCCAATGACTCCAATTATCTGTATGTTGTTTCTTCTTTGCCAGCCTGTCTACCATTTCAACCAATTTTTCTTTAACCCTTTTGCTTCCTACTTTATCTTGTTTTCATTCTCTTAGTCATTTTCCTGGCTTTCTTCAATTTTCCCAATTAAAATTTCATTTCACTGGTCTTTCTTGGGCACTTAATCTTGATTTATGATGTGATTTTGTCTTTTGCTTACACTTCCTTCCTGAATTCAACCAATTCTCTTTAATCCCTAATTCAAGAGTGCCCTTTTATGCCCATGCATGAATGCAGAATATCTTTAAACGGCTTTTATGTTTTGAGGTTGGTCCTCCCATGTTTTTCATTCTCTCTTATTTGCAGGACTCTAAAATTTTTCCTATGCCTCTTTTCCCCATCAGCGCCAAATCTCCAAAAACAATCTCTCCCTACCTTTTCCCATTCTCTTTCCTCAGAAACAACGCCTTTTGAAAACTGCTACCTCAAATAGCAGACATTTTCACATTCCTTCCTTCTGGGAGGTGCTCTGGTATACCAGGACTCTCTTTCAGTATTTTCGAACTCAGGGTAGACTTTCTCTTTCTGGGAGTGCCTTTAGATCAAGCACAAGCCTGTCGCTGTCGACTCTCCTCACTCTTCCATGTGGCATTTCCCCTGCTGTCCTCGCTCCCATGAATGCTAGTGGGAGAGGCATGAACGTTGATTTGCTGGAATTTGGTGTTTCTTTATCTACTTGTGGATAAATTTGAAATTTGTGCATTCTCTTTCTTCTAGTTATGCTGAAGACATGGATTTTGTGTGGTTTTGTTTATCCTTCTTGTTGTTCTGTATTATTTTCAAGAGATTCAGATCGTTGTGGCCGTCATCTCAGCTACCCCTAGGGCTAATTTAGAAAGCTTTCTTATTATATCTTTTGCATGACCCTATCCACCATAAAGATTTCATTGAGCTTTACTTCTTGTAGTTTTCACTAAGAATCTGTCGTCTAGCTATTTTGTGTTTTCCACAAAATAGTGAATATGCTTTTTCTAACTAAATGCCTTTCAACCCATAGATTCTAATATTTTAATATTGCCCTCCCCCAGGAGACATCCTCCCCTCCCCCCACTGCTTGTTTCCTGAGGATCACTATTCTAGCTAATACACAAATCTATATAATGCAAAATCTGTAAGAGATATATTACAGGAACCCTAAAGTGACCAACAGGGAAATTCCTCAGAGTGACATGTCTTAGAACTGAGGGATTTCATAAACCTCCATAACTTTAGGCAGGAAAAAATATAACACTATAAATGTGGGAAAAAGAGATGCATCAGATCAAATTCACACTCACTCTGCCCACCACCTGAGGGTATTAGCGTCAAGGCACGACTTTTTTACATATTGTTATGAGGGAAATAAAATCAGAAATGCTTTAAAAATTGAAAGTGGTAAGAAATTGATGACTATTTTTACCTTGGATATATGTATGGGATAAGTCAAAAAAATGCCATATGTATCTGTAGTTCTCTTATGCTGTAACTTTACATCAGTGTATACACATTAATAACTGGTAGAGGGCCACTTTAGACTTAGCAACAAATAGATGCACAAACAGTTTTGCAAAACCCAATGTCTTTGTGGATGCGGGAGCCTCTGGATCCAGTTCAGTCTGGGAGAATTTTCTCCATTTTTCAACCATCGTGTTTTCTATCTCTGTATTTTTTCTTATGATCTCCTATTATGAAAGATTTTTTGCAAACACTACAGATGAGATCAATTGGATTTTGGAACACTGGGCTACAGTTTGGCCTACAGACTACCAGATACAGTCCTATCACACAACTGTGTCAGACCCACTTCATTTGACTTATGCTCGTTCTCTTTATCTACCATGGGACCAGATATTGTGAATCATACCTTTGACTCCTCTTCAACCAGACCTAACAATTAGCTATCAGAATGGACAGTTACCCAAGTCAAAATCCCACTGATAAACATTGAGGTTTTTGTTGTTGGTGGTGGTGGTGGTGGTTGCTTTGGTTTTGTTTTGGTTAATTTTTGCTCTGAAATTAAAAAGCACAGTTATGGACATGGACTTATTATGGTCCTCAGGTATGCAGGTGAACAACAAGGCATCCGTTGGGACCTCGTGCCCACATTGTTACTCTGTCTCCAGTCTCCTTGTTTGTGTCTCAAGCTACTAGCTCTTGTCCTTTGACGCACTACCCCAGAGCCACACTGGAGCATCCTTCCTACTTAAGAGGTGTAGTCTATCACCTGACAGGGTCTGGTGCGAATTACTGCTCACCAGCCCTAAATGAGACAGGTGGACAGGTGAGGGGCAGCAGGGAATAAAGAGGAGGTAAAGCACTGGAAGGCAGGAGGCTGGGTCCTAGCCCTGGCTCTGCCTGTGGCTCGCCATTGAACCTGGAGCAAGTCCCTGCCCTGCTCTCTGAGCCACAGCTTTCCCGTCTGACCCCGATGCTGCCTGGGGAGACTAGCAGCTCAGAGGAAGTCAGGCCTCTCCTAAAAGGGACTCTGGTTAGAAGCTGGCCTCATGGCCTCCAAGAGCTTTGTAGGCCTCATGGAGTAGTGCCTACACAAGCAGGAGGGAGGAGTGTTCCAAGAGAATGCAGGGCTGAACCTCACCCCACACCGTAGACAGGTGAGAGAGGATGAGTGAACACTCACAGTCACCCAGGCATCCAGCCCCTGCTGTATCTCTCATGCCAAGGGCCAACCAGTCTCTGCTTGGATACCACCAACAATGGCGAGTTCATTCCCTGTCAAAGTAGCCCCTTTCAATTTGCATTTTTAAGGCACTAGACATGGAGACAAGTGGGTACTTTAAAGAGATATTCACAGAGTTAAAGTGACAAGAGGGAGATGTCAAGGATGAAGCCTAGTTTTCTGACTTGTGAATGCACATGGATTGGCAGTGCATTCACTTAGATAGGAACAGATTAGGGGTGGGTAGAGGGAGATCGTGCTTTCAGTCTGGACACACGACTTTGAGGAGCCATTGCGATGTCCAAGCAAAGGCAAGTGGCCAGTTGAATATTCAGATCTGGAGCTCAAAGGAGACATCCAGACTGGAGACAAATAAATTAGAGTTGCTTTTCTAAAAATTGATAGATGTAGTCGTTGAGGAAGACAGTATGAAATGAAAAGGAGAAAAAGAACCTCAGATGAGAACTTGAGAAATACCAACGTTGAAAAGGCAGGTGGATGAGAGAGCCATAGAGCTGGGGGAGGAACCAGGGCAGTGGCTTCAGAAATCACCAGAGCAGGGTTTCAGGAAAGGTGAGGTTGTCAATAGTGTCAAATGTGGCTGAAGAGTCAAGTAAAATAAGGACTGAAAATGGCCACTGGATGCAATGAAGTGGAGAGGCTTGGTGACTGTATTAAGGACAATTTTGGTAGACCAATAGGACCAGAATTTAGGGGAGGTGGTGAGAACCGAGTGGGAGGTGAGGAAATGGCGCAGCAAGTGTGGACAACTCTGTGAAGGCTTTTAGCTGTTAAAGGAGAGGAGAGATGGGCAGCACTGCTGTGGGATGTGGAGCATTAGCTGTTTTCTTACATGCGAAAGGGTTTGTCATGGTTCCCTGCCAATGCGATGATCCAGGTGAAATAGAGTGATTGAATACACAGGAGAGAAAAGGTTGCTAATAGTTCCTTAGAAGGCAGGAGGGGATGAGACCCAAAGAACAGAGGGAGGGATTGCTTCCTCAGGGTTTCAAAATTCTTAGGGCTGAGTTTCTACCAGGGCTGTAAAATAAATAACTGGTTTTTTGTTTTGTTTTGTTTGTAGTACTAGGTCAATTTTACAAAATTACAATTTTACAATTTCCTTTACATGTGTATTGTCCTTTTTGCTCTCTTCGTGTCTCAAAATTATTCAATTCATATGAAACATGTTTAAAATGTAACAAACATCTACAAAAGTTATGATACATGAAGAAATGTAATAGTTATTCAGAGAAATGGATTCGAATATTTTAGAGAGAGAAAAATCTAGAAAATTGTGCTTTAGTATACTTTGCCAGATATTCTCCAATCTCATCTTCTGAGTGACTGAAGGAAATCTAAATGGAAAATAAGACATCAGCGATTTGCACGATCTTCAATCAGCCATCTTTTTTTTCAAAGAACCACTGAGCCAATAGTGATCTAATTGCTCCGGTCCTCAGTCAACACCCCTGTGGCCACCCAAACCATCAGACTCCTTACAAAACCCGTGACTGGTGGTCTTTGACCCCTTGTTCGCTGGCAGTTTATAGAACCTCACAGACTCAGAGCCAGTCTCATATCAACTCAGAAGAGGGAAGGATCTCTCCATGGGGATCATCACTCACAAGAATTACTCCCCTTTCAAGGTCAAGCACCGAGAGGATCTCTCTTTCCTATTGGGGACTATGACTCATTTCTCCATAGCCCATTCATTTAAAGATTCCTTCTCTATTCACATTTCCTGAGAATCTTTATGTACCTCACAGAGGAAAAGGTCACAGGGGCAAGTGGATAAGGCAGACGAACACAGCCCTTCACCATAAGTCTTAGATTCATAGACTCTAAGAGGATTCTAAGGGTTAGTGGGGATCATCCAGTCCAGTCTCTCACCCATGGTGGTCCCCTTATCGGCTTCTCTAACCATGGCACTGTGGTCTCTATTTGAACCCTCGAGTGACAGGTGGATTCTACCTCATGAGGCTGACACGAGAGAGAACAGGACAGTATCTTTGAGTTTCTAAAGGATTCTCCTTAGAAAGAGGGGCCTGACCCCAAGGAACCTGGGAAAGAACCTCAGAGAAGCAGATTTCAACTTCACATGAGGCAGAAGATCTTGAGAGAAAGAGCCGTCCAAACAGACCTGATGGTCTCAGCCTCAGTTGTTCTCCCTCCTTCCTTCCGATATGGGGGGCCCTCCTCCCTCGCCCACTTATTATCCGCTATTATTGTTGGAAAAGACTTCCTGGTACAGTTTCAAGTCTTCTGGGAGCTTCTACTGGTTTTTCCTCCTTTATGCTCTGGAGAAATAGTGGCCATCCCATTCTTTTCCAAAGAAGAAACCTTCTGAATTTGGAAGAGTCAGGTCCTACCTTAAACCAGCTAAACAAGGCAAAGGAGTCCCAGTCCACCCAGCAGACTAAAGAGAGAGAGAATGCTTAGGCATGAGCCCTCCCCTGACAGTGACTGGTTAAAAGCAGAGGATGCTGGGAACTGGGGCTGCCTGCCAGCAGTAACAGCTCACGCTCCTTCCGCAGGGCCCCCACCCACCCAAGCGGACACACACAGCTTTGCAGGGGGTCATGGTTTTGTTTACATAAACGGGATCAGACTTCACCTAAAGTCCTGCAACCTGTATTTTTAAGTTATGATTATGGATATTATTCATTTTTTATTATGCACATCTTTGCATATCTGTACATATAGATCTACCTCATTCATTTACAGGCTGAGTAGTATTCCGTTAAATGGATGCACATAATTTATTTACATAATCTTCTCTTATCAGACATCTGAGATATTTCCAAGTCCTTCCAAAAGTACAGTGACAATTCTGATGTATACATTTGTGTGCACATCTGCTAGCATTCTCTAGAATAGGTGAATACTTTTTTCTTCCATTTTTTTACTGTAATAAACAATTAGCACCTTTTTCCATACATCTCTGTGCACATGTGTAGTATTTCTAAGGATATATCCCTTGAAGCAGGACTGCTAGGCCAAAGGGGATGAATATTTTAAAAATTTACTGCCAAATTGTCCTTCTAAAGACCTTACCAATTTATATATTCTCACCAGTGAGAGTATGAGAGTATCTGCTTCCCTTGAATCCACTAACTCTAGTTATTTTTAACTTTTTAATTTTTGCCAATTTGTTAGGTGGAATGGGTACTTTTTTAAAAGAAGAATTGCATTTTCCTGGTTATTGGTAAAGTTGAGCATCTTTTTATATCTTTATTTCTTCTTCAGTGATTTGCCTGTTCAGAGGTTTTGCTGGATTCTTTTTTTTTTTTTTTTTTTTTGGAGTTATTTGTCTTTTTCATATTGATTTGAAGGAGCTCTTTATATATTTAATGGTTTATTAATACTTTATCTGTTTTATATGCTACAAAAATTTTCTCCTGGTCTATCACTTATCTTTTAGCTTTGCTTATCTTTGTCCATCTTTCTGTTGACTTACTCAAATTCTCCCGTTGATTTGTAAAGACTTTTTCTATCTTAGAATATCTATCTTTGTCATAAATCTTGCAAATATGTTTCTATTTTCCATTTTGTTTTGGACTCTGTTGAGTTAGAGGAGATTTTATATTCATTTAGACACAGATGCCTTTGTATGTCATAAGTCTTTAGGTTTCCCCACCCTGAGATGAGATTTTTCACCAATGTCTTCTTCAGGTTTTCTAGCTGTGGCTCTTTAATCCATCTGGAGTTTATTTTGTTGTGTGGTATGTCATAGGAATCTCATTTTTTTTTTTTCCAAAATAGTTGGTCAAATTTCCCAATATCTTTCATCAGATTAGTCATCCTTTCTTCTCTGGTTCATAACCTCAACTTACTCATCTATTTTTTATTTGGATTTGAAAGAGGTAGAAATGATTATTATCGACAATCTTGACTTCATTTGCAAGGGAGAGGTGACCTGTTATTTGTCTTGGATGGGAAAGGCGAGTGTGGTGGGGGATAAAATCAGAGGAGGGCAGTTAAGACAGTCATGGAATTTTTTTGAAAAAGGAAAGTCTGAGGAAGAAATGGCAAAAGAGAAAACTCCTGAGTCATAGAAGGAATGTGTTATCAAAAACATGATGGCCACAGGGAAAGAATATTTGGGAGCATCTTAAAAAGAAGATGATGCAGGGGCCAGCCTAGTGGTGTAGTGGTTCAGTTCGCACGCTCCACTTCGGTTGCCTGGAGTTTGCAGGTTCGGATCCCGGGTGCAGGCCTATGCACTGCTTACCAAGCCATGCTGTGGCAGGCATCCCATATAAAGTAGAGGAAGATGAGTATGGGTGTTAGCCCAGGGCCAATCTTCCTCAGCAAAAAAAACAAGAAGATGATGCAAACAGAATTGAGTTGGTTATACTGGGCTCCCACTGAAGGGGGGGGTCCACAGTCAGTCCCCCTTGCTGTGTAGCCTAAGTGGCTGTCACAAAGCCTGGCATAGAGTAAGTGTCATGTCAGGGTTGTTAATTCATTAACAAATATAAAGAACTGGCATTGTGGCTATATATTTAATATGTATATAATGCTTTATATTGTAATACTTATATTATATGTAAAATATATATTAAGCTTTACTTAAAATACTTTAGGTAAAGCTATTTATGCTTTAAAGTAAAACATGTTTGTTTTTAAAAAGAGAGAGTAAATAGAGAAGATTAGAATAACGCTAGCTACCTTTCACTGAGCACCAACTATGGGCCAGCACTTTATTAGCTGCTTTAAATATATTTTATTTCATAAAGAAGACAATTAAAACTCCTGCAATCCCACCACCTGAGATTAACCCCCACTAACACTCTGCTGTATTTCCCTCCAGTCTTGTTCTTCTGACAAATGTTTTACGACAATAGCCAACATTTATCAAGCCCTTACTCCCACACCCAGGACTAATAAAATATTTTACTTAAATCCTTTTTTAAAAAATATACTTTTTTAAACCTGGTAACAATCCTAAGAGATAGGCATCATTACTATTTTAATTTTACAGATAAGGAAATCAGGACCAGAGAGGTTAAATAACGTGCCCGTGTTGTATACCCAGTTTTGCAGACAACTTTTTATCACTGAAGTTTATATCAGGAATGTTTTCAGACATCATTAACTATCTCACAGAAGAGGTCACTTAATAGCTGCAAATATTCCATCACATGGGCGTGTCATCATTTATTCAACCATTTCAGTATTTCTGTTCAATTGTTAGTGACTTTTTTTTATAGAATAAATACTGCTGTTATGAACACCCTTGTACTTAAAACTTTATGTCTATCTGAGCACTCAGACAAAAAGAATAATAACAGTGGAATGAGTGAGTCAACTTTTTTTCAGGCTCTTTCTACATATCGTCAAATTGCCTTCCAGAAAGCTTCTGCCATTTGACACTCCACCAGCAATCAATGAAAGCACCCATTTTCTGCCCTAGCCAACACTAAGTATTATTAATTTTAAATCCTAACCCATTTAAATGAGTAAACAATTATAAGTCATAATTTTAGTTCATTTTTATCATAAAAGAGAAGCAAAACAGGCTTTGGTTCTTCCAAAAATTTTAATTAAGCCTCTATCCTAGGCCAGGCACTCTTCTGGGAGCTAAAGATGGGACAGTGAACAAGACAGTCCCAACTCCTGCCTTCTTGGGACTCACAGCCTCACGTAAGAGGTACATTCAACACAGAATGAATGAATTCCAGTTGTAAGTTCTATACTAAGCACCCTGTAGCACTTGCTGTTTATCAACCCCTTTTAAAGTAAAGCACTACAAACTCATTTAATCCTGACAACAACCCTTCTGGGTAGGTACTCTTATTACCCCCTTTTCACAGGTGAGGAAACTGAGTCACCACGAGATGAAGTAACTTGCCCAAGGTCATACAGGCAATCCGGCTCCAGTGCCCTCACCCACTAACCACACTGCCTTCCCTCTACTGGGGGTGTGCTGAGACGCTGCAAAGAGCGGAAAGAAGATATAGGAAAATAGAAAAATTAAAGCAAAATGGATTCAAAAGAACGATAAAAGGATCAGAAATGGAAGGAGTTCATTTGGGTCAGAAATATTACCATGAGGCTGAACTGTATCTTTCCTCCCTTTTTCCAGAAGAGTAGGTAAGGATGACACATGGCGAAAAGCAGCAGATTATGCACACACTGCACAATAAAGGCGGAACAGTCCAAGACAGAGGAAAGGAATGTTCTAAATTCTCCTGCTATGAGGCAGCAGAGGAGGGAAGAAGGGAGCAGCCTCTGCCTTCCTAGACCTCAAGGAATGGGAAAGATAAAGAGTTCAGTCCTAGCAGCATTCAAAACAGAGCAGATGAGGAGAAAATAGAAACTTGTACTTTTCCTGGGCTTCTGGCCAAGCGATCTCCCAGCTGGGCCTGCGGCTACCGCCCCCACTGGCAGGACCTGCGGTGTTGCAGGAGACCACGGGCCACATTCCCGTGGGCTGCAGCGCCACCTAGCAGATGTGTCGGTGAAATGGCACCAGAACCACTCGGGCCATCCCGGAGTCCTTCAGAAAAGTACTCACTGTGCCGCCGAGTGCTGAGGTCACCAGGAACAAACAAGTCTCTGTCCTTGAGAAGGTCACCGTCCCTCTGGGGAGACGATCACAGGTTCCAGAGCAGAAACTCCTACAAGTGTTTAGGGAACTGTGAGGAGCAAGGCTGACCTTGGTGGGGTTCAGGCAAGGCTACCCAGAGGAGGCAATACTCAAACCAGGTCTCCAAAGATGAGTAATTATTTGTCAAGCAGTAGAAAATGGAAGAAACTTCCAGGCAATGGGACCGGAAGCTCAAAGGCCCAGAGGTGTGTAAGAGTTCAGTGTATTCAGGGAAGGTTGGAACGTTCAAATCGCAAGCCAATAGCAAACTTACTGATCATCTAGTTTAACTTCTTGTTTACGGATGACGTTACTGAGATGCAGGTGAGAAGGGGACCTCATGCAGCTTCACACCACAAGTTAGGAGTGTCCACAGTGGATCCCATGTCTCCTGACGCTCGGTCCCATACTCCTTCCGCTGAACCCGGGGAGAGCAAGGCTTGCACCCAGCTCTCGGGAAAAGGTCACTGTCTCTTGGCAGGGCCCAGTCATAAGGCTGTGCACATAGAAGTTAGATCTTGAACTCAAGAGGACATGCTTGGATTCAAAACCCACCTGCACCAGTAGTTATGCAACTTTTGTCAAGTTAGTTATTTGCTCCAAGTCTCAGTTTCCTCATCTCTCGGATGGGAATCATAACAGTCCTTACTCATATGGGTTCTGTGAGAGAGGAAAGTGTTCATCCAGTCCACCATGCCCTCATATGCTAATTCCTCAATAATCAGATATTAAAAACTACGATTTTAATATTGTCACTTGTTTATCATAATATTACTGCTATTTTTCTTTTTCAAAATTATTTATTATTATTAATTGATTGTTTGCCATTTATTGTTTTTATTATTTCTTAAGTATTAAGAACTTACCAAAGGAACCAGGCTGTGCTGTCTGTAGGAACAAACACAGAAGCCATGGCCCTGTTTGGAAGACTTGAAAGGCTGTGCTGGAACAGAAGGAGTGGAGGTGGTCTGAGGGGTCTGGGGGCCGAGCCAACATGGTTGAGCACTATGGGATGGCAGATTTTACTTCAATGTCAGGAAGAACTTCCCTACCCTTCAGGCGGCCTTGGGAGGAAGGTATTAGCCCGTTACTGGAAATGGTCAATCTGATACCAGATGACCACCTGTCAGGGCCGCACCCCACCTTGCACAGGGCAGGAAGTCATCTAGTCCGTTTCACTACCTGACACCTTAAGCATCTAATTGAGCTCTGCTTTCTAGGGGAATAGGATTTGGTAGGTCATCTGGGAAGACAGCTGTCTATGTTTATAAATTTCAAAGTCATGAGCAATGGTCAAAGAAGTCAGGATCCAAAATGCATAACCTTGTTTTTCAGAGTAATTCATTAAATTTTATCTGGAAATGTGAGGAAGAGGCTGGGATGCCCGTGTCAGACTGGGGACGAGGAGAATGGGCCAGGGGAACAGAAGGCAGCTCGGCCTTATTCCTCAAGTGCTGCCTGGAGAATGCGTCTTCATTCTGAGAAGATGAGAAGGGCTTTCACAATCCTGATAGCCATAGAGGGTGCAGAGGTATCATCTTAAAATCATTACATAACAGAACACATTGAATGCTCACTATTCAAACAATTATGTAAGGTCTGCTGTGTGCAAAGCACTTGGAATATTAAAGTAAATCCAAAAACCAGAGTCTAGATGAAGCTGGGAGGGGGATAGTCTAGAAAGGTTGTGAGACCTGGGCACAGAATAACAGCACTCCAAGGCCGAAAGGCCTAGTGTCATGAGACAGACAGGTGGGGCTGCATGATTCTCACAAGGGGTAGTGTTGGAGGAAGGTTTTGAGGAGGAAGTGAAAGCTGAGCTGGGCCTTTAGTAACACGTAGGATTTGAACCCAAAATGGTGGGAGGGAAGAGCTTCTCAGGGGAAATAGCAGTGTGGGCAAAAGCATGGGGGGCCTGAACATATAGGCTGGGGCAAGGGCATAGAGCCCCACTGTGCCTGGAGCACAGGGAATGTGAAGGGGTGGTCTGGGCCGTCAGATCAGAGAAGTAATCATCCAGCAATCCACTCCCAGGTAGATACCCAAGAGAACTGAAAACATGCCCCCACATAAAAACCTGCCCACCAATGCTCATAGCAGCACAACTCTTAATAGCCGAAAACTGGAAACAACCCAAATGTCCATCAACTGATGAACAGATAAGTAAAATGTAGTATATCTATACAATGGAATATTATTTAGCATTTGGTAATAAAAAAGAATGAAGTATTGATACATGCTACAACATGGATGAACCTTGGAAACACGTGCTAAATGAAAGAAACAAGACACAAAAAAACACATATTATAGGATTCCATTTATATGAAAGGCCCAGAATAGGCAACTCTATAGACACAAAAAGATTGATGGTTGCCCAGGACCAGGAGGGATGGGGAGATTAGGAGCTGATGGCTAAAGGGTATGGGGTTTCTTTGGGGGATGATGAAAATGTTCTAAAATTGATGACAGTGATGGTTGCCCAAGTCCAATAATATACTAAAAACCATGAATTGTACACTTTAAATGAGAGAATTGTGTGGTGTGTGAACTATATCTCAATAAAGCTGTATTGAAAAAAAATGGTCCTTCCCCAGAGTCAGTGTGAGAGGCAGTGGAATAGACCACAGAGAATGCCTGGTCTGACCCCCCATGGTACAGACGGGGACATTGAGGTCCAGAGAAGGGAAGGATTGCCCAGCGTCTTGCAGTGAGTCAATGACAAAGCTGGGACTAGAACGCAAGACTCTGCCCACGGCCTCAGTGTCCCTCCCCTCCCGCGGTGCTCTGCCCATGGTTTTTCTCCCAGAAGCACATCCCTCAAGCAGAATTCATAGCCAGGGCTGCCTGAGAGTTTATCTGGGGAAATAGGGACAGAGAAGTGGAATCTGAAGATTTGTTTCTAATCTCAGGGTTGGAAGAAAGGCCATAAGTGAGGGGTAATATTCCCGCCAGACAGTCATCCAGCAACCTTTGAACATCCTTGATGACAGAGAACTCGGTACCTCCAAAATATCCCCCTTCCATCTTTGAGCAGCTTGTGGTAAAGAGAATTCGATCTCCCTTTAGCTTTCTCTTTCTTTTTTTTTTTGTGAGGAAGATCAGCCCTGAGCTAACATCCGTGCTAATCCTCCTCTTTTTGCTGAGGAAGACCAGCTCTGAGCTAACATCTATTGCCAATCCTCCTCCTCTATTTTTTCTCCCCCAAGCCCCAGTAGATAGTTGTATGTCACAGTTGCACATCCTTCTAGTTGCTGTATGTGGGACGCAGCCTCAGCATGGCCGGAGAAGCGGTGCGTCGGTGCGCGCCCGGGATCCAAACCCGGGCCACCAACAGTGGAGCCCGCGCACCTAACCGCTAAGCCACGGGGCCGGCGCCTAGCTTTCTCTATCTGAAGGGAGATCTAAGGCACATTCTTTAGCCAGACCTCTGCCGGAAGCCTTCAAGTGAACTGGAATTGTGTTTACATCTCTTTCCCTCACTAAACCCAGAGTCTCTAAGGACAGGGGCTGGGTTTGATTTTATGTCCCTATCTCCTGAAATTCGGCCAGGAACAGAGAGGGGAGTTCTCAATGTTTGGGAAAGAATGAGGGAACCAAAGAGAGAAAGCATAGGATTTGATGCTTCTAACCAAGCCCTTCCCCTGGAGAGTTAGTTTCTCTTTCCTTGGTCTCGGTGACATTACCGTATTGATGCCCCATGCATTTCTGGGCCCCCTCCACTGCCTTCACTCCCATCTTCTGCCCCATCAATGATGGCATTTTACAAAGGTTAGACTTCAGATTTTCTAGCTCCTCCCATTGTTAAAGAATTCGTCTCCTCTCAGCTCACTCCAGGACTCTCCAGCCAGACTCGCCCTTCAGGTGAACTTGGGCAGCCATTCTGAATGCCACCGGACCTCCCCAGTGAACGTCCTCCATGACCACAGATGTCCAGAACCGGCTCATCATGCCTTCACCTAGAGCAGCATCCTCCCCAGACTTTCCTGCCTCTTATTAGCACCAAATATGGCATAAAAACATTTTGGTAAGGTAACAAGTATGTTTTCATTCTCATTTTTTTAACGCACAGCTCTTCTCCCATTGAAACAAAATCAGGAGGCTAAGACATTCAGGACTCACTGCCTCCAAGCAAAGCTGGCATCGCTGAAATGTAAAGGGAAAGCAAGAATCAAATTCTTGGCTTTTGAAGTGGGCTTTTGAAATTCATAGCAAAAACAGTCTTGAAAGCCAAGATTTTGGTTTGGCAGAGCCAAGCTTTTTAAGATAGAATAGGGCTCTGAGTTCTAGAAGCACGGTTTGGGGCATGAAAAGCGGAGTCTAAGGAATTGGGGCTTTAATTCCAGGCTTTTCCTTCTCCCTTTAAACATATCCCCATCGCATCAGCTCAGTCACTTCCGCATCCTCCCTCCTCCCCACCTGTCCTGCCCCAAGCTGAGCCCTCACCACTCCAGGCCTGGGATATTGTGACAACTCCTTACCGAGTACAATAGCTTTACCTCATGCCCCTCCGTCCATCTTACACAGCCTACCACAGTGATCTTGCTGAAATGCTACCTCAGACCCCTCCAATGTCTCCTCTTTGCCCACTGGAAACAATGTGTATCAATTCAATAAATACTTATTAACACCTGCTAGATGCTAAGAATTGTGCTAGATTGGGGTCAGCGAACTATGACCCCTGGGCCAAATCAGGCCCACTGCCTGTTTTTGTAAATAAAGTTTATTGGAACACAGCTCCACTCACTCACTGACGTATTGTCGATGACAGACTTTGTGCTAAGAGGGCAGAGTCAAGTAGTTTTGACAGAGGCGGTATGGCTCAAAAAGCCTCAAACATTTACTACCAGGCCCTTACAGAAAAAACTTTACTGACCCACGTGCTAGATGCTGAGGAAAATAGACTTGGTGCCCTGCTGCTTATAGACCAAGGCCTTCCACTCCCTCCCTTGCCTACTACTTCTGCCCTGTCTCCTGTCCCCTTCTATCCATGAGTCCCCTGAGGGTATACTGGTTCCTAGATTGTTGGAATTCTTCCATCAGTAGAAATGCTTTTTTTAATGGCAGAGGATTGACATAGGGTTGTCAGGTAGGTATATTTTTAGAAACCAACTACCATCTAATATTACTATCATTATCATTTTCTAAGGAGAAAAACATTTTAACACTAAAAAGTAGCAAGGATATCTCTAAAAATGAGGAAAAATTCCTCAAACTACTTTAAGTTTATGAAATTCATTCTATTGGCTTTATTTTTCCCATTTTGCTGTGAGTGATGAACATCCTTCATCAATCGTCCCAGGCTTATGGTCAGGTACCTAGGAACCTTTGACTGAGTCTAGCCAAACTGGTGTATTTTGTATTACCCAAATTTGTTATGAATCTCTCCCTGCAATTTTGCATCCAGAAAGCTCTTCCTCCTCCTCTCCTGCTCACTGTCCAAAGCCCAGCTCACAAGTAGCAGAAGCCTAGGGTTTCCTCCAGCCATGACCTAAAGGCCCAGCTGCTCAGAAAAGCATCCAGGCTGTCGGCAGCATGGATGAGTGACACAGCTATGGGTATCTCTGTCAGCCGCCTGGAGTGTGGCCCTTCCCTTGGCACAGGCAGTGCACCCATTTCACACAGCATGCTGACAGCTCCATGGCAGAGGTGCTTGCCCAAGTGCCCAAGAGGGGAGCACCAGCTTCCCGACAAGTCTCTCACATGACCCGGGATGCCATGAGGGCCCCAGGCGGCCGCAGCCAGCTCGCCATCAGCAGATGGTGGCGGCTAATGCCGAGAGAGGTCGCCCTCCTGGCAGGCAGCCCCAGGATACCGGGTACTCGCTGCTCACATGAAGCTCCTGGAATCCCCTTAAACAATCTCGAGGTCTGTGGACAAATAAATTACGGCTCTACCATGAAGAGAACCCTAGCAAGGCCTGGCGCCAAGCGCACTCTTCTGCCTGACTTTGACTCAGGGATGAATATTCTCCACAAGTCACCGCTCAGCCAGCACCTCCTCCCTCCCCTGTTGTGTGTGTGTGTGCGAGAGAGAGACAAACCACTCATGAACATTCTCCACCATGAGCGAGACATGAACATCAAGCATCCTATCCTTTTTTGCAGACGGAGGTGGGGCAGCATTTTTCTAACTGCCATCTGCATCAGAGGTTACGCTGTCCTTCCGAGCTGGGCCACAGCCAAGTGGTTTCGCTTCTTGGTCCTTCCTATTTCATGCATTTGCGACACAAAGTGGGGAGAAAGGGTTCAATTTCCAAGGGGAAATTAAAGACCCCTGGAAAGGGGTTTTGAGACCACCTGGCCCAAACACCTCACACTACAAAGGGGAAAACTGAGGCCCAGATGGGGAAGAGAATTGCTCAAGACCCCACCAGCAGAGCTGGAAGTAGAAATAAGACCTCTCGGTCAGTCCAAACCTCTTCAACCGAGCGCTAAAATGTCCAGACTGTCTTCCGCGATAATCCAGAATGAAGGTAGTTTTCCCTCTAGAAAATGTGAGAACAGGTACCAGCTCTGACATAGGACATGGTGAGGAAAGGGCAGGCTGCGGAGAAGAGGGGGAATGTCCAAGGCAGCAGACTGTTACATGTCGTATATTTACTCTCCATAGTGACATTAAAGGCTGAAGGAACAGGGGCCCCAGATTTTAAGGAAAGACACCACAAAATTTGTTCTCTTGATACCTTCATATTCAGCACAGACGGGGAAGCCAAGGCTCAAAGAAGCGGCAGGAACCTGGTGAAGGTCACACACATTCAGGTGGAGGGGGGATTAGGGTCTTGGCCTCAGGGGGTTCAGGCCAGCTCTCTCCTTGGCCGTGGATCAGACCCTCAGTCGTCCCTGTCCTGAGACTCCCGGCCAGCCTTCAACTTCGGCCGCATCTCAGCTTTCCCTGCGGGGAGTCAGCTGTTCTCCAGGCCAGCTGGTGCCAGGCTGATACTGCATTTCTCTCCTTGGCCCCAGAGCCTGATGCCATTCCCCACGGCGTGATTTCTGTGTCGTGGCCCAGGGGACAGCTGGTTCGGGTGCTGGCAGGCTGGTGCTCTG
This sequence comes from Diceros bicornis minor, assembly GCF_020826845.1. Classification (NCBI taxonomy): domain Eukaryota; kingdom Metazoa; phylum Chordata; class Mammalia; order Perissodactyla; family Rhinocerotidae; genus Diceros; species Diceros bicornis. The sequence continues at coordinate 9,309,072 of NC_080767.1, read as the reverse complement.
AGTCAGGCCTGGCTAGCTCCACGAGGATCACCTGCCCACCAGGAGGGCTTGGATTTTACTGCTCTTTGGCCATGTGTCACAGCAGGACATGCTGAACTCTCCCTGTGACTTGAGGACACGGGTCAGGCTGTCTGGGGCAGGTGGGGCAGGAACCAGGCAGCACCCCTTCCTCGGGGTGTCTTCAGGGCACACAGCAGGGAGGTTCCAGTCCCATCTCCTGTCCCCAGGCAAGGGGAACAGACAGTCTTGGCTGCAGAACCCCATTCCAGACCCATCTCCAGCACACCTTCTGCAAAGGGTGGAGTGGACGGAGATGCCCTTCCCCGAAGAAAGAGTCAAGAGCATCAGAAAGTAATACCCTGGCCGTGGCCCAGATCCCCCAGCTTCTGTGGACCCAAGAACCGAAAAGATCTAGCCCAAGTCTTTCACGGTACAGGAAAGAAACAGAGGCCCAGAGAGGGGAAGGAGCTTGCCCTGGGTCACACAGCAACTTAGAGCCAGGAATGAAATCGAATCTTGCTGTCCAGTCCAGTTCTGAGTCCACAAACGCCTTCAGAGCATGGGGGTGACAGACCGCACTCAGGCCCCCAGAGCGTCATGAGGGAAACATCTCTAGGAGCCACCAGGTCCCCTCCCAGGGTAAGTACCAAGCACAGGCGCAGACACTGCACTTCACAGCACCAGGCAGCACACGAAGCATTGTGTGCGTGGCCTTTTTTAACACGTTCAGCAATCCTTTAAGGTAAGTGCGATTATGATCACCATTTACATGAAAATTAACCTGAAGGCCCTCATTGGACCCTCTCTGGTCATCCCTTGTCCTTGTTTCCCCCTCACTGTCAAGGCCAGTCAGTGGACCGTAAAGCCAGCCATCTCTAGAGGACCCCTGCGATTGGAGGGAAGAGAGCTGTAAACAGAATTCCGGGGCACCCAGGTCGCAAGCACCACAGTATGGGCTCTCTGGCAAACACCACCCGAAACCCCTCTCTAGTCGTTGAAGGGGAACAGCCTGGGAATGTCCAGCGCTCCCCCCGGGTGGCTTACCCTGCAACCAGCACAGGGCCAGGTGGGCTCGCCTGGACCAGAGCCACCTGGCGAGAGCGTGCTGGGAAGAAGCTCGGCCCCCAGTAAGCCCGGCCCCTCTATTTTCGTTCTATCACACACACCAGGGCTCTGTTCCCTCCTCCTCCTCCTCCTCCTGCCCTCTGCCCAGCAGCCAACTGCCCATCCATCTGAAGAAGCTGTAATTCGAGCCCTCTGCAGTCTCTCTCCCTGCTAGCCCAGTGACGCCCTGCTCCGGGGTTCCCTCCCTGTCACTCAGACCCAGCCATGGATGAACAGGAGCGCGTCTGGAGGAGGTGACGCAGAGAGGGAGGGCTGGACTTCAGGTCCCTGGAAGGGCACTCCAGGAGCTTGAAGGCCTGGAGCCATTCAGCCTGAAGAAGAAGAAACTCAGGGGAACCAGGTCAGTGTCACCACATCCCTGGAAGGGTGTCAGGAGCAGAGAGTGCAGATACACTCTGCAGGGCTCCAGGGGACAGAGTGGGAGGGTGGTCACAAGGGGCAGATTTTAGTTCAAAATAAGAAAAGCTCCTTGACAATCCCAAGATGGTCCAGGGTACTTCAGATCAAATGGGATGCACCTTGTACTTGGGGTTGGGGAAGCCCAGATTGGAGCCCCAGGTCTCCCTGTGCCACAGTGAGCAAGGTACTGAGTATCCATCATCTCTAAAATGGATCTCGTGAGGAGCATCTCATAGACTCCCTCAGAACTCCTTGTCACACATCCAAAGGCAGACTCGAAATTCCCCAAAAAAAAAGAGGCTCGGCTCCCACATGGGCCAGTCCCAGCCTCACAAACACACGGAGGCTGTGACCCCAGCCAGGGCAGCTACAAAGAGCAGAGCATACCAGGGCAGTGGGCACTGAGAAAGGAGCCCCGGTCAGGAGCCAGACCAACCGGGGTTCAGGTCCCAGCCCTGCCTCTTACCCTCTTGACCTCTAGCAAGACACTCAGCCTGAGTCTCTGAGTCTCAGTTTTCTGACCTGTAAAATGGAGCTGTAAACCCCTGCCCTACCTCCCTCGTAGAGTCATGGTAAGGATCAGAGGAGAGAGAAAAGCAAGCCTCTTGGAGGCTATAGGTTACTTATACAAAAAGCACTGATGTGTTGAGAATGTCTGACTATAATTATTTTTATCCCAGGAAGCACATGGGTGACACAATTGCATTCAGTAACAAATATCCATTCAACAAACATTCACTGGGCATCTATGGTGCTAGATTCTGGAGAAGTAATCATAAATAAGACAAAATTCTGTGTCCTCCAAGACAAACTAACTGGGAAGACAGGCATGTAGATGACTCACTAAGGCAGAACGTGGTCCACAGAGGCATACATGAGTTACAGGGGAAGCACAGAGGACAGGAACTCTGCCTGGGCTGGGGAGGCAGGGCGCCAGCGGAGGTGGCATCTGAGTAGAGTCTTTAGGAACGGGGAGGAGCATTTACGCACTCAATGACAGACCACCAAAATATATGAAGCAAAAATCGACAGGATTGGAGAGAGAAATAGACAATTCTACAATAATAGTTGGAAACCTCAATACCTCACTCTCAGTAGTTTATAGAACAACCAGACAGAAGATAAGTAAGGACCTAGAGGGCTCAAACATCAGAATAAACCAGCTAGATCTAACAGACAACACAGAACACTTCCCAACAACAGATATACATTCTTCTCAAGGGCACACGGGACGTTCCATCCCCATGAGGTACATGGAGTACTCAAGTTCGTAGAGACAGAAAGTAGAACGGTGGTTACAGGGGCTGGAGGGAAGGGCAATGCGGAGTTAGTGTTTAACGGGCACGGAGTTTCAGCTTTGCAAGATGAAGAATTCTGAAGATAGACAGTGGTGATGGTTGCACAGCCATGTGAATGTCCTTATTGCCACTGAACTGGACACTAGAAAATGGTTCAAATGTTAAAGTTTACGTTATGTATATTTTACCACAATTTTTAAAAATAAATAATTTAAAAAAAAAGAAAAGAATGAGGAGGGAATGTTCCAAGCAGTCTAGCTGGGGGAGAAAAGTCTAGACAGGAGAAGCAGCTTGCACAAAAGCACAGAGGTAGGAAAGCAACTGGTGTTCTCTGGAAACAGCAAAGGCGTCAGTCCCTGCCGTGTAAAACGCCCAGAGGCGAGGGTGCCCACAATGGGCTGGAGAAGCCCCCGAATGCCCTGCTAGGGGTTTGCATGCCACTCTGGGGCTCTAGGGAAAGACAAGGGAAGTCACGTAGTTCAGAACAATCTAACCGGGAGGGGCCTGGAGAGGGCAAGTGGGGCCTGGGAGATGTGTCAAGAGCAACACAGCTCCAGACAGACATTAAAAGGGAAACTGCTTTCCAGACAGCCCAGCTCCCCAGCCCTGTGGTCACCCTCTGTGGTCACCGTCCCAGGGCTGTGGTGAGAGTGACTCAAGCCACTTGCCTCATGGGGCCATCAGCAGACGGCAGAGGGATTCCCCTCAAAATGAACCCAGGAAAGAGCAGACGCGTTGGTGGGGGCCCCCGAGCAAAAAGCTCCCCTCTGCGGAGTCCCTCTCCCTGCTCCGTGCAGTCTAGGTGACGCCCCAGCCATGCTGGGGGGCCTTGTCCCCCTGCAGGCCCACCCTGTGGTTTCCACCAACTCACAGGGGGGCAGGTTCGGATGCTCAAATGTGCACATGGCGTGAGGAGTGGGAGGGGCCTCTGTGAAGTCTTTGAATCAAGTCAATGTGAGAAATCCCAACTCTGCAACTTGTAAATGGTGACCTGGGGCAGCCTCCTGCCTCTCTATGGTCTCAGTTTCAGCCCACCTCTGAAATGAAGGAGTTAGACCTATAACTCCCTTGTTATGCCCCTAACATTAAGAAGGGCAGGAGTTTACTAGACATGTTTTAGTAATGACACAATGCAGTATGCATGCACACCTGGTCCAGAGGATGGGGTGAAATGTGCTCTACTTTTCTGTTTGAGTCTTCCTGGTCTACGCTTAGTCTAGCTTTGTCAACCTAAGGAGCGTCTCCTCTGTGGTCGCTGTTCTCTCTCCCTCTCTCTAGTTCCCTTGGTTTCTTCCTCTTAAGAGTAGGGGGAGCTTTGTAGGGGGCTCGGCATCCTATGGATGGAAGGAGAAGAATGAAGACAAGTCCTTCCCCACCTGCCACAAAATCTACGAAATAAATCCATACGTAAAATTGGCTCTCTCTTAGCTAAAACCTGGGTATTATTCTCCTCAAAGCACCATTTGGTCTTTCCAAAGGAAGCAAGCCAAATGAAAAATATATATATCTTCAAGGAAGAATTTGCTGAAAACCCGGATAGTCAAAAGTCAATTTGTCAAATGATCAATTCACTGCATTACTGAGAATGTTCTTAACACAATGTTGTAGTTTCACCACCATGAGAGCAAATGTGGTCACCGCCTTGTTAGGTGGGCTAGGCCCAAGATAACGCAGGCTCTGCCATTGTCACCAACTGACTTCAAGGATTGCCCTGGGGGGTCTTGGCCTGTGAGGGAGGTGACATCACCACGACTCACACTCCATGGCCTGGCTCTAAGTCGCATGTCTGCCTACAAAGGGGACTGGAAATGTAGCCCCTGAGCAGGCAGCCTCCCCGCAGTGACGGCTCTGGGAGCCCTGCAAAGGGAAGCACTTATCTTCAGTGGGCAGCCAGCCATCTCTGCCACGGATGTGTTTCAGACACCAAGCTCTTCTCAAATGCTCAACATCCTACATAGACACGTGTGGGCCTTTTCTAATACATGGCTGTCTCCTCTGTTTTGTCAGACTTACCTTCTGTCTCTGTCCCTGCCCTCAACAAGAACATGTAAATGAGCGGACTTTTCCCTAAACATGGCTCTCACGCAGCCTTGTGTTCGGGCCCAGCTTTGGCATCTTCATCTGCCTGGCCTCAGCCTCTGCCTCCACCTCGCCCCTGCATCTGCCCTGGCATCTCCCTCGGCCCTGCCATTTCACAAATGGGCTTCCCCTTGAACACAGTCTACTGTTTTCTCTATTTTTAAAGACTTGTATCCCGTCCGTCTTGGAAGAGAAAGCCTGTGGAGCTCCAGGAAACACAGACTGGAGGCACAAAGCTTGGCTCTGAGAGACGAAGTGGCTACCCAGAGAGGCCCCATTGTGAGTTCTTCGTGGTAACAACAGAAGGGGGAGCCCTTGCACTTTGAACCTGAGAAAGCTGTCCTGGCCCCTCTTTGCCCTCACCACAGAAACCTCCCTAAACAGACCAAGAAAGCACATCTCGTTTAAATAGAGGAAATAAAAAAAGAACTTCTGGAGACTTCTGCTTCTAGCCAAGATGGAGGAACAGGGACTGAATGACCCTCCTGCCCGAAACACCAAAAAAAAAAAGAAAGAAAGAAGAAAAAGAAACAAAGAAACAGAAAATACATAAAACAGTGGTTTTCAAGACACTGGCAGTCACACAGCAGAGGACAACCTGCTTGAGAGACCAGAAGCAAATGAGGTGAGCCCTGTGGCTGCCCCAGCTCACTGCTCCCAAGAATTCCCAGGTGTGTCACATGAGGGGAACGGAGGCAGAACCTGGCAGACTCCCTGAGCTGAGGAGAGGAGCTGAGAGTCCAGAGGAACCAAAGCAGCCAGAGTTCATATTACAGAGCACCAGAGAGGAGAGCTCTGGACAGAGAGAGGACCACGGAATCTGCAGAGGACCCTCCATGCATCCATCAACAACACATCCTCAGGTGGAGAAAAGAACCACCTGAAAGGATTAGAGGGAACAGGGCTTAGTGCTCACACAGGGCTGGGACCAGCACCCACAGCCACCCGTCAGACTGGAAAAACTCCTAATTCACAGGGCATGGAGTCAAGCACGCAGGAAGGTCTTGCCTCAGTAGTGAGGAATAACTAGCCCTAAATTGCACTGCTCTCAACCTGCCTAGCAAATCATAAAAGTGAGATCTGAAGGAATCACACTATTTCCAAGTACTTAACTGCGTCCCAGAACAAAACTCAATATTTATGATACAAAACATCCAACACCAATAAGGTAAAATTCACGTCTGATATCCAATCAAACTTAGCAGACATGCAAAAAATCAGGAAAACGTGACCCATAATGAGGCCAAGCATTCAAAACCAACACAGAACTAACACAGATGTTAGAATCAGCAGAGAAGGACCTTAAACAGTTATCATAACTGTACTCACAATGTTCAAACAATTAAGTAGACATAGAGAATACATAAAAGACCCAAATCGGACTTCTAGAGAAGAAAACTACAATGTCTGAGATGAAAAATACACTGGTTGGATTAATGCGAGATTAGACAGTGCAGAAAAAAAGATTAGTGAACTTGAAGGCATAGCAATAGAATCTCTGCAAAATTAAACACACAAATAAAAAATAACTTATGAAAATAAGAAGGGAGCCCACGCCATGGCCTGGTGGTTAAGTTCAGCATACTCTGCTTCAGCAGCCCAGGTTTGGTTCCTGGGCGTGGACCTACACCACTCATCAGCCATACCGTGGTGACGTCCCACATAAAATAGAGGAAGATTGGCACAGATGTTAGCTCAGGGACGATCTTCCTCAGCAAAAAAAATAATAAAAAATAAAAAGAGCATCCATGAACTGTGGGACAACTTCAAGTGGAGACGCACCAGCTTCCCTTGAGCATTCAGTCTTCCACCCTCCCCCTTCAGACCCACAAAGCCTGGATGATTACAACTAAGGGCTCTTTGTCCTTCCAGGGGTGCTCATACTTAAAGGGCTTGTAGCATATGTGTGTGTTTTACATTTTTAAAAATATTTTATTTAAGTGAAATATACCTATAGGTAAGTACGCACATCATGACTATACAGCTCACTTATTTTCAAAAGTATTTACAAAAATTTTTTATTTTAGAGTAATGTGAGATCTGCAGAAAAGTTGCAGAGTTAGTACAGAGGTTTCTTGTGTACTCTTCACCCAGTCTCCCTTCATGTTAACATCTTGTGTAACTGCAGCACATTTGTCAAAATTAACCTTGGTATGTTACTATTAACAAAACTACCAACTTTATTCATATTTTACCAGTTTTTTCTATTAATGTCCTTATTCTGTTCCAGGATCTTATGCAGGATACCACATTGGATCTAGTCCTTAAAGGCTTAAAGTTGAAAACCTGAACCAAGGAGTTGCCTTATGGGGAGTCAGCGATCAGGAGAGATCAATTGCTGTCCTGTGGTGCCACCACCCACTACCCACAGTCTGTACTCACCAGGACAGACACAGACTAGAGCTCTCTGTTGGAAACCCCCTAGAGTACATTACCAGAGGAGCATGTGCTCACTGGAAAAAAAAACTAGACATCTGAAAAGTAAGACTAACAAAAAAAAATACAACAACAAAAACCGTAAGCTGAACACTATATACCGTATGAAGCAGAAGAACAGATCAAGAATTTAAAATAAATATAACAAATATTTGCCTTATCGGACATGGACAACAAATTATTTTTAAAAACCAAGTGGAAATATTCACATTAGATCAGATAAATGGTAGGACAAATTCAGCTGAAAAATATATTAGTGAACTGAAAGATCAGGTTGAGGAATTCTCCCAGATGGCAGCAGGAAAATTTAAAAAAAGAAAAAATAAAATCTAAGAAATAGAGAGATTAGAAGTAGAAGTTCCAACATCCAAATACTAGGAGTTCTAACAAGAGGGGGTAAAACAGAAATAGAAAGGAGAAAATACTTGAACAAATAAATGGACATTAATTTTCTAGAATTAGAGAAAGATGAAAGATCTCCCATTGAAAGTAGACAGAGAATAAAACCCACACCTAGATATATTACAGCGATATTTTTTTAATTGTCCCAAAGACAAAGGTAAAATTCTAGAAGACTTCAGAGAGTAGAGAACACCCACCCAGAGAAAGAGTAGACCACCCACAAAGATTGATACTAGTCTTCTCAAAAGAAGTGTTGGAGACGAAGAGACAAAAGAGTAATCTTTTAAAATAATCGAAAGAAAATAATTGGGAAGTTAGAATTTTATATCCAGAAATTGGCACTAAAATATGAGGGATAATAAAAATATTCTCAAGTGTACAAGGTATCGAAAGAGTTACCACGCAAAGACACATTGAAAATAATTTTGGAGAAAGTACTCAAACCCTAAGAGGGATAAATTCAGGAAGGTAACAAAAAAAATCTAGAGTGATTGAAAAAAAGAAAATAGAAAGTATTTTCACATAATGATGGTGTAAGGATAGAGGATAGAGGATAGAGAGTGAAGGACATGAAAGGACAGAGTACTTACATTTTTAGGAGAAAGATAAATACTGATAAGTTTAATACATTAATAGGAGAAAATAAAAACATTAGTCCTAAGTTTAAAGCAATTATCAGATGTACAAAATTAGAGTATAACTTTTAAACTAGCAGATGAAAATTCAATATATCCAATGGAAATCAAGAATAAAGGAAAAAAAGAAGGTACATAAATGGAAAATAGGAAATAAGATGGCCAACCAAGTCCAAATATTAAGTATAAATGGGCTAAATGCTCCAATTAGAAGACAGAAATTGTCAGATTGGGCTTTTTAAAAAAGGTCCAACAATATGTTATCTACAAGAGAAAATTTAAACAGTAAGATTAAAAAGTTGAAAATAAAACCCTCTACACTAATAAATTTGTAAACCTATATGAAATTGATAAATTTTAAAATATATAAAATGACAATATTGATACAAAAAGAAATAGAGAACTTACAGAGACCAAAGAGTATTACAGAAATGGATATGGTAGCCAAAGACTTCCTCCCTACCCTTCTCCCAAATAAACCAGGCTTGTTGTATATTTAGTATCTTATTTGTCTATTGTCTGAGTCTCCACCCTTGAATATCAGCTTCATGAAGGCATGGACTTGTTTGTTCACTGTTATCTCCCCAGTGCCTAGAACAGTGTTGAGAATGTAGACACTTAATAAACGTTCATTGATGGAAGGATGGATGGAGTGAGTTGAAAACTTGACTCAAACTCCTCATCTACACTAAGCGTAGAAAAGAGCTGAGATTGAAGGAGATAGGTAATAGGTGGTGGGGATTGATTAGAGGGACACAGTAGACTGGTATCTGATTCACACCTAGGAAATCTAAAGAGTAAATAACTGGTCAACTACTGGTTCTGATGGGAGAGCAAAGGAAAGGATTCTGAAAGGTCGGTATTAACCCACACTCCCAGTTTGTTGGGGGAAGGATATGAGATTGTTTATCTGAGAACAGACATGAACCATGCATGACATAGGAGTCTACATAGGCTTATTATATCATGTCCAAGAGGGTCACCTAGAGGTGTGAAAGGACCTCAGGAAAAAAAGAAAGAAAAAATCTTTAAATACCTTTGGATATCTAGGGGCTGAAGAAGGGGTTAATGTAACCAGTTGGAAGACAGAGACTTGCCTATTTCAAAAGAAAAACAAATGAAAAATTCTCAGCCATTTGGAGGTCTTAAAGAACCACAAGTGTGCCGAGAGACAGAGTCAACACATCTACCAAATGCAGACACAAACACTAGATTGCCACAGCACTACCAGTCAAATAAAATCTTTCCTGCTCCCATTACCTCTTCCTTCCTACATAAATATCAACACTAGAGGATTCAGAAACTGAAGTAAGCAAGACAGAGAAGGAGTAAATAAGCCAGGAAGGAAAAGAGAGACAGATCTATCACTTGCCCTCCCCAACTGCAGATTTCCAGTCTGTTGGAGGGAAAGAAGTTTTAACTTTAAATCAGGATTGAAGTTCTGAGCACTGTGTAGGGTAGGATATTGGAACTATTAAACAGAGTGTTTCAGATGTTGTATCACTTACAGTCACCAGAAATCTGCTTATATTACCCAGGGGTGATCAGGACAATGGTGGGGCCTGTTTAATTTTCATCCAAAGACAAAAGATGAACTACCCCCATAGAGTGGATTGAAAAGGACAATGGAAGACAAATAAAGTCTTTCTGATTATACCTTTTGAGTCTTGCCTGCTCAACGTAAGTTACATATAGTCTACTGTATTGGTTAGGATAGTCTAGGTTATGCTGGTAGAACAAAAAACTGCAAAATCTCTGCAGCTTCCAATAACAAAGACATCTTTCTCACTCACATTACAAGTCCATCAAAGATCAGCTGCAAATTTATCTTCACTCAAACCTAAGCTAATGAAACAGCCTGTATCTGGAACGTTGTCAGTCTTATGGAAGAGAGAAAGAGAAAGATTATGGCAAATCACACGCCTGCTCTTACAGATTCTGCCTGGAGGTGACATATGTCACTTTCAGTAATTAGCTAAAGCAAGTCACATGGCCAACCCTAAAGTCAGTGGTGTGGGGAAGTATAACCTTCCCCCAGAGAGGGGCAGCTAATATTTGGGAACAATAATAATCCAGCTTAGTAATTGACAAACTTTTTCTATAAAGGGTCAGATAATTAACTATTTTAAGCTTTGCAGACCATACAGTCTCTGTCACAAGCACTCGACTTTACTTTTGTAGCAGGAAAGCAGCCATAGACATGTAAATAAATGTACATGGCTCTGTTTCAATAAAACTTTATTTACAAAACTAGGCAGTGGTTGCACTTGTCTCACAGGCCATAGTTTGTCTACCCCCAGTATAAACCACCACATTTGCCGTTATTAACTTGAGAAAAATGTAATTAGTTTTATGACAAATAAGAACTTGAATTAATAGTTCTTAAATTTTCTCACAAGGAAATTATGGGTTCCAGATGGTTTTCCAGGTGGATTCTCTAAACTTTCATAGAACAGATAATTCCAACTATATATAAATTCTTCCAGACAGTAAATAAAGATGAAACGCCTCAACTTATTTTATGAAGCTAATATAGTCTAGATAATAAAACCGGGCACGGATATTATGAGGGAAAGATGTACAGGCTCCCCCCACCTCAAACATGTACACAAGTACAAGAATTTTGAAAATACATACATAGACAGATAGCAGACAGACAGCTACATAGCAAACTTAACTGAGCAATGTATAAAAAGAAATACATCATGACCAAACAGAGGATGGTCCTCTATCTTATCTTTTCCTGAAAAAAATAGAATTCTTTAGCATTAGGAAATCTATTGATGTAATTAACTAAATTGGGAAATTAAAGGGAGAAAATTACCTAATCATATCAATAGATGCAGAAAAAGAAACTTAATGAAGTCAGTCATGAATGGGTATTGGGAAAAACAACTTTTGGCAAACTAGTAGTAGGAGGTGAGTTCCCTTACCTGATAGAAAGGTAACTAGCAAAAGCCCACCATGAGCATCACACCTAAAAATGCAAACCACATAATCTCTTTTAAACCAGAAAAAGAACAAGCAAATAATCCCCACTTGAACTCCTATTCAACATTATACTAAAAATAGAAATAAGAGGTGTAGGGAAAGAAAATAAGAAACAAAACTGTCAAAATCCAAGTGATTTTATTATCTTCAAAGAAAATCCAAGAGAATGTACAAAGCATTAGAAGTAACAAGAGTAATACCACATCATTGTAGAAATGTCACACAATAAAACACTAGCAGATAAAATGAATGAATGAAATCTACATTATTAATATGGATAAATCTCATTGTTGAGTGGAAAACAAAAGCAAATTGGAAAAGGATACAAGCTGGATGGTACTGCTTATGAAGTGTTTTAAATACACAAGACAATACTGTGTATTGATGTTTACTCATATAAAAGCAAAGTAATATCGAAGACTGAAAAGTTGCTTACTAACTCAAGACTTACCCTGGAGAGAGAGAGAGAGGACTGGGAGGGCAATTGGGTTTCACCTTCAGCCGTAGTTTTACTTTCTTTCCAAAAGGATCTAAGGCAAAGGTTACCATTTCTTCCATCTAGTGCTGGGGACATTTGTGTTTATGACATTACTCTCTGCAATTTTCTGAAAGCTTGAAATCTTTCCTAATTAAAATCATTTTTAATAGAAAAGAAAAGGAGCCACGATCAAAACTCTCCTATCTTTAAGTAGCTTCTGGTGCACCTCTAAGAGCAGGGAGGCATAAGGAGGTAAGGACACCAGCCACCCAGGACAGAGGCTCATCTTTCATCATCTGGGAATTAGGAGTGACACAGTCCTCTGTACCCTGAATTCTTGAGGTCACCATGGCTTCCAGCGCTGCTGCCCCACTCAGACTACCCTGCTCTGTGGGTTCCTTGGGAAGACAGGCATCCGATGGGCAAGGGTCACTGTTAGAAACTGCGGCGGTCCACTCCATACTGCTCTCCTCTTACCCCACCCCACAAATTTAGTCTCCCATGTCGCATCTAGCGTCATCTGAAGCTCATTTTGAAATTCTCTTCCATGAAACTGATGTCATAAGAAGCTTGAGATGAACAGATTTGTGTATTCTTGGGATGAATTCCAAGCAGATGCCATCATGGGGACAATTGTCCTCTTAATCCCTTCACTTGAAGGCCAAGAAGAGTCATAACCTTTGAGGAAAATCATGTTCTCTGGCTCCTACAATGCCTCAAGATTTCAACTTTAACACTGGATGGTATCCCTCAATTCTCAAAATGTGGTGAGTTTAAGGCTGGGGCAGTGAAAATACAAGATGAGCATGGAACACCTTTTTGTACCAAAAGTAAGGATATGCTCAAAGAATTATGGGAGCATGCCAAAACGACACAGGAGCCAGAATGAAGGGGTTCCCACTGACCGAATCTAATATAGTCTGACCATCAAAACCCATGGAATAAAATAAGAATCCATGAGACAACAGTGATATAAAATAATAAACAAATATACAAATAAATGGAGGAGAGAGGAAAGTTCTTCTTTGTAGTAGAATGACAACTACTAAATGTACAAAGAATGTAAAAACAAATTCCATGAGTTTGGAATATGAAGGAAAAAGAAAGCCTTGAAAGCACAGAAGACAAAGAAAGAGTGGGACCCAGTGTGCACGCTGACTGAAAAACAAAATGCACCCCTGCTCTCAGAAGATAGTACTTCCCCTACTCTGCCTATCTTCCCACCTCCTGAAAAGGCCATTTTCTTATTGACTGCTCTGTGTCATCATGCTGTTTTCACTTGCTCCCACCTACCCAATAACGAGCACCACTGCACCCCAATTTAAACAAAAAATTGATGGATGAACCTCCGCTTTGGGGAGAGAAGGCAACACGGAATTGTGGGATTCATATTTACCTAGACTGAGAAATGGAAACTGGCTTTGTGACTTTCTTGCTATGTGACCTTGAAAATCTCACATTCTTTATGCTCTATCTCATGTGTACAATAGGGATTAAAATTATTCCTCTACTGGGCTGGCCCTGTGGCCTAGTGGTTAAGTTCAGCATGTTCCATTTCAGCTGCCCAGGTTTGCGGGCCTAGATCCCGGGAACGGAACTACACCACTGGTTGGCAGCCATGCCGTGGCAGTGACCCACATACAAAATAGAGGAAGATTGGCACAGATGTTAGCTCAGGGCAAATTTTCCTCAGCAAAAAAAAAAAAAGAATTATTCTTCTACTTCACTGGGTGGTGATTAGGATCTAATTATTCAGCACGTGAGAATGTGCTTGTAAACCACCCCCCAGCAGACACTGGCCGTATCACAGAATTAACGAGCTTCTTAAAAAAGGGCGGGGGGGGGAGGTGACGTGGTCCATCTGCTCCAGACAGGCCAAGGTCAGAATCATTATTTTTTTAAACTTGAATAATTCACTGAACCCTTAAAAAAAAGAGTCTCAGACTGCAAGCATTGACTCCAATGACTCTTAATATAATATTTCTTATACATGAAGAAACATGAAACTAGGTTTCGATTTCTTATGCTTCCTGTATGATTTACAGAGAGAGCCGCTTTTGCAGAGGATGTGAACGAGAGCTTTAGGAGCCGTGCGCCAGCGAGTTCCGCACTGAAGGCTGAGGAGGAGAGGGGAAGCGGAAGAGCAGCCTTTTGAAAGACATTGTCTAACCTCGACCTCCTTTTCCTTTTTCCCCCCGAGAATATAACCAGCTGTGTTAAGATCAACACGACTGTTACGGACTGAACTGTGTCTTCCCAAAATTCATATGCTGACGTCCTAACCCCCAGGACCTCAGAACGTGACTGCATTTGAAAATGGGGCCTTTAAAGAGGTGATTAAGGTAAAGCGTGGTCACCAGGGTGGTCCCTAATCCAGCCCGACTGGGGTATTTATAAGAAGAGATTAGGACACAAAGAAGCACAGAGGGAAGACAGTGAGATGACAGAGGGACAACCGCATGAGGACACGGAGAGAAGGGCCCTCTGCAAGCCAAGGAGAGAGGCCTCAGAAGAAACCAACCTGCCGACACCTTGATCTCCAGCCTCCAGAACTTCGAGAAAGTACATTTCTGTGGTTTAAGCCATCCAGTCTGTGGTTCTTTGTTATTAGGCGGAGCTAACTAATACAATGACATAGACGTCACGATTTTTTTTAAAAAGCTACTTTGTGCTTGCTTCTTCAAAAAGAATACTACGTCAGAGCAGAAGATGTTGCAGTAAATATTTATGATTTGCATATGTGAATATTTATGGAGTTGACTTCCTGTGGACACAGGGTGGGGTCCGGGGACTGGCCGCAGGGGTGGAGCATGTTTTGCTTGTTTCTATCCTGTGACGACTGTCTGATGGCTACGAGGCTTGAGTGCCAACCAAAGGCCAAACTGTACTGATCACATTTAAAAGGCTTTTCTCCAGCGTGGCCGTGCGGTATATTCACACAACGGAATACTCTACAGCTATCAAGATGAGCAAACCATATCCACACGGCACAGCACGGCTAATCTCACAAACATGATGGTAAAAATGCAGGTCCCAGAAAAAGATGTACAGTATGAGTTCCTTCATATAAAATTCTCCAACAGGTGACTCAACTCTACCATCCTGGGACGGATATATAGGTCATAAAACCAAAAAGAAAAGCAAGAAAGTGACTCTCCCAGAAGTGAGGACACAGTTACAAGCAGGATTGGGAAGTGAGGGGGCGTTGTCAGAGAGGGGACAAAGGAGGTTACTGGGTGTTTGCAGGGCTCCGTTTCTTGACCTGGTGCTGGTGACACAGGGGCTTCCTTTATCATTATTCATGAAAATCTACACATTTTTTTGAACTTGTCTTTGTGTGTAAATCACATTACTAAAAAAAAGAAAAAAATGGGAGGAAAGCTGAAGCAAATACGACTCAATATTAGCTGCTCTCAATCCTGGCCGGTCTACATTTTATCATTAAGTACACTTCTCTGTAATTTGGGGGTTTTTTTAGTTACGCTGAGTGAAAGAAGCCAGGCACAAAGGAGTACATACGTTACACATGGAATTTTGCGTTCCATTTGTATAAAATTCAAGAAAATGCACACTAATCCCGAGTGGCAGAAAGCAGATCGGGGCTCCTTGGTGGGGAGGGGACAGGGAGGAGCAGGAGGGAGGCAGCACGGGGTAACGGACGTGTTCATCGTGTTGGCTGTAGCGATGACTTCCCGAGCGTATACTTATGTCATAATGTATCACGTTATACTCTTTACATATGCACAGTTTATTGTAAGTCAATTATACATCAAAAAACCTTCCTTGTGCTTTTCATAAAGTCTTCAGTATACACGCATTGCTTTGAACGAGGGAGGCGTGTTTCAATAGTCAGAGGAACCTGAGTAGAGAGCTGTGATGCCGTCTCCCAGAGCTGCGTGTGTCTCTGCGTCAGTCACGGGGTTCAGGTGGGTCGAGATATTTCTGTTCTGCCTTTGAGGTGGAAAGGGCCTCCCCTCTTCTCTCTTCCCTCTGTCCTCTCTCCACTCATCCTTCTCCCCTCTTCTCTCTGTCTCTCTGGTCCCCTTCCCCCTCCTCTCTCTCTTCTCTTTGGCTCCCACTGTCAACGTCTCTCAGAAAACTCTTTCCTTCAACTGAGCAGGCAGCTTTAGGAGACATGACAACACTCATAATGATGACAAACGATCATTGCTGTCACTGAACAGCATTTTGTAGTTTACAACATGCTTTCTCATATCTGTCTTTTGATTCTCACAACAATCCTTGGGTGCAGCAGTAGGAAAATAAAAGGCAACTGTAACTGTTTCTGCCTTCTAAGGAGGGTGGTAAATTTCCCATCAGGGGAAAATAAATCTCTAGGCTGCCCTGGCCACTCGCAGAGACTTAGTAAAGACAGCAGATGAAAGGTTCAGCCCTTTCTTTTACTTCCACTCCCGCCCATCAGCAGTGTGACAGCTTCTTAGATTGAATAGAATAATCAGTCATTGGCTATGCAAAGACAGGTCAGACCTGATTTGGAGGTTGTGGCAGACACTGCTGGTTGCCTACACAAAATTCATTCTTCTCTTCTTACTTATACACAGTCCTGATTTTGTTGGAGGTGGCAATGTGCCCAGCTGAACAATTAGATTTCCCAGCCTCCCTTCCAGATAAGAGTGGCCATGTGACTAACTTCTGGCCAATGGAATGAAGGAATAAACTGTAGTATAGGACTTCTGGAAATGCTCCCTGAAAAGGGGACTGACTCCGTTGGCAGACCCCTTGTTGGCCTTCCCTCTTCCTCTGCCTGAAATATAGATGCAATGACTGGTGCTGCAGCAGCCATTTTGCAATCCTGAGGTGATCTTGATGGAAGATAGTAGGCTTGTGCTAAGGATAGCAAAACAGAAAGACAAGAGGAGGTCAGGATATTGATGAGATTATAGCACTACCATACCAGCCTTGGAATGCCGACCTCCAGACTTCTTTTACATGGGGAAAAATTTAACCCTATTTAAGGTATTGTTTTATAGATCTCTGTTGCAGCAAAACATAGATCCTAAATGATACAGAATTAATGAGCTAAGGTATTCTGTGTTTTGAAGAGAAAGACAGAATTTCTGAGATGAATCCTGCAGAAGGGTGCTGTAAAAAAAGAGGGAAACAAGCAATACGGTGATGGAAACCTGTTTCCTGAAGTCTTCTATACAGTCTGCTACACATATGTAGATGCCTCAAGTGCACATGAGGGGAATCAAGGAAAGGGAGTTGTGGTTCCTCATCTTTGTGGTGTGAGGCAGGGACAGCACGTGTGAGAGAGCAAAACTGATCAGTCCACCAAGTTAATCCAAAATAAACAGAATCTCAGAGCTAGAGGACGAGGAAACAATAACATGTCCCTTTGATGCCAGAGAAGCTCATCTCACTACTCGTGCAGGGAGTTGTGAACCAATGCCACTTGCATCCATAAGATAGATATACTGCGGGTAGCCTGAGGGTTACAGGAGGAAGTAACCCCACTTTACAACCAAGGAAACTGAGGGCCAGGGAGGTGGAGTGACAGCTGCTTGAAAGCCAGCTGTTCCAATTCAAGGTTTGTCTGTCTCCTATTATAGCAGAGCTACCCTGGGATGCAGGGAGAGCGGCGAGGGAGACAAGAGAATGGTCGCCTAAGCAACCAGGTGGGCCGTGTGAATCCTAGTGGCCAGTGAGGACAAGCGCTACGGCAGACTCCCTTATCATAAACGTGTTGTGTGTCCATGTTGCCTCCCATGGCGGGTGTTTACAAAAGCCAGGTACATAGAGGCATATTAAGGGATTCTCATTATGGTAGAAAGGGCACCACCTTCGAATTTTTCAATCTAGGCTTGAATCCCAGCCGTGCACTTATCCAGGCATGATCTTGTGCAAACCCTTTAACCTCTCTGGGTCTCAATTTTTTCATCTGTAAAAGGAGGGATTGGCCAGATTAAGTTCTAAGGCCCAATCTTGCTCTAAACTCCTAGGAGCCTACATATCATTAAAGTAAGATTAAATCTATTAAGTGCTATATGAGAACAAATTGTTTTATATAAATATATGCTACATAACAATGGGAATCCACTATTTTGAAAATCACAATTCTTAAGAGAACAGTATGGACTGACAATTAGATGGTCTGTGAATGTACAGCTGCTTATTCCTAAATCATTCCCTTGCTGTCTTCATACCTATGACAGCACAATTCTAGCTCCTCACATCTACATACACAGGTACATTTACATTACAAAATCTGCTTTAAACTGTGAAAATCATTTCCTTTAAATAAAACTTAAATAGATACAGCGGGGATTTAAAATACATTCTGGTACTGTCCCAATAGCACAAGAATGTGTGACATGAAGCTGGTAACATCAGCAGGGTCGTGGGAGGATTACATTAGACAAATTGGGTAGTTTATTGAACACCCCAGGGCCTTCTCATCATAAATGCAGGCAAGCAGCCCCGGAGTCAGGGGATGGAGCCCCTCGGGAGCTCTAAGCACTTTATTCCAGCATTTAATGGGCATGAATAGCCAGGGATGGACGGCATTGTTTATGAGTCCTCGTGAACCCGGGAAAAAGGTGATTTCAAAGGTGCCTTTGGGATCCTTGAGGCCGTATCTATAAAACGTGCCTGGATTCGCTGGGCTCTTCCTCATTCTCAGGACATTGTCTTCAGCTGGACTAGACTCCAGGAACTGGGTAAAGGGAGAGTCTAGAGTCTAGAACCCTCACCTGTATGTAACCTGTGAGTACGTCATTGAGTTATTTGCTGAATTATCCTCCAAACGACCATTTGCTCCTGTTCTCTGGCAGCCTACATTACTGTGGTTGAATAGGGAAAGGCTTCCTGTTCCTGCAACGGGAAAGCAGTTTAAATACATCAGACCTGTAAATAGAGCTCCTACTTGACATCTACAGAGGGGCCCAAAGAAGGCCAGGATTCCCCGAGAGCAGTGAGCTCCCATCACAGGAGGTATCCAAGCAGGGCCAGAGAGCGGAGAGGATTTCATATGCAAATTGGAGGATGCGGGTAGGGTGACCTAACGGTCTTCAACTTTCTTTTCAGCCCTAAAAGTTGAGGATTCTATGACATATAGGACCAAATGCTACTCAGTGTGAATAACACTACTTGTTATCTAAGGCTTATTAGGTGCCAGGCATTGTGCTGACTACTTCACTCCAATCCTTTCATTTAACTCTGACATAAAATAAAAGTCAGCCTACACCCCTTTTACCTGGTACTATATCCGAACATCTGCAGACGAGGGAACGGAGGCTCAGGGCGGCTGAGCAACGAGATCACAGGGCTCCTAAGTGCCAGGCTGGGCCCCTGACCCGAGCCTGTGCTTCCCACCTCTCAAGGGAGCTTCTCCCACAGAGGGGAAGGGGGTGCAGCAACGGGATCCTACAGGAAGCTGGCCGGAGCCCCACCTGCAACTGTCCCTCCTCCTCTGGCGACCATTTTTCAAGGTTTGTATGCAAAGATAGCAGATTCAGGGGTGACGGAGCTGGGGAAAGGAGAGAGTTTGGGGTGGGCGAGTCTCTTAAAGGTCAAAGGGCTGCTGTACTGAGAAGGTGAGAAAGAGGGTGGGAAGGTAGAACACTGAAGCTTTGGTTTCCTTGGAGGGGCATTCCAGGGAAGGGAAATTCTAGCCGAGAGTGTTTCTGTTCCTTTGAGCCAGAGCCTTAGTTCCTCTGACAGACCTTAGCCAGGCAGGATGCTGAGGCCAGAGCCAGCCGCTGTTCCCCCTCCTCACCGTCCCAAACCCCTCCTACAGCGAGCTGTCATCTCTAAGCCTGGGCTGCTGCCCCGGAGCCCCCCGACCTGTCCACGGCCTGAGCCCTCCTGAGGAGCCGGGGTGCTCTGGCTACTCTCAGATCGTGAGATCAGAGTCAGTAGAAGGTGGAAGACAAATTTAAGAGCCTTGGCTTGCTCTCTCTCTCAGAAGGCAGCCCCCAGCAGTGTCTGTTCTCAGAGAGGCCCTGGGAAGAAGGATGGTCCCTTTCCTTTCTCCCAGAGATAATTGAAGAGAAGTAAGCAGGTACCTGTGTTTGAAGGCAAAATGACGACAATTAATCTTTAAGCACAGGGCCTCGCCGTTAAATTCTTTGGAGAAACAACTTTAGGAGTTTAACAACAATCAAGGGAATAAAATTGAATTAAGAGAAATAGTAATTAAATCAGGAAAGAAGTTTTTGCAAAGGGGATGGTAAAGGAAATTAAAACCAGTAATGCTGAAAAATGTGGTGGGCAGAGCTGGGGGATGAGACGAAAGGGCAGACAGAGCAAAGCAGGCGAGGTGCTGGCACCAAGGAAAGGAATTTGGAAGTTGTTCTCCTTGAGACACCAGGAGTCTGGCTCTTCCAATTTGGGTCTAAATATGCCCAACTCCTAACACAGACAAGCTCTGCGTTAGGAAAATAGAAGCATCCAGTCCAATAAAGTATAAAAAATGTAGACATGAAGTAGGTGACCAACTGTCCCAGTCTGCCCAGAAACATCCTGGTTTTAGTCCTCAAAGTGCCACGTCCCCAGAAACCCCTTAGTCAGGGCAAACTCGGACTGCTGGTCACTGTAACACGGAGGCAGAGAGCCCTGATCCCAGCTCTGCCATGCAGTCAGTGGCTCCGTGACTTTGGGAGAGTCGCTCCACCTCTGTGGGCCTCAGTTTTCTCCCCTGCAAAATGAGTTGTCACGGGTACCTCACAAGATTACAGAAGTTGCTATATGTCAAAACGTCTAGAACAGATTGAACAAAGTAAAAGCTTGATAAATGGGAGTTAAACTGAAGAATATTGAGAAATAAAACAGATAAAATATTAGCAAACACAATCATCAAGCACGTTTCTCTCTCTAGCAGTGAAGAGTGCCATCGAGTGTGCAATGCTTTTGCCCAGGAAGCCCCTTAGAGACTCAGGGCCCAAGGACTCTATGGGTGGTGATTGCATAGGCATCTTCTTTTTCTTTTTTTTTTTTTTTTTTTTGGTGAGGAGATCAGCTCTGAGCTAACATCTGCCAATCCTCCTCTTTTTTTGCTGAGGAAGACTGGCCCTGGGCTAACATCCATACTCATCTTCCTCCACTTTATATGGGACGCCACCACAGCATGGCTTGCCAAGCAGTGCATCGGTGCACACCCAGGATCCGAACCGGCGAACCCCGGGCCGCCGCAGCAGAGCGCGCACACTTAACCGCTTGCGCCACCGGGCCGGCCCCTGCATAGGCATCTTCTGCTTGGCAACTACCCAAATTCCAGACTCGCAGAAGGCAAGCTGGTGCGGATGAATCACACGGTCAGCCAGCCTTATCCGTCAGGGAACAGTTGAAATGCCAAGTCCCCAGACCACCAGCCAAGGGCCAACCTGGCAAACAGACCTTTCTAAGAATAGCAGTGTCCGGCCTGCTAAGTTAACTGTTTTTGTCACAATGACCAAGTGGAGCTCGTTCTTGGAACGTAAGGATAATAGAAATTAGTGAAAACCTGAATCTGGACCCCCAGGCTGCTGGGTAGCCCACCAAATCCCAGCTGGCTGTGCCAGGCCTTCACTGGTCCAAGCTTTACCAGTGGGGGTATGAATGCCCTCCACTCTGCTGAATGAGCTCTGGTCACTACCAAACTCCCTGCCAAGAATTTACCACCAACCAAGTCTTCTTGGTTTCTTGAGTCAGAACATGGGGGTTTTCTCAGTTCACCACGAGACGAACAAGTCTCCAGACAAAACAATCTAAGTAGAAATGAGGCCCCCTCTTGTGCGAAATAGGCCAGTTTTTTATTTACGATGGGGGATATCCACTTCTAGTGACCCAAATGCTTGTGTTTCAGATTTGGGGAACCACTTTTCTCAAGATTAAGATACCAGAGCAATGAATCAGAGCTTGCTGATTTCTTGCTCCCCAAGGGGAAGTGTTAGAAAAACAAAAGTCATTCAGGCTAGTAATGGGGAAGAGTTTCTGGAGTTTAGAGGTTCCATAGCTGCTGCAGATGTGCAAGAACTAGGAAGACAGGAAGGGGGATTTTTAGAAGCATTGCTGAGAGTTAGGGATTGGCCTCTCCTTTAATGTATTTATGCATTAGTTTACTAGGGCTGCCATAACCAAGTACCACAAATGGGGTGGCTTCAACAACAGAAATGTATTGTCTCACAATTCTGGAGGCTAGAAGTCGAGGTGCTGGCAGGTTTGGTTCCTTCTGAAAGCTGCGAAGGAAAGATCTGTTCCAGGCCTCTCTCCTTGGCTTGTAGATGGATGTTTTCAAGTCCACATGGCGCTCTCCCTGTATGGCTGTCTATGTCCAGATCTCCCTTTCTTATAAGGACACAAGTCATATCGCATTAGGGACCATGCTAACGTCCTCAATCTAACTTGATTACCTCTGTAAAGACCCTGTCTCCAAAAAGGGCACGTTCTGAGGTTCTAGGGATTAGAACTTCAAGATATGAATTTGAGGGGACACAATTCAACCCATGAAAACTTGGAAAAATATAAGTGAAAATCAGAACTACTTTTTAATAACTTTTCTTGGAGGATTGTGTTTCTTTGCACACTTTATTTGTACACACACTAGCCCAGGAATATCTGAGTTGTATAGAATAGAAGAGAGTAACAGGAGCACAGAAGGGGAGGGGGTCCGGGAGGAAGAGGAGCAAGAAGGAAAGGAGATGAGAAGGAGGGGGAAGAGGAAGGAGGAAAAGAAACAGCAGTGAGCTAGGTCCGAGCACTCAGCCTGCACCAGGTTCAGAGATTGGTGATAATGACAACTCACCACTCGCCTAAGTGTGCTTTACTTTCAGTTTACTACTAAACCTACCAACGAGCAGTGCAAAGGATGCACACAGCATTAACACAAATGTTTCATAGCTCTCTGGTGCCCTCCCTGTGTGGCACAGAGGCCTGGAGGGTTCAGCAGCTCTCCTGCTGTGAGGCATCTGCTGGGGGGGGGCGGGGGGGGGTACACAGAGCCATGGCTCTCTGCCTTTTATACCATCAGAATGGGGGGGCGGGGATCCACACCGGTATCTAACTGCCCACCCAGGAAGGAAATCCTTGCCCAGCACGATCATTACATACTTGCACCTTTCATTTCTTACTGCCTCCTGGAGCTGACGGAAGGTTTCAGTGCAGTAAGCTACTACAAAAGGAAGTCTGGCAAGAGTGAGTTTTCTTCGTCCAGACAGCACGTCCTCTGTACGAGGAGGCACTGCTCTGAGTCAGAGTGCGAGAACTGAAGGGAGAATCAGGGCTCCGCAGCTAGCTGACCTTGCGTACCGCCAGGATACAAATACACACAATGCAAAACCACAGAAGGCGGGGGGAATTTCCCCGGACACAGTGCAGACTGCGCAACAATTAGCATCAGGGGTAAAGCTTTAAAGAAGAGCAAGGGGGACAGAAGTCACACCCCTGTACAGGTGACAGGCCTGGAGTAAACTACAAGCCCTGGAGTAAACTACAAGCCCAGCGCCCCTGGCTCCACACTGTGACTCCTGCTTTAGAGCCAGGACTCCCGGTCTGGTGCCGCCAAATCTGCTAGGGAGCAGAAGCAGATTCCCTCTAGGCGATTCTGGTGCATGCTGAAGTCAGAGAACCACTGATTTAAATTCTACAACCCAAACCAATTTAGATAGACAGAAAAACGAGCTTCTGTTTTCTTACCAGCAACCATATCCTTGAGTAGAACAGGTGAGACCACAGGGACGTGCAACTCCAGGATATATTGTCTACACCGCCTAGGACAGAGTCAATGGGAAGAAAGACAAGTGTGTTTGCAGGACCAGTTTAACTCTTTGATGTGTAATTCAAGTTCTTTCTCTCATGTCTCCATTTCTTTCTGAGGCACAAACTTCGAGACCTTTCTCCAAAATGGCGTGATCTAGACTACGTATGACTACACCTTTGATTCCTATTTAGTTAATGTTTGATTTTATTATAACGTCTTTAGCATGGGGAAGAGACCTAGTTGCCAGAGCAACCAGGAACAGTATTTAAACAGTTTAGCCTTGACCTTAACCCTACTGGGTCAGTTCACTGTGTTCTTGGCTCACCTAACATTTGTGGTCACAAGAATGCCCAACAGTGCCGCTCTGCCGGCTGCTTCTCCCTACTCTGCCCCTCCACGCAGTCTCATGAACCTGCTGGCTTTCTCCTAGATTTACTAACATGATGCACTTTATTTTTCCTAGCTAACCTTGCAGCCTTTACTCCTCCCCCTTTGATAAACACCGCCCACTAATCGAAGCCCACCCCCCGGTTTATCTAGTTCCAGAGCCTGGCCTCTAGAGAGAGGTCGGCTGGCTTATGCAGAGGCTTAAAACAGGGCGCACGGCACAGTTCCGGGAAGGAGCCCCAGCAGGGAAGCAGGAACCTTCATTCCGGCCTCTGCTCCGCTACAGCCTTGCTGCACGATCTTGGGCAAGCCCCTTCTCTCTGAGCCCCAGTCCTCTGTGGTACAATGGGGAGGACGCAGTGAACTCTCAGCCCTTCCAGCTAGGGATCCCAGGGCTCCCTAGTTTTCCTCCGTCGGAGAAGTGACCACACAGTGTGGATTTCCTGGAGGCAGTGCCAGTTTTGCAATCCCTGGCACCACTGCCCACACACCATGAGCATAGTAGTTCTTAAACTGTCGTCCCAACTACTGATTTCACCAATAGCTGAGGGGACCTTGAGAAGGCTCCCTGTCCGGTTTCTCCGTAATCACATAGCTATTTAGAACTTGTAGCCCCAGATGAGACTGGGATCCTAGCATCCAAATGCGCAGCCCTGTCAAGCTATGAGAGACCTCACCAGGTCATTTCTAAAACCCCAATAGAAGGGCATGGCACACAGTGATCAGGAAATGTTTGTTGAATGAATAAACACTATGCTTTCTCTATAAACACAAGAGTTCCAGAGAATGAACAAAGTTCAGGACTGAAACGGAGAAACCAATCCTGCAGAACTGAAAACCTCAAACTAAATCTACGTAATGCCTGAAGTACACCCAATAACAGCGTGGCAGTTTCTGGGAATCCTGTTATTTTTTAAAGCTCTACTGTTGTGACACTCTTCCCCCGCCCTCACTGGAATAGTTGATAATCTCATCTATGTGACTGTGGTGGGTGAGTCAGAGATCTGGAGTTAAATCCCAACTCTTCCACATAACAAGCCGAGTGGCTTAAGCTTCGGTTTCCTCTTATGTGAAATGAGGCAAACAGTAAATTCCTCATTAGAGTGTTAATAAGAAACCTACATCCAGAGCCGGCCCGTGGCTTAGCGGTTAGGTGTGCGCGCTCCGCTGCTGGCGGCCCGGGTTCAGATCCCGGGCGCGCACCGAAGCACCGCTTCTCCAGCCATGCTGAGGCCGCATCCCACATACAGCAACTAGAAGGATGTGCAACTGTGACATACACCTATCTACTGGGGCTTTGCGGGGAAAAAAGGAGGAGGATTGGCAATAGATGTTAGCTCAGAGCCAGTCTTCCTCAGCAAAAATAGGAGGATTAGCATGGATGTTAGCTCAGGGCTGATCTTCCTCACACACACACAAAAAAAAGAAACCTACATCTTAAATTATTGAGAATAAGCACTTATTAACTGTTAGCTAATTAACAAAGCATTCATGGATCTTTCTTCTCATTTAATTCTATTTGGTGGGAATTATATCCACAGTCATTTACACATAAGAAAAACGAGACCAACAGAAAGGAAATGAGTCACCCATGATCATACAACTAGCAAATTGCAGGGCCAGCAGGTGAACCCAGCTCAGAAACACTTCCAAGCCTGGAAGGTGGGTAGCGAGCGCAGTAAGTTTGGAAATCCTAGTCGTGCACCCAAAGACTCAAACTTGGTGCTGGCCTGAACCTTCCCCTGCAGCATTGGAGGGGAGGGGAGATGCAGCCCCAGAGCTCCCCGAGGGGCAGCTTTGAGGGAATCAGGAGGATGGCACCATGCATGTAGCAACTCCACATACTGTATTTTCTGTTGAATGAAGCCAGCCTTGTAGACATTTTCAGCCATTTTAACTTGATGCCAATATTTGCATGATTTCAGAATGTCTCCTTCAATTCTCCCTATGAGGACATTAGCAGCTGGAAAAAAACTGGAGTCTAGACTAGGACAGGTGTGAAAACAGAAGCTACGGTATGTTTGACCTCTCCCAGGAACGGCTCTCTCCTCATTTACTTCTCTACTGGACATGTTCAGGACACTGCTTGGGCCCAGAAATCCCAGTCTTTCCATCCCACTAGTCACAGGGACTCTTGGGACCTTTCCCTAACACGGTTTTTCTCCAATGACTTAAAAGGCTCAGCCCAAATTGTGATTATAACGTAATTCACTTCACCAGTTTAACCACTTAGAGCTTCTGCTCAGCACGTGCTGGCTTGTGTCCACTCAGACGTGGCTAGAATTATAGCCCATTGTCAAGGGAGCTTGAGGATTCCTTGGGCTAAGGTGGCCATGACTCAGATAAAGGTCTAGTTTGTTAGGCTTTCGGAATTACTAGAAATGGCTCACGGTCCCCTAAGGCTCAGGAACCAAAGTGTGGGAATCCCTATTTAAAAGGAACACAAAACATGGCATATACAGTCAATAGAATATTATTCAGCCTTAAAAAGGAAGGAAATTCTGACATATGCCATAACATGGATAAATCTTGAGGACATTATGCTAAGTGGAATAAGTCAGGCACAAAAAGGAGAAAATACTGTACAATTCCACTCATATGAGGGACTTAGTCAAATTCATGGAAAGAGAAAGTAGAAGGGCGGTTGCCAGGGCTTGAGGGGAGTGGAGGAAGGGAGTTATTGTTTAGTGGGTTTAGAGTTTTAGTTTTGCAAGATCAAAGAGTTCTGGAGGGGCCGGCCCAGTGGCACAAGCAGTTGAGTGTGCGTGCTCCACTGCAGCGGCCCGGGGTTCGCTGGGCACACACGGATGCACTGCTTGGCAGGCCATGCTGTGGCGGCATCCCATATAAAGTGGAGGAAGATGGGCATGGATGTTAGCCCAGGGCCAGTCTTCCTCAGCAAAAAGAAAAAAGAGGATTGGCAGATGTTAGCACAGGGCTGATCTCCTCACAAAAAAAAAAAAAAAAAGAGTTCTGGAGATGGATAGTGGTGACAGTTGCAAAAAAATATGAAAGTACTTCATACCACTGACCTGCACATTTAAAAATGGTTAAGATGGTACATTTTATGTTATGTGTATTTCATAACTTTTAAAAATTGGAAAAAAAAAAAGAGAGAAAGGAACAGCTTGAACACTAACATTCTCAGCTATGGTATTAGCATTGTATCATCACAGCCAAAAGTAGCTACATAATAGATGTTGTACATCTTTATGCACAACCTCCAATTTTCCTTCTGCTGAATGAAGCATCTCCTTGCTCTGCCACTGAAAACCAGCATTTTCTTATAAATCTCTAGCTCAAAAACTTGAGTGATTTTCAGCTATCAGTCCACTAGAGACCACTGCTAGGCAGAAGGGACTAACAGGCAGCTCTGTGCAGTGGAGAGAATGTACCCTCACAACCAAATAGCACCCCCAAGTGGCTTCAGCATCTCCCCCAGAGAAAACGAGACTCTGGACAAAGGAGCAGATTTAGCTGTTACTGGGACCATCAACCTGAATATCAGAAAAAAAAATGCCATTATAGATACTATCATCTTTAATTTCTTCCAAATGAAATGGAGACTTTTCCCCCTGAATTTCAATTGAAGATAACCTATTTCATGCAATAAGCAATTCCCAGGATCCAAGGGAATCAGTTTTTCATCATGTTTCCCCAATAATCTGGCATTCGTTAGGATTTAAATGAGCACAGTCACCCATATACTGCCCCAGGAGGTCTTTTTTTAAAGATAACATACTTTCATCATTTAAATTGGGTACTTTGGACCTAAAATTACCTTACAGCCAGGATTTAAGAAAAACATTTGTGAAACTGCTTAACTGTTCTAGGAATTTTTTCTTTAAATAGGCTTACTTTATGAGAAAGATATTTTTTAAGTTATCTGTCTTTTAACTAAGACACCTCTTTGTCATTTCGTGACTCTGCTGGACTCACGTGGGTCCCGTGCTCTTTAGAAATTCTGGCTCAGGGTCTTCGACCCCTGGAGTGTGTGCCTTTGAGCTATTCTTGTTATCTCCCAGGGTCTACCTAGGAAGGTAGACCCAGAAAGGCAGCATAAGCTAAGGGAAACGTCAAAAATTTTTATTTTTGGTTGGAATTATATCAACTCAGTTTAGAAATGCTGGTATCTCACTCTGATTAGAAAGGTCTTTAATTTTCAAAATGAAAACAAAATTTTAGTTGATAAATCCAATTTATCAAATGAATTCTTTCAAAAAAGGTTTAGCAACAAGTGATAAACAGATGGAAACTCCTGGTCTACACTCACATAATTAAGAACAGGGAGAGAAAAGAGACAAAAATATTATCTATGGTTTTAGAGACAAAGAACAGGATGAGCAAACATTTCATCCAAGATTTCTGGTTTATGATTTCTATGACTACTCCCCTGGGTACCAGATGCCTCTGAACACAGATCTGCCTGATGGAGTCATAGGCACACTCCTTAAAAACCGCAGAACACCCTACACGATAATCACCAGGAGTGAAATACCTAGAAGAAAACAAGCCAAGACCAATTACAGTATCTTGGATTTGAATGTCTTACATGGTCACGTGAGGAACTGGCGATCCAACAAAGAAAACAATCTCCACAAGACATGTTTTCTACATATTTACTTGAAAACCTAAAGGCAGACAGACTAAGGTAAGGGCCCTAGCAGTCAGGCATCAGCAATTAGCCTTGGTATAAATGAATTAAAAAGTTTATATAGCCACAGAAAAAAATTGATTCCTTACAATCAATTCTTGTTAAGTTCCCTGTAAAACAGCAAGCTTACAGAAAATTTCTTTCTTATGAACAGAAAATCACTATGCTTTTGGTCCAAGATATGTTGGGTTTTTTTCCTTCTTCTTCAGATGACAGACAGATGGATGTAGCTGAATCTATGAACGAGTGTACTTGCCCCAAATGTGCAACATAAATACAGAAGCGATGAACAGAAGACTCATAACCAATACTGGAACAGGGCCACTGCAAAGAAGAAGAGAAGGGATGCTTACTTTTAGTAACAATACAGCATTATATCTGTAATACCAAAGATTGCCTAGGAGGAAAAGGGGGGGCACCTAAGATTCATCCAAGAATATCCTTTACATCATTTAAAATATTCCCAAATTATTATTGTATTTTGAGGGTGTGGTGATAGCACTGTGGTTATTTAGAAAGGAGGAATCCTTGTCTTTTAGTACAACATACTAATGTATAAATAAAATGATCTGATGTCTTGGAGACACAAGTCTCTCTAATTTCACATATTTGATATTTTCCATAATAAAAAGTAGTAAGAAAAATTTCCCAAATTCTTTAAGTGCAAATGATCCAATTACCAAACTATTAATTAAGATCTATTTAAAGATAATCTTCATTGTCTAACCACAATATACAAGTCATACAAAGATGAATGTCACATTATAAGCTACAGTGTTTTCAAATATATGATCCCATTTGATCAACAAACTCATGACACAGGTGAAACAAACATTAACCTCATTTTATAAATAAGGAGAACTGAGGCTCGGGGAGATTAACTATTACTTGCCTAAGAACACATAGCCAGAATGGAAAAGAGACATTTGAACTCAGGTTTTCTGATTCCACACATAGTGCTTATTGTACTGCTTTAAGGTTCCCGTCTTTAAGGAGCAAACATTTTAGGCAACATGTGCTAAGTCTGATTTATGAGTTTATTATAGGAAGGAAATAGATTTTACTCATCAGTGCTTCCCTAAAGCAAATGTTTTTGAAGTTGGGAATTAGTATATGGACTTTTTAAAGGGAGAACTTGATTTTACACAACCTGTGAATGTCGACTTGAGTGAAACGTTACGGGCCAGCCTTTTTGATTCTCCTTGCCAACACCAGTTTTGGAGAATTCAAGATGTCTCACTTCACCTCCCAGATACAAATGGGGAGGGGACAATGGAAAAGACCCCAGAAAGCTTTATAATCATCAAGGCCGTGGAGTAACCCTGTGGAGCAGCAGGATAACAGAGTCCACTGGTGGACAATAAACAACACACAACGTACATGCCACGCTATTTTGTTCTTCCA
The DNA here is from genome assembly GCF_020826845.1 of Diceros bicornis minor. Classification (NCBI taxonomy): domain Eukaryota; kingdom Metazoa; phylum Chordata; class Mammalia; order Perissodactyla; family Rhinocerotidae; genus Diceros; species Diceros bicornis. The sequence goes on along the minus strand of NC_080767.1, from coordinate 9,279,086 downwards.
AAATGTGTACATTTATAGGAGTCGGCAATTTAAAAGGACACGGGAAGAGATCTTCACCATGTTGCACTTGATCATACGCCCCGACTTAAAGCAACGTTACAGTAACATCAGCCACAGAGCACAGAGCTGGGACAGCTGCTCTCAGAGTCAAAGTGCTGCAGAGTCTGGAAACCACCTCTGTCACTTATTAGCTGTGACTGCAGCCCCGTGACTTACCTGCTCCAAGCCTCAGCTTCCTCATCTGTAAAGTGGGAATAACCACAGTACCTCTCCCATAGGGTTGCTGAGGTATTAAATAGATTAATACACACACAACGCAGGCTTATAGTAGGCTTTCGGGAAATGCTATTATTATCAACCTGAAAAAAAAATTCTAAACTCCTAGGAAGAGCCAACAACAAGCTCTAAGATGCTGCCTGACTGCTCCAGGCTGTGGCTGTGTGGATAAGAATTCCCCACTGTGTCCCTTCACCAAACCTCTCTCTCTGGTGTGATGAGACTGTGGTTCAGGACGCTTCAAGGAACAGCTTCTATCGATTTCTGGGAGGACTCACGCACTAGCAGCCAGCAAGCCCGGCTGCACAACAGCAGAAAGCCCAGGGCAAACCCAAGTCAGACGCGCCCACAGGAGAACAGAGTTTACCACCTTCTTGAGAAGGGTTTAGAACTGTCCCCTGGACACCCTGAAGAGCAAGGGGCTTCAAACTTGCTCTCTGAGATAATCAAAAAAACTACCTCTAGCAAAAACCAAAAGGCTGTCAGAAGCTGCCAACTCACACATCCCCAACCCCAAGAATTACTTCCTAAATACATTCTCACCTTACAAGTTTTCAACTTAACAGAAAAAAAGGAAATCAATCAATAAATAAAACCATGTCTCAAGAATTCTAGGGAAGTCTTCATAAACTAAATTTGCAATCCAAGTTGCTGGTCAAGGTAATTAAACTAATCCAAATAAGTCTGATCTTGTCTCTTTTCTACCAGACAGGCAGTATGGAAAGAGCACGGAATTTAACAGTCAGAACATCTGGTTTCAGCTCTCACTGTTTGTCTTTGACTCGTAACTCTGCCTCTCTGAACCTGAGCTTCTGAACCTGTGGTGCCATGCAAATGAGAGCTGCTGTCATCATGCTAACTCTTCAGCCACTGCGTTTAGTCAGGAAACAGTTCTAAGCAGTGGTGTCCTGGAGCCTATGTGATCAGAAACCTGTGGGATTAGGTCTGCCACACAGTAACGGAAACCACAGAAAATGAAATGAGCAAGCCATGGGGACAGAGGCCCCCTGGATGCCCATTTCCCATCACCTCATGAGCCCTCCCAGGCCTGAGACTTGGAAAGTGATACACCCACTCTCCGGGGTGTACTCACCACTCACCAAAGGCAAGGAGGCCAAAGAACTTTTGGTAACACAGCTGAATGGAGAAACTTCCATTAGGCTGTAACAATATCAGCTTACGTCTCCAGGAGAGCTTTGAAAAATCACCCAATTCCTATTCAAGTGGCTTCTCCTATTTCTCAGTGTGGGACGGGAACACCAAATCAAGAGCAATTTCACCTGACTGAGCAGTTTTCCCTCCAGTTCTCTCTGTCCCCATCATTTATTTTGACATAGCTACATGACGCTCTTCCCTTGCCTTCACTCAATCCATGAAGAGATGTCATTCCAGGCCCTAAACTAATTAGTTGATATATGGGCAAACCAAACCCAGCCCGCCTGGCACAAATGAAGCTCTAGTGTATCGTAAATCTCATCAAAGCAAGCAGCGCTGGTGGCAGAGCGAGTGCTGCCAGACGGCTCTGGGATACGAGACAGAAACACAAGGTCTGCTCCCAACACTTACACTTTGAGCCCAGGTGAATCTTCCGTGTAGAATCGCCACATCCCCCCAGTGCCTGCTGAGGTCGTGCGGCCTGCACTCCTTGTTCCACAGCTGGCATTTTTCCTGCAACAGGAAAATGTTATAAACAGCCTTTTCTTGGAAACCCTTATAACAGCATTATAACATGCTACCATTACATTGCTAAAGAACTGACAAAAAGAAAAATCTTTTTCTTTGTTAGTATCCCCCCTCCAAATTCTTGCTTTTCCTCCACTGATCATGATAACTAACCACCATGAACTGAGTACCTGCCATATGCTAATGCATTCAATAACCCTGAAAAGTGGTTACCACCTCCATTTTATAAATAAGGAAAATGAGGCTCAGAAAAGGTGAAGTGCCTGAGACCAGATAGCCAGCAGGGGCCGAGCTGGGATGTGGACCCAGTTCTGACACCAGAGTCCATCCACTTGCCCACACATACGGGCACCTCATTTGGACAGTGCATTTCAGTTTCTCTTCACACATATTTTTGTGAAGTCAAGTAATAAACCCCTGCTTAAAAATGCCCTGAATATATAATCTCTTATAAGATGACAACCTTAAAATATGTCTTAAAATTACTGTATCTGCTATAAAAGAGACAAAACACATTAAGCTTTACTTGTATACAGGTCCCAAAACAGAGTATACATTTTATAAAAAATTATTTTGTAATCTCTTTTCACTATTTTGATATACTGATCACATACCTGACAGAGAGGTAGGATGTGAAAAAGTACAAGGGGATCAAGGCTTGTGTGATGCAGGCAGCCCTGGCATGCAGAAGTAGCCAAAGAACACTTACGCCATTGAGCAGGAACAGGCCCAGGGAATCCTGTCCCTCCTCTCTGGGAGAATCCCTCAGTCACTGGGAACCCTACCCAGCAACTATCCTCCCACGCAGCACTACTCCACTCCCAGCCCCACCCCAGTGCTAGAGTGGCACAACACGAGAGTAAGAAGTAAGTGGTGAGAGAAGTCATAAGGAATCTTCTTTAGCCCATTTATCACCAACTCAGGAATGCTAGGTGAGAGGAAAGGTAGAAGAGAGAAGGAAAGCCCTGAGCCATCACTGCCCCTCACCATTAACCAGATCCCAGTATACCCTCCCTTAAAATCCCACTCCAAATCTGTGGGCTGCTGATTCTGGATTTTTTAAAAGAGAAGGACATATAGGAAGAAACCAGAAGTGAAAACCCTATCACCATCATCTCTTCTCACTGCCCTTCCAACTCTGGACCTAATTCTCCCCTCACCCTGCCATGGCCTTTATCCCACACTCCGAAGGCAAGAAGCACTGGCCCAGAGCTCAGGGAGCTTGCTCTGCCGCGTGCAGTGGAGGGGTGGAGTCCTGGTTCCGTTCTGGTCCCAGCAAAGACAGCTGTGTTCAGGCTAGAACTCTGCCAGCAATCTGTGTCAAACAACAATTTGGGTCTACTGTATTGCAAAGATTCTATTTCAAACATGTTAATTATGGGCTACGTGGTGGCCTGGGAACTCATAACTCCATTTGTATGACTGTTTCTATAGGAAAACTGATTGTAAACAGCAAACATACTTGTACAGGGATTTAGAGAGTAATTCATACACTTAGAAGAACTTTCACACACAGAGATACACATCATTTTATCTGTGGGACAGGTACGTGAAATCTTCCTCCTTGTTCATAAAAAGGAACTTGAGCTAGACAGTAAGCCCAGTGTAGACACAGTAAGTCACTGCTGAGCCAGGACTAGGACCCACGCACTTTCCACTATTTCCACAACCCCTCTACTCCAGTTCCTGTCTTCAAAGTCTCCTGAAATTACAGGTGCTGTGAAGAGATCAGTCGGGCCTCTTTTAAGATTTCTTACAGCTGCTGGCATATGAGACACAGAAGAGGATTTGAAAATCAGCGCCCCTAGAAATATCAAAAGGTACTCAAAATACCTCCCATTCCTCCACTGGGAAGTAGGTAGAGGTTAACAGAGCCCAATTTAATTTCTTAAATTTCTATTTGGGGTCCATTTTACTCTTTTTTCTGGCCACTGTGTAACTGCCCCCCTCTTCCTATACCTTAACACGACAGTTTTCATAACTGACCTTTCTCGTACTTTGCTCTAACACGACGGCCTTCTGGCTACTCCCTGAAGAAGCCATTCCCACCTTAGAGTCTTTACACATGACCATTCCTTTTGTCCAGTAAGTCTGTGCCTCCCCAGACCACTGCATGATTTGCTCCCTTGCTTCTTTCAGGTCTCTACTCATGTCACCTACTCTGAACACCCCATCCCTACCACTCTCCGTCCCCCACCCAGCTTTATTTTTCTTCACAGCCCTTACTGAATGCATTGAAATTACATTATTTATTTATCTGCCTCGCTTACAGTCTCCCACACTGGAATATAAGGTTCATGAGGTCCTGCCTATCTTGTTCACAGAGATACCCTCAGAGCTGGAATGGTGTCTGGCATGTTCCCTCAATAACTATTTGATGATTATCTTAATATCCCTGGCTATTCCACCGTCTTATCCTGTTTGAACACTGTGTAACGCTTCACAGCTTTACAGTTTACAAGGCATTATTGCTCCCTTTCATCCTCATAGCAATTCCGTTTTATACTTATCAAGCAGAGCAAGGACTTCAACCCCAGCCTGAGGGTAAATCCCATACCATTTCTTCTCCAAGGTACTAACTCTATTAAGCATGGAGAGAGAATGCAAATCTACAAACTACATAATCCAAAGCATTATCTTCAACTTCTTAGACGCTTAGCTTCAACTTTTTCATACAGACTTACAAAGCAGGGATATATTCTTAGACAGACAATACCTATTACATTACACTCATGAAGAGTGCCAAAATTCTAGAAGGGAACACTCAATACATACAACCATGATCTGTCTAGTGACACTAGCCCCAGCCACAGTGGATCCTAAAAGATGACATCAACACCCACAACTTGAAAAGATGCATCTGTCCTCAAATGTTTAAGTTTCTCCATTTCACTTATTTTTTATTTATTAAGTTATTCATTATCATAGTTACATTTGATAAGTATATGACTTCTCTTTTTTTTCTTTAAAAGTTCTCAGATGGCCAAGCTTCCCTACCACAGTATTACCAATTCTCATCAACCAGACCCACTCCCACAGGAACTGTACATATTTTCCACTCCAGCACAAAGAATCTCTGCAATTCAGGGTGGGAATGAGACAGCACTCCAAGCACATGGAACCTAAACCACAGCTTGACACACTGTCCAGCTGGTCCATTCCAGCCTCGCCTTGAACATCTCGGTCACGGGGAACTCACAATCGTTCAGGATAATCTTACCATTTCTGACAGTTCTATTAGAATTTCTTTAAGCTGAAATCAGTCTCATGTAAGTTCAAATCATCAGTTTTAGATCTGCCTATTCTAGCCAACAATAAAAGTCTCATCTCTCTTCACATCATTAAAGATAGTTTTCAGGTTTCCCCCTTCAAGGCTTTTTCCTCTCTAGATAAAACCCCACTAGTTCCTTCAAAAACACCACGACAACAATGTTGCTTGATTCCTTGATTTATTCATCATTTACGTGTTAGGCCTTACAGTAGGATAAAGATGACTTGAGCAGTTTCTGTCCAAGTCTAATGAAGGAGATAAATATGGAAACATAAATGCTATTACAACATTATGAACAAAATGCTTTAGGAACAAAAGGGAAGACTAGTAGCTACTGCTGCTTTCAGAGTCAGGGACCGCCTCAAGAGAAAATAACCACTGAGCTTAATCTGGAGAATAAATAGAAATGGGGGAGGCTGTCTAGTGAGTTCAGAAAACAGAAATAGTTCACTGTTGCTGGATCACAGCACAGATGCAGTTAGGCTGAAAAGACCACCAAGTGCTCTGGTATTCCTTTTTTTTTTTTCTTTTTTTTTTGTGAGGCGATCAGCCCTGAGCTAACATCCGCCAATCCTCCTCTTTTTTTGCTGAGGAAGACGGCCCTGGGCTAACATCTGTGCCTATCTTCCTCCACTTTATATGGGACGCCGCCACAGCATGGTACTTACCAAGCAGTGCGTCGGTGCGCGCCCGGGATCCGAACCAGCGAACCCCGGGCCGCCAAAGCAGAGCGCGCGCACTTAACCGCTTGCGCCACCGGGCCGGCCTCCCTTTTTTGTTTTTTTTAAAGTTCAACAACCGCAAACTAACAGAGAAACCAAGCAGAAGTGTGACAGAATCAGAGCCGAGGATGGACTGGAGTGCAAATGACCTGAAGAGCAGAAAAGTTAGTAGAAAATGCAAAAGTGTAGATGCGAGAAGTTGAGGGCTAAAGTGAGGCAGAAGAAATGGAAAAGGAAAGAACTGATGAGAAGGTTTTCATGTGTAATTTAAAGTCTGGCAAATGACTGGAGATAGAGCATAAGAAAAATCCAAGATGATATTGAAGTTCTGGCTTTGGGTGAACAAGTTTATAGCAGCGCCATATGGAAGTAAACAGATATAACTGGAGGCGGGGAGGGAGCTGGGGTGGAAGGAGAGACTAAGTTTTGTGCCGGACAAGCCATGTTAAATTGGAGTGTGTATGGGACCTCCAGATAGAAATACAAGTGCAGAGTTCAGGTCCAGAAACATCAGTTTAATGACAGTTTTCTCAAAACTGTCTCTGAACCTACTCCACTTTAACTTTCCTTTTTAAAGAGTGGTGCCCAGAACTGAGCAAAACCAAAAAAATGTTGCCTCTCCCTTGAAACACAAAAGACCAAAAACTCTTTAACTCTCCCTCCGGCCGCGTCACCTGCGGCTCATCTTGCCTTTGTGAACCCCATAGCCCGAGGGCTCCTTCTCAGGACCAGCGAATTCTTAGGCCCCACCTCTCCGAGCCCACAACCGAGGAGTTCGAAAGGATCCTTACCTCTGCCGGACCGTGGAGCCCGCCGCCCGGGCGGCCACTGCTTTACTGGGAGAGCGGCCAGAGGATCCCACGTTAGTCCCACTGGGGGTCGGACCAGGCTGCAGAGGGAGACAGAGGGGTGAGCGCCGCCGGCCGGCCCCAGACCCCAGGCCCTGATGGCCGAGACCGCACCTGCACGGGAGGCTGGGGAAAGCGAGGGAGCCACGGAAGGAGGGCACGCCGTCTGGCGGAGTCAGGGCGGCTGGGAGAGGCGGGGACCAAGGAGGGAAGGCTGGGGCCGCCTTACCATGCTGGAGACAGGACAGTGGCAAGGACCTGAAACTGACGGCAGGAAGCGAGGACCCCTCCACCGACCGGCGGCTGGAGAGACGGGCTCAGGCCCCGCCCCCAGGCCTGCTGGCAGGGTCCTCGCTGACTCCAGGGACGCCTGGGTTGTCCCACTATATGCCTGTAGAAATTTTGTTACAGGCGACTTGGTCAGCGGCTGTGTGGGAAGCACAGACCTTCTGTCTCCTTCCTTTGGATCACAGCGTTCTCCCTAGAGTCCAGTCCCTACCAAAGGGAGACTATAACCATGGTCAGACGAGACATTTTCTCCGGCAATTACTAGGCGCCCACAGATTTGCGCTGATGTGGCCTAACAGACGCACGCGTAGCGGGGCGTGGTCGGCCCCCGCGGCCGCCCGCGGAGAGCCGGGGGAAAGAGCATGCGCAGAAGCCCCTGAGGGTGCGGGGCGCCGGTGCGGCTTCCGGGGCTATGGCGGAGAAGCAGGGCCAAGACGAGGACCCGGGTCCCAACCCGTCGGTGCTGTTCCTGCACCCGGACTTGGGCGTAGGCGGCGCCGAGCGGCTGGTGCTGGACGCGGCGCTGGCGCTGCAGGCGCGCGGATGCAGCGTGAAGATCTGGACGGCGCACTACGACCCGGGCCACTGCTTCGCCGAGAGCCGCGAGCTGCCGGTGCGCTGCGCCGGGGACTGGCTGCCGCGCAGCCTGGGCTGGGGCGGCCGCGGCGCCGCCGTGTGCGCCTACCTGCGCATGATCTTCCTGGCGCTCTACGTGCTGTTCCTCGCCGACGTGGAGTTCGACGTGGTCGTGTGCGACCAGGTGAGGCGGCCCCGAGTGCGGCCACGCCCGGCCCCTGCCGCGCCTCCTTTTCTCGCAATGGAGGGTGCACTGCATGACCTCGGATGACCTCTCCCGGTCTGCGATTCGGAGGCATCGGAGCTGATATGGAGAGATCAGAGCTGGGAGTGGGACTATGGTTCTCCAGCTTTAGTGCGGACACATTCAAGTTGCGGATTACTCGGCCCCACCTTCGGGAGTTTTCATCCTGGAGCCCTGAGGTGGGGCCCCGAAATCTGCATTTTCCCCGGATCATCGGGTGATTCTGAAACAGATGGGCCTTTGGGCTCGCTCTGAGAAACACAAGAGTTAGAAGTCAGCGTTCGGTCGCCTTTTATTTCCGAGTGACTTGTATGTCTTCTCTCTTTGCATTATTTCTGTTGACGCTCCTTCCAGGCCACTGCATCCCACTGTCTGTAGCCTTTGCTGCCAGGCCACCCTGCTCGGCAGTGTCATATATTAAAAACACCAAGCTAAACATATCATGTCCCTATTAAAACTGTAATATGGCTCCCCATTATTCTTTGAAGAAAAGTCCAAGTTTTTTAGCTTGGTAAATAATGTCCATCTGATCAAGGCTTTAGCTGTTCTAGACTCTTCTTACATCTTTTTTTCCCCCAATTTATTTTAAAAAGTAATGTTTTCTCAAGACTAAAACATCAAATAGTATAAAAGAATGTAATGTGAAAGTCCGGTCCCACTGCCACTCCCTAAAGAGAGCCCCTCTTAACGGTTTCTCCTGTAGCCTTCCAGAAATTGTGGCGACCCCAGCATATGAGTCTCTGTTCATACATATATCTTCTTACTTGAACTAATTAGGATTATATGACACACCTACTATTGGACAATTTGCTTTTTTTCCACCAAAAATTCCCATTTGGGACATCTTTATATATCAGTGTTAGACATTCTCTTCATAGTAGTGCTGGAAATTCCGCTTTTGCTTGAATGTACCATAATTTATAGGTTCTTCTGTTAAAGGTCACTAACATTGTGACCAGTTTTTTGTAAATAGATCAGTGTTGTAATGAACATCCTTGTACCTTTTTTTTTTTGTACTTCTGCAAGCATGTCCTTTGAGTAAATTCCTAGAAATAAAATTGGTAGGTCAAAGAGTTCATTTTAAATATCAATAGCTGTTGCCAAATTTGCCTTCCAAAGAGGTTGTGTCACTTTACTCTCCCACAGTGTCTGATAGAGCATGTTCATGCTACACATCCTGTGCACGTTGGATGTTATCAACCATTTTAATCTTTGCCAAACTGATAGGTGGAAATGACATCATGTTTGTATTTGTGTTTCTTTGGTTATCATTCCTTAGTTGCTTTTGATCATCCTTGCTTGTGTGAAAGCTATTTCTGGGGCCGGCCCGGTGGCGCAAGCGGTTAAGTGCGCGCGCTCCGCTGTGGCGGCCCGCGGTTCGCTGGTTCGGATCCCGGGCGCGCACCGACGCACTGCTTGGCAAGCCATGCTGTGGCGGCGTCCCATATAAAGTGGAGGAAGATGGGCACAGATGGTAGCCCACGGCCGTCTTCCTCAGCAAAAAAAGAGGAGGATTGGCGGATGTTAGCACAGGGCTGATCTCCTCACAAAAAAAAAAAAAAGAGAAAGCTATTTCTTTTTAAGAAATATGGACATTTACCAAACATCCTGTATGTGTAACTGATCAATAGGCATGAGGTAGCTGAGACTGTAGTGGATAGAGAAAAACTGACTTGGAAGTATGAGACCTGGGTTCAAGTTCCATATTTGCTACTTTCTAACTAAGTGGCTTTGGATAAATCCCTCAATATCCCTAAAGCTCACCTTCTTCGGGTGTTAAGTGAGCTGGAGATTAAGTGACTTGGAAAGAACACAACAGGAAAGTGTCTAGTAACGCCAGCATATAGTTCATGCTCAGTAATGATAATGGTTAACATTTATTGAGTACATACCATGTGCTAAATTCTTAAGCATTTTACATATACCAGTGCATTTAATAATCACAAGAATCATATGGGTTTTTTTGTAGTGGTATTTGCCACCATGTTACAGAAGAGGAAACTGAGGCCCAGAGAGAGGTAGATTACCTGATCATGTGCCACAGCTAGCTAGTCGACCTAGCCTATACTCTAAACTACTATAGTTCATTCATTCAGTTCCTCAGGAGAAGAAAGATCCTAGAGCTGCTCTGTCCAGTGTGGGAGCCACTAGCTACGTGTGGCTATTGTGCACTTGAAATGTGGCTAGTCTGAGATGTGCTGTAAGTGTAAAATACACACCTGATTTTAAAGACTTAATATGGGAAAAAGGAATGTAAAGTATCTCTAACTTTTTTAGTGTTGATTACATTTTGATATAATATTTTAGGTAAAATATATTAAAATTAACGCTAATGCGATTACTAGATTTTTATTTCCATTGGACAGTGCTATTCTGGAGGAAACCACTGGATTTGCAGCTTTAAATGTTTAGCACACATGGAGAAAACGTCTACCAGCCTTCTATACACCAGGCATTGTACTGGGTGAGAGTGTGGCGGACAGAGAGCAGAATCAGACACTGCCCGTGAGGAGCCCACTGACTCACAGGCAGGGTGGGTGTCTGTGATTTGACTTGGTTGAAGTGTAGTTGACGAGTCACTTTATCTGCTGTTGATGTTTGCTTTGGCCAGGTGTCTGCCTGTATCCCAGTGTTCAAACTGGCCAGACGGCGCAAGAAGATCCTCTTCTACTGTCACTTCCCGGATCTGCTTCTCACCAGGAGAGATTCTTTTCTTAAACGCCTGTACAGGGCCCCGATTGACTGGGTAGAGGAATACACCACGGGCATGGCAGACTGCATCGTGGTCAATAGCCAATTCACAGCTGCTGTTTTCAAGGAGACGTTCAAGTCCCTGTCTCACATAAACCCCGATGTCCTCTACCCATCTCTGAATGTCACCAGCTTTGACTCAGCTGTTCCTGAAAAGCTTGATGACCTAGTCCCTGAGGGAAAACAATTCCTGTTTCTCTCCATCAACAGATACGAAAGGAAGAAGAATCTGACTCTGGCCCTGGAAGCCCTGGTACAGCTGCGTGGAAGATTGACATCCCAAGCTTGGGACAAGGTTCATCTGATCATGGCAGGCGGTTATGACGAGAGAGTCCTGGAGAACGTGGAACACTATCAGGAATTGAAGAAAGTGGTCCAGCTGTCTGACCTTGGCCAGTCCGTGACCTTCTTGCGGTCTTGCTCAGACAAACGGAAAATCTCCCTGCTCCGAGGCTGCACGTGTGTGCTCTACACACCGAGCAACGAGCACTTTGGCCTCGTCCCTTTGGAGGCCATGTACATGCAGTGCCCGGTCATCGCTGTTAATTCAGGCGGGCCCTTGGAGTCTGTCATCCACGGCGTCACAGGGTTTCTGTGTGAGCCAGACCCAGTGCACTTCTCAGAAGCAATGGAAAAGTTCATCCATGAACCTTCCTTGAAAGCCACCATGGGACTGGCTGGAAGAGCCAGAGTGAAGGAAAAATTTTCCCCTGAGGCGTTTACAGAACAGCTCTACCAATATGTCACCAAACTGCTGGTATAATCAGATTTTTTTTTAAGGCCTTTGTGCTACATTCATTAATATTTTTGTGGATTGTAGACCGAGTTTTGAAACCAAAAAAAAAACCTAGAATCTAGTGCAGAAGAGATTTAAAAGAAAAATACACTTGAATCTTGAACCTGAGCCACCTTCCTATAACCACACTCCCTGTCTACTTTTTCAGAAAAATAGTGTCTTTTGTGCTGTAATAATTCTGAGTCTTACCAGTGTTGATTAAAATATAAATATGGTACAATTCCACATTCATCAGAATAATTATATTTTCTCTAGATTATTGTTGCTCTGCCTATACCTTTTGAGTGATAGCGTGCCTTAATTGTTTTAATAATTTAAGTGTGTCATCAGCAAGGTTGATTATTTGGCTTCACAATGAGTACAGGGTCCCTGCAGTTCCCAGAATCAATCCACCTGCGTGTTCACTGTCCTCTGTTAGGAGATTTTTGTTAGTTGTAACTTTGTCTGAATCCATAGCAAGAATGATCTGTATGTTTTTACAAACATGATTTATTGTGTTTTTGCACACTGAGACACAACAATAAAAGATGTTTATCATAGGAAGAGACAAAATTTTAGATTTTGGCCTCCATGACCTATTTTGGTATTGTTAGGAACGTACACAGCCAAACCTGAAGTCAGAAACTAGAATAAACTGAATTTTGAAATGTAGCGGGAGTATTGTCGCGCATGTGGTGTGCATCATTTAGGGTTTGTTTTTTAATGTCATCTGTGTCATCAGCTCCGTTAATTTTGTGTTGTATTGAGTAAGCTCCTGCAGGGTGTAAGACACACATGCTCGGTATCCTTCAAGGCCTGCCTCAGTGCCCCTGCTGGGAAGCGTTCCTTGACCCTCCACCCACCTCCCAAACCGGAAGGGACCCTCCCCTGTCACATACTCCAGCCCTTTCCTGGCACTGGCCAGTCTTAGGTTCTTTATTTACTGTTGGTCTAAGTACAAATAAACATAAAGCACTTTTCAACATACCTTTAAAGCTAAATTCATCTTTTAAAAATAGCAAAGATCACTAGCCAAAGACTCCACGTTAATCAGCTCTAAGAGCACAGACCAGAGAGTCTAACAGCCTGTGTGACCTTGGGCAGATTACTTCATCTCTGCTTCAGATTCCTCATCTGTGAAGTGGGATAACTGTCCCACTCTGCTTTCCTCATAGGGTGGTTATGATGGATGACCCTCATATATGTAAACAGTACTTGCCACGTAGTATGGGCTATATAAATGCAGCTATTTAGCAATTTGGGGATATTGAAAATTACTGTAGAAGTTCTGCGTGGGTCCATACTGCAGTACGATATTGTTCTTTTGGGGTTCTTTAAAGGATGAAATTTCAGGTTGTAATTTATCACGTTAGTCTGTATCACAGGAGTGCTTTAATGAAATGAAAATACCAAAAAGGAGTTCATTAAAATGAGATTGTCAAATATATTGAGTCTTTTTATGGAATGAAAAGTTGAGTTGAGTTCTCTCTTCTTTGGCATTGTGAAAGCTTACCATCTAGTAAAGTAGGTCATCCCCGTTAGTGGCTTGGTGCATGTGTTTCTCAGGGAACTGCAGCGTTTCCAGAAAGGCCTGGTGGCGCTGACCACTGGGTTTAGGACAAACAGACTCAGTCATGCTCTGATCCATGATTGGTGCTTACCGTTTCCAAGCACAAAAGCTTCTGCCCATTTGACTATTTTTATGCAGATCCTTCCAAAATGGACTACATGGGTTCACGGGCCTTAAGTTTAACTTCCCTTCATTGTCTTAAGCCCCAGCAGGGGACATTAAGACCACAAACCTGGGAGGGATGCAGAGCCCTGCCTGCCATGAGCTTCTAGCCTCTGATGCATTAACTCTTGGCTCCAGGACCTAGAATGGAGCTTTATGCATAGGAGGTGTTCGCAGCTTCCAAAACTAAGCTGAAGTTAGGGAAAATAGAAGCATGGAACACCAAAGTGAATTGTCCAAGGCCTTATCAATAGTAATGCTTCTGGCACTTACTGTGTGCCCGCATGATACGAGGTGCATAGTAGACAACTCATTGCATGAGGTGTAGGTATTCTCTCCTCTGTAGATGAGTGTGGTTAAGCGACTTGCCTATGTCACACAGCCTGGAGAGATGGGCAGACTCAAGGCTCTCTGGTTCCCAAGTCCGGCCACTCTACCGCTCTTCAGTCTGCCTCCGCCCTAACCAGGCTCCTTGTGTGGCATTTCTTCAGTGAAACCCTCTGCACCTGCGGTTGCACCTGCTCAGGGCCTCAGGTTTAGGAAGGCTTTGCAATCTTGTGAGGTGGGTGTATTATCCCCCATTTTATACATAAAGAAAGAAGCTCAGAGAGATGAAAGACTTTCCCAAGGGCACACAGTTGAAAAGTGACTGACCAGGATTCAACCCCAGGTTACCTGATCCATCCAGGTCTCTGCACAGACCAGAATTTCTCAGCCTGTGCCCTCTGATGACCCTCGATATCGCCCGTCCTTCAATACTTTATGAAATTCAAAATAAGTACAGCATTCTGAGTCATATCAGAGCTAGGGGACAGGATGCTCTTCTATCTTCAAATCAGTCCTCTGCCCCTAAAGGAGCTGCTGATATCCCACACCCACCCCATTGCTCTATCCCTACCCCGTGAGAATCACCGCGCTGAGCCCGTGCTGACTGCCCTCCCTGTGGTAGACGGTGGGTCACTCAGAGTCCTAGTGGAGTTATCAGGGTCGTTTACCTGCACAAAGCAGAAATTCAAGCTAGTTTAACTTAAAAGGTTTTAAGAATTGGTTGTTTGAAAGAACCAAGCTAGAAAAGACAGTCACGGCCCACCAGCGACGGGTGAACTGGAGACGAAAGCTCCTCATGCAGTCTCCCTCAAGAAGGTCGCTGTTTTCCTGTGTCTGCTGGCTCACCTCTGCACGTGGGTGCAACCCCTGACCCTTCATACCTTCCATCGATGCAGATGGAATTCTGTTAGGTGCAATTCTACACGCACACACACACAACACGAGATGGGCATGGGGGTAGTGAGGGGGGAGTCATGTTGTACATAGAAAAGAGATCCACCCACTCAGCTAAGGGGGAGTGCTATTGCCATTCATCCTGTTTGAAAATGACCCAATGACTAGACTATGGAACCCCTATCGGGACAGCCTTTAGAGTTTGCGAAGCTCTATCCAGGTTTTCTCATTTGCTCTTCACAGCATCGTTCCAGGTAATGATTGTAGCCATGTTTACAGTGGGAAAGCTGAGGGTTACAGCCAGGAAACCCTGGAGCTGTAATTCAAACCCAGGTCTGTCCGACTCCAGGTCAACAGTTCTTTCAGTTGTACTGCAGATGGCTCTTCAGTAAATGCCTCACCACCTTCTAACCTGCCCAATAGGCCAGTTCCACTTCCACTATCTTGTTCTGCCTCGTCTCCTTCCATAAAGAAAATAAGGCATCTGACCACTTCACTGCCCTGCTTTCTGCTCATGCCCCATCTCTGTTCACGACAGTCAGCCCTTCTCTGTCGCCTCTGCCAGTATTACTAACGTCCTGTGACCTCCTTTCTCTGCATTTCCAACTCCCAGAATCAAATCCACTGAGAGCTGACTAGGACCCCAGAGGGGGTCCTATTTTGCTCTTACACAGATGGGAAAACTGGGGCCCAAAAATAGAAAGGGACCTGCCTGAGGTCACACAGAGGGAGAGTTGCAGCCTGCCTCTAACTTCTTTCTGGACCCCCTCACACCACCTCCACTTGTATCAAAAACTCCTTATCTCCTGCCACTGCCTTTGAACTCCTTACTCCATTCCTAACCTCAGCTCCCTGCAGCTCTGTCCCCAACAGCCTGTGAGGTTGCCACCATCCAGACACCAGTGTCCTCATGCCTGCTGGCTGAGGGGTGTGGAGGTTTCCCAATGACAGCAATCCCAACCTGTCCTCTTGATTAAACAGCAACCCTTGGGAGGGACTTTACCATGCTGACTCCTGAGCCCAGGGGCTGCTGGAGCCAGTGCTCTGTTCTTGTCAAGAGGACTGGGGGTTGCGTGGGGCTCGCAGTAAGGGTGAACTGGCCTTGTGACCCAGAATTATGCCCACGAACAAATGCTGAAATATCTTGTAGGAAACACTATCACTAGGCCAGCCACTGACGTCATCTGAGACAAATATAGTCTAGAAAAGTCTCTCGAGGTTGTGTGTATGTGCGTGTGTCTGTGTGTGTTGGGATTTTGTAAGGGGCACAGGTGTAGCACAGGTGTGTTTTACCTTTGTAACCTGCCACTCACCCAAGACGTTGACAGGCAGAATTAGAACAGATGGCTAAGATGATGAAGTCAGACTGGACTTTGTTTTTCTGTGTTCCTTAACCTAGAATTCCAGGGTTCCACAGCTATTGAGCAGGTGTCCTGATGATGATAATCCTAAAGTCTACATTTTCTTTTCTGTAAAATGGGTGTAATCAGATCTAAGTAATTCACCCCACAGGGTGGTTGTGAAGAACGGACAAATAAAAGAGTGAGTGAGAGAGACTGAATTGGTATATGAATGAGTGAGATGAAGGACGTGAAGCTGATTTGTCAACTGTAGAGTGTCATGAACTTGTTAGGGATGAAGGCCATCTTTCACAGGTCTGCATGAATTGCCCCAGTCTGCTGCCACCCCAGTAAGAGGAGCATTGGAAGTCAGCCTACGCCAGGGAAAGTCGTGGGGAAATGGATAGATGGTTTCAACAACCCCTGCAAAGAGTATTTCCCTCTCAGTTTGTGGAATGCTCAACTCAATATCAAGAGGTTTCCCAACAGTCAAGACAGCGTGGTACTGAAGTAAGGACAGACAAATAAATCAATCCAACAGAAGAGAGTTCTAAAATAGGTCTGCACACATGCAGTCAATTGATTTTTGCCAAAGGTGCCAAGGTAATTCAGTAGGGAAAAGATCGTCTTCTCAAGAAATGGTGCTGAAAATTGGATATCTGTATGGAAAAAAAGTGAACCTCAACCTCTACCTCACACCATATACAAAAATGAACTTGAAGTTGATCATGGGCCTAAACATAGAAGCTAGGCTGCAGAAATTAGAGAGGAAACAGAGGAAAAGCTCCACAACCATGGGGGAGGCAAAGATCTCTCAGACAGGACGCAAAAAGCACAAAGCATGAAGGGAAAAAATTGATAAGCTGAATTTCATCAAAATTAGAAACTGTTCTTCAGAGGACATTGACTTAAAAAATATTTAAAAATGAGCCACACACTGGGAGAAAATATTCCTAATTAATATATCTGATAAAGACCTGCATCCAGGGTATATGAAGAAGACTTACAACTCAGTAGCAAGAGGACAAAAAAACCACATTTTTTAAATAGGCAAAAGATCTGAATGGCCACTTCACAGAAGATATACGAATGGCCAGTAAGCACATGATAAGATGCTCAACATCATTGGTCATCAAGGAAATGCAAACTAAAACCACAGTGAACATAGGCATGCAGATATCTTTCCAAATTAGTGTTTTCTTGTTACACCTGAAATGTATATAATGTTATAAACAAATACCACCTCAATTAAAAAAAAAAAACAATGAGATACGAGTACAGATCGATAAAATTAAAGACTCACAGTATAAATGTTGGTGAGAATGTGGGGCACCTGGAGTTCTCACGCCTTGCTGCCGGGAACGTAAAATGGTACATACTCTTTGGAAAACAGTTTGACAGTTTTTTATAAAGTTAAACATGACACCTACCGTATGACTCAGCAATTCCACTTCTAGGTATTTTGCTTAGAATAAGTGAAAACATATATCTAAACAAAGACTTACTCAAATATTCAGAGCAGTTTTATTCATTAATAGTCAAAAACTGAAAACAATCCAAGTGTCCATCAGCAGGTGAATGGATAAACAAGTTCTGGTACGTTCCTGCAATTGAGCACTTCTCAGTGATAAGAAGGAATGAACTCCTGATAAGCACAAGGACATGGATGAATCTCAAAAACAAGTGAAAGGAGTCAGGCACGAAAGAGTTCGTACTGCATGATTCCATGGATATGAAACTTCACAGAGAAGAAGAAACAAAGCTAATCTGTCGTGACGGAAAGCAGCTCGCTGTGTGCCTGAGGCCCAGGGTGTGAGAGAGACTGACAAGGAAAGGGCAAAAAGGAACTTTCTAGGATGATGGAAATGTCCTATATCTTCATTATGGTCATAAGGGTGTGTAAATTTGTCAGAACTAATGAAATAGATGCTTAAAATCAGTGCTTGTTATTATTTGTAAATTACACCTCATAAAGTTGTTTTTTTTAAAAAAAGCACATGTGATATAGTCCCATTTTTATAGGAAAGAAAAGATTTTCTAAATGAATAAATGTGAGGGTATATATGTATATGTAATTATAAAAGTTTCTAATAGAATATACCCCAAGGTGGTGAC
The DNA here is from genome assembly GCF_020826845.1 of Diceros bicornis minor. Classification (NCBI taxonomy): domain Eukaryota; kingdom Metazoa; phylum Chordata; class Mammalia; order Perissodactyla; family Rhinocerotidae; genus Diceros; species Diceros bicornis. The sequence goes on along the minus strand of NC_080767.1, from coordinate 9,261,244 downwards.
ATTGGTTGTCCCCAGGGGGGTGTGATTATCAGTATGCATTAAATTTTTCTTTTGTTTGCTTATATTTTCTGATATTCCATAAACTGATTTTTTCATTAAAAAAAGAAATTTGAACATAAAGTATAAAATAATCCTATTGGTCATTTATGTTTTCACAACATATTTTTAAACACTTGTGTTTCCAACTATTGCCCTATTTGGGATGTATAGTTTGTTCTAATTAATCCCTTATTATTGTATATTATGATTTCTCCAACTTTTTGCTACTACAAGCAGCCTAGAGGAAAAATAATTGACTTTAAATTCTAAAAGCAAATATTTAAAATTTTGAAAAAGCAAATTTAAAAAGCAAAAACAGAAAAAATCAGAAAAAGGTAGACATATGAAAAGGTTGCAAAACTGCCTAGCAGTACACCAAAAAAATAGCAATTAAAAAAAAAATCTCTGATGATGTTTATTTTCAGACCAAATCACCATGTTGACCAGCTTGCTTTCAGCCAAATTGTATGCTCCCTTTGCATTGTGGAGCCTGCAAACCTAAGACTTCAGTTCCATAGAGTGATACAGTATCATATGTCTGGACATATGTACTACTATTGAAAAATTTTAACAAGGCGATTGTATTAGTCAAGACTCTTTTGGTTGCAAGTGACAGAAACCCAACTCTAGCTTAGCCAGAAAAGGGACATTTTTAGGAAGCTACAGGGATAGATCATTTGAGGAAAAGTCACACAACTGAACCAGGGGAAATGCAGGGATGTCGCTAGGCTTGAGGTTCAAATGGAACCAGGAATCCAAATGCCATCAGAATACTATTTTTATAGAAGACTTCACTGTCTTTCATTATAGATGAGTTTCTTCCTCAGGGCAGGAAAAATATGACCGCCAATGCAGCTGAGAACCTCCGTCTTGCTGTTGGCATCACCAAAGAGGAACCAGCCCTCTCTTCCAGAGTTTGAAAAGACGTCAGTGAAGGACCATGATGGACCTTTCTTGGTTCAGGTGACTTCCCTTAAGTTAATGAAGCAAGTCAGCTGGGCAGGTGCTGTGGTTTGCCAGCCTCAGGTCGGCTCCAATCAGCTGTGGCTGGGATCCAGGCTCACACAGCAGCAGGACTCAGAGAGCTGGGAGAAAGGAGCCCAGGGTGCGCAGAGGACGGAGGAGGAAGCAGTTCCCAGAAGAAGGTGAGTTGGGAAGATAAAGTAGGTGTCCTTTCTAGTATTAAAAAATGGAGATGCCTTAAAAACTTACCCCCAAGGGGCCCCAGCAGGCAAGGGCCTTTCCACACAGCTTTTTGCCCACTGTTTCCACTTCCACAGTAAATATTGCTAATGTCTGTTTACCACCTACCTTGTGCGAGGAACTAGGGATAAAGAAATGAAGTTATTAACAGTTTAATACTCTTTGACTTGTATGATTCTGCATTGCTTGATATTAGTATTCCCAGACATGACTTTCTTTTTGTTCAGATTTGAATAATCATATTTTAATTTTGAATATTTCTCTCTCTCTCTTTTTTTTTTTTTTGGTTTATCTAATAACCAGAGAAGCCTTGGATTTGGGGGGTTTTTCCCCTCATCTGAGCATGTTGGCCTTTACTGCTTTATTAGACTGTAATAAAGTCTTTACTAAAGACTACAGGGGTTGCTCTCATTACCCCTTTATATATACAGATATATACCCTCTCTACCTTCCTTTTTTTCTTAAAAAAGTCACTTGCTTTCCCGTTCCCTTTCTTCCATCCTTTGATCTGCATTGATGTAAGTCATTATCCCATTATTTCAATATAAATAATTCCTTTCAGATATTTTAATCTTTCGCTATCAGTTTTAACAAGATATTTGCCACAATTATTCAGACTTGTTTCAATACAGTCGACTGGGCTCACTGCTTCCTGCAAGTTCTTGTCTGCTAGTCTCCAGCTCCTGCTTCAGAGTCGTTGTTCCCTTCACATGGAACACACTTTGGAGTAACATTTTTTCAAAGAGAATACATGCATTTGCATCATTAATTCCCATTGCCTTCACATATAAGTAGCTTGATTGTATATAAAATTCTTGAATCACACGTCTTTCTTTCAAAGCTTTGCAGATGTTGTTATCATCTTCTAGGGCGGCTTTTCCTATAGTATGTTCTGGGGAAGAGAAGCTGTAAAAGATGCTTCATGAGAAACGCTTCCACGGTTGTATAAATACGGGAGATGCTCCACACAACTGGAAATGTACCAGGCAAAGTAGCACCGTAAAGGCCATGAGACCTCCTGAGGAAGGGAAGAGGTTTATTTCCAGTGTATCCAAGCAATTGGACCACGGCGATACTGAGAGAAAGCAAATGACCAATAGTACGTTAATGCTGGTGGAGTACTTAGTGTTCTGAAACTTATTCGATGTATATTAACTCATTGGATCCTCACAGCAGCTCCATACGGTTGATAGAATTTTTCAACCCATTTTAACAGATGAGAAAACTGAAGCACAAAGAGCTTAAGAAAATACACTAGAAAATGGCGAATTCAAACCCAAGTAGTCAGCTCCCCATTACTCACAGCCTTAGGAGTTGGCAGGTAAGGGCTCAAGAAAGGCAACTTCTATACCTGTCTCAAGTCTGAAAAAGATAACCAAACATCTCATTGCACCAGAAAGAAAAGGGAACTTTCTACCCAAAAGTCTTTGTAACAGAATTTGTCACTAAATTACGGCAAAGGCACTTTGGGGCATAATCTGATTATGGTCGGCAGAGTGCTCAAACTCCACTGTTGGCCAACGTCCAGGACCCATCACTGAATGCTCATCACCTCATCAATTCAGCCTCCTCGACTGACGGGCAAAACAACATCCAAATATTCATTGCACATCTGTGCCGGGCAGATTATACATTAGCAATTCAAATCCGGCCGGTGTGCCGGCCGTTCCTGCAAATGTGTCTGTTTGGGTGAGATGCCTTGTTGTCTGGGATGGATAATAAGGCAACTGGGTCTAATCTTGAAGAACAATCAACCCATCTTGCGAAGGTGACTGGCTGTGTGTGTTCTTGCCCTGGCAGCGTTGGAACAATGGCCCCATAATGCACTCGACTCAGCTGGCAATGAAGTCCCATCCTGATTAGTAGCCGTGGCTGGTGTCAATCACCACAGAATGCACCATTGTCCTCTGGTCCCCAACACAGTTTATTTACAGGAAAACAAAGGCTTTGGGGGGCTATGGCTGCTTCCCAGAGATTGCAAAATAGATTGAGCTGTCAAGCACACAAAGTAGATGAAGATTAATGAGTTGTGCCGACAATAAATATGAAGAGATGACCATGAATATGCTAATGGGCATTATCCATATACACCGTAATTGCTACCAAAATTAAAAGGTGGCATGAAGAAGAAGGGTCACGAGGTGACAGGGAGATAATCTTGGATGCTTCAGACGCTCACCCCAGATAAGACCCTCTACAGGTTTCCTTTCCCCGATTAAACCATCCCAAAGCATCATTGTTCACAAGCTGTCTGAATAGGTTCCTTTTAAACAGGAATGTAGGGGTGGGCTGAGGGGGGAAGCTGGAAAAGTTACTTTAGGGAAAGGTGTAATTAGAATAAGAAAGGTGCTTATCAAAGGCAAGAAGTGATCAGCTGTCAGGCTCCCACCTCATCCCCAGAGAGAGAACTGATGAGGATGTCACTTCAAACTTCAGACTCCCCACCCCAGCGCCACAGGGATTATTATAACTACAAGAATGTTATTTAGATCACCTTTTGGGGAGGACTGGGTGATTTTTCAAAGCATTCCAATATTTTGATGATTTTTAAAAAATAAACATAATAGAGAAATTTGAAGAACATAATGTTTAAAGGTGAATGAAATTTTGTTTCTGTGAGTGATTTGATTCTGGAAAACCTATATCCTATAGATCTGCGACGTGACTGATTCCCACCCAGCCTTGCAGTCAGTCTTCACAGCCTTGCATGTGGTGGGATGGTATTCTCTGACCCTGTTCACCCCCTTTCTTCCTTTCCATCCTAGTGTCTGTGGATGGCAGTGAGTTAGCACAATAACATACTGAAGTAATGCTATGAGAGGCCGTGAACATTAGAAAAAGAAAGGTTTCTTGTTTCATAGTTTCTCTCCTCTGGAAGACCTGGGACCCTGGACCTCATCCCCCAGAGGTCTGTGGAACATCACCCCCTGATTGTAAGAACTCACTTTGCTCCTTCGGGATGGAGACCAAACATGTATTCCTTGGCCTACACCAGGTGAAGGGGAGCGGGATGAAACCAGGGTTTCAGGAGGAGGGCAGAAAGGTAGAACAGAGAAAGAGAGGTCAGGAGAAAGAAGGGGTCCAGAGCCTGCCTGAGGCTGACTCTATATGGACTGAAATCTGCCTAACGAGGAAAAGGAACTTTGCACAAATGTATGAAACAACCTCACTGAAAGGGGTGAAATAGAAAGTGCTGCCTTAAGGAACTTTGGAAATTAGTGTGTCCGGAAACTAAAGGAAATGGAGAGCACATAGCACTGTACTCTAGTTGACAACGCTGTTTCTCATGGAGGTGAGGATTAATGATTCTAAAACCACTACACATGTACACCGGAGCTGAGCAATCAACTACACGCATGGCAGATGGTGGGAGTCAGGATTCTCGTCCTCGGAGTGGGAGCTTACAGGTAAGCGAGGAGAGAGGCTGGAATGATCACTGTGGCAATGGACTGGAGTTGGAGACATCGCCAGGAATTCGTGTTTAACTTACTATAGATACAGATGGTTACACATAGAAATATTTAGAGATATGTGTATATACACAATTAGTGTACACACATATATTTCCTTCCCTTCTCAGCTGAGAGGGCCTAGAAAATGACACTCCAATAGCAACAATACCTCAGTAGCAACAAGCACACATAGTACCCAAATCTTGGTTTCTAATACCATTCTCCAGTAAAAGGAACCAGGACGCCTTAGAGAAATGGCTGGTCCTAGGATAGCACAGGCAATACACAAGATGAGCCTAGCGCATCTTGTAATGCCAGAAAGTAAGAAAATGCAAAAAAAAAATTTTTTTTTAAACCCACATGGATGGGTGGGTATGTCAATGGGACACAGAAGCTCAAAATATAAACTAAATATCCATGAGTCCATACTGATGTAAATACAGGATTGAATAAATAAATAAATGGGGAAGAATGGAATAGACAGAGTGCCCATGCAGAAGAGTTCCAAATAATTTATGTAGATACCCCACCCTCAGGGAGGTGCAGCGAAACCTCCTACTTGTTAATTTTTAAGCTTCGCATGGTTACTTCCTTCCAAAGAGAACAGTATGGAAAGGGGGAGAAAGAGAAACTTGACAGTAGAGAAATCTGACAAACACGACCTCAGCCAGTGATCGAGGTCAACACCAACAGTGAGGAGTTATCTTGACAGGATGCACCCTTGATATGATGTGATGAGAAGGACACACTTCCTCTGTGGTCTTCCTCCCCAAAACCCATAACCCGAGCCTAATTGTGAGAAAAAATATATTAGACAAATCCCAATAGAAAGACATTCTACACAACACCTGAGCAGTACTCCTCACAACCGATCACCAAAAACAGGGAAAGTCTGAGAAACTGTCACAGCCAAGAGGAGCCTAAGGAGACATGATGACTAAATGTAACATATCGTGGATGGGATCCTGGAACAGAAAAGGACATTGGGAGAAATGGGTAAAAACTAAGGAAATCTGAATAATGTTTGGACTTTAGTTAATAATAATGTATCAATAATGGCTTATTAAGTGTGAAAACTCAGATTTTGAGTTTCTGCTCTGCCACTTGCTAGGTGGTGACATTGGGCAAGGTGCATTTCTAAGCCTTAGCTGTTCACGCTCCTCTTCATTTGCTCTCACACACCAGCTCTGTGGAGCAGTTACCACTCTGTACTGAAATCATCTATTGATGTGTTCGTGAGCCCACTGGGCTGTGTCCTCCTCATTCATCTCCAGACCCCTGGTGTTGAGCCCAGGGTTGGCACACAGTAAGCACTCCGAGATGTTTGGGTAGATGTATACATGAGGACGGTGCAGAGCCATGAGCCTTATCAAGTGCCCTCAGTCAATGAGAATTGCTTATTGAAACACTTTTGTGAACTTAAAGTCAAAGAGATATGGAGTCTGATCCTTCTCAGCCACTTATTAGCCGTGTGACCCTTGGGCAAGTACTAACTATGCTGAGTCTCAGTTTTTCTCTTGTAAGAGTGGGACCAATAATGAGGCAGATACTGTGAAACGGCCGCCCAATGGACATTCCCAACGTCCTTCTCTCTTCTCATCACTGCAGAGGCTAAAAAACTAAATACTCAGTTTCCCAGCCTGCCTTGCAGTAGTAGTGGCCATGTAACTGGTTTTAGGTCAGTGAGTTCAGAGGAGTAAGTCTGCAGGTGGGAAAGATCCTTTCCCTAAAGATAAGCACAAGAAAAGAAAGACTCTCACAACCATGGCCTCTGTCTGCTTCTTGCCTTTGAACATAGATGGTGGACCCAATAGCCATCCTACAATCATGAAAGAATAAGCCCAAGGAAGGATAGCAGAGCAGGAGGCTGGAGTCCTTGACGCCACCACTGGACAGGTAACTAAGAACAGCAACATCCTCCTACAGACATCCTGTTAAGGAAAGGATAAATGTCCTCATGGTTCACATTACTATTGGTTGATTTTCTTGTTACATGCAGCCTAGGGCATCAATAACCAATAAACTTGCCTCTCAGGGTTGTTATGAGAACTAATTAGAATCATCCACATGCCCGGCACACGGTGAGCACTCAACAAATGGGAATTTACTGTTATGACTATGGACCATAGCCCCATCCCCAGGGAACTCAGTGTGGTCGAGAAGACAGATGGGAGGGGTGAGGAGGAAGGGGTGAGAGGGGCAAAGGGGATGCAGTGGGGAGGCGGACAAGGGCAGAACCGAGGAGGAATAACGGGGAGGAGAGGAGAAAGGGGAGGGGTTGGAGAGAGGAGAGAGGGAAGGAGGAAGAGGACAGGGAAGGGGGACCTAATAACTGAAGCAGAAACACAAAATAATCACGGTAACAGAAAGAACTTAAAGAGTCCAAAGTTGATTGAAAGGAAATGAAGAACAGTGCTATTTCCTGTGCACCTGGGCTTCTGGACTGGGACGCGTAGCCTCTATACTGCTCTGCTGAGTTTCCATGAACATTTAACAACATACTACATGGGAAAGGGCCCAGCGCATGGTAGACACTTAACAAATGTTTGCCGACTTGAATGGTATCAGTTTGAAATTGGCGACTGCAGAAGGGGCCAAAGAACCTATTGTATTGCAGCCCCTTTCATTCTCCCTAAGTGGATACTAGATGGCTCTAAGCTCCACCTGGGTGCAGTTGGAAAGAGAAGCCATAAAGGACCAGCTTTCCTTACAAGACACCGTATTTGTTGTCACTTGATAAGAAGGTGCCGGGCAAGCCCTGCGGAGCCTGGTGACTTTCCCTCCAACAGGACTCTGCGATGCAAGCAAATGCTATGGGGTGAACCGAAATGCCAGTGGCTACGCTGATCCAAGGCCGGGTTTACTCCAGGTGCTTAAATACAACAACAACAACAAAACCAGAGTAGATTAAAGCAAAACAGCTAAAAATTCCATTTTAGAGACATTTGAATATAGACTTAACATTAGATGATATTGTAGAATTTTTATTAATTTTCTTAGTAATAATAGTATATGGTGATATAGGAGTATGTTCTTATTTTTAGGAGATTTGTGCTGAAATTTATAGGGATGAAGAGTCATGACGTCTAGAAATTACTTTCAAATGGTTTTGCAAAAAAATTTAAAAAGAAATAGAAAGTGAGATGAAGCAAATATAGAAAATGTTCAAGTAGATAATAGCTTATTGAAATTGGTGACCTTGATTTATTCATTTTTGTGTTTCTCTTCATCCACTCACCACTTCTGGCCCAAATCCGTTCTGTAGTCTACCTGGCACATGGTGGACCCTCAATATGTTTGATCAATTAATATTAAAAATAAAATTCTTGGGGCCGGCCCAGTGTCATAGTGGTTAAGTTCGAGTGCTCCACTTCAGCGGCCTGGGGTTCGCAGGTTCAGATCCCGGGCGTGGACATATGCATCACTTATTAAGCCACGCTGTGGCGGTGTCCCATATAAAGTAGAGGAAGATGGGCACGGATGTTAGATCATGACCAATATTCCGCAGCAAAAAGAGGAGGATTAGTTGGGGCCGGCCCGGTGGTGCAAGCAGTTAAGTGCGCGAGCTCCGCTGCGGAGGCCCCAGGTTCGCCGGTGCGGATCCCGGGCGCACACCAATGCACCACTTGGCAAGCCATGCTGTGGCAGCATCCCATGTAAAGTAGAGGAAGATGGGCATGGATGTTAGCCCAGGGCCAGTCTCCCTCAGCAAAAAGAGGAGGATTGGCAGATGTTAGCTCAGGGCCGATCTTCCCCACAAAAAAAAAAGAGGAGGATTGGCAACAGATGTTAGCTCAGGGCTAATCTTCCTCACAAAAACAAGCAAATAAATAAATAAATAATTCTCTTTACCTGCTAACATTTGCATAAATAAGTAAAGACACAGTTTCAAGCCATTTGCAAAGAAATACCCACCACTAATTACTTTCTTAACTAAACATAATCTGCTTAAAATCACAATTTAACATTGATATTTTCCTCCCAGAGTCTAGTATCAAGCAAGAGTCGACTTGCCCTCTGTCCTAAGATGCTCCAGCCTGACTCTCCGTTCTCAGAAGACCTGGCTCCCCACACCCAACACACCTGTCCCCAGTGCTGGGTTCCTGCTGCCCCAACTCGGAGTCCCTTCCACCTCAAGACCTTGGGAGCAAACCATGTGGGCAAAAGCACTTTGATGGGAAAAGAACATAAATTGTACATTTTTTAAAACAACATAAGGGGCTGGCCCAGTGGCGTAGCAGTTAAGTGCATGCGCTCCACTGCTGGCAGCGTGGGTTCGGATCCCAGGCACGCACTGAGGCACTGCTTGTCAAGCCGTGCTGTGGCGGCGTCCCATATAAAGTGGAGGAAGATGGGCACAGATGGTAGCCCAGGGCCAGTCTTCCTCAGCAAAAAGAGGAGGATTGGCATCGGATGTTAGCTCAGGGCTGATCTTCCTCACAAATAAATAAATAAATAAATAAATAAAATAATAATAAAAAAATAAAACAATGTAAAAGAACTGGCAATGGAAAGCAGTTATTTGCAACCAGCTTGTAAAAATGAAAGTAAGGAAAACACTATCCAAGAAGGAATGAACTCTAGTGCATTGTTTAAGAATGAGCTAGACATTTTTAAAACTCTAAATATTTTCAGATTCTTTGTTTTCATTTATCTTTTATTGCTTTTTTCTTATTCCAAAGGAAATTTTGTCCATTATAGAAAAGTCAGAAAATGAGGCTAAGAAAAATAAAGTCATCCTAACTCTGAGATGATTGTCACGTTGCTGTAGGTCCTTTTGTATAATAACAACAATAATAAATAATAGATATTACCAGTTAACAACTGCTTGCTATGTACGAGGCACATTCTAGTGCTCACAACATGAATATGAGATTTACAGATGAAGAAATCGAGGCTCAGAGAGGATAAGTCACTTGCCCAGGGTCACACAGCTAGTAGGTGTAGCACTAGAGTCAGACGCCCGGATCTGTTTACCTCCCAAGCCCGAACCTGTAACCACCACTCTGTACTCTATCATTTTCTTTACAAAAACAAGATTCTTCTCACGGAAAATCAAAGAAGCACTGGAGAACATAAAAAACACATTGCCTCTTAAAGCCTCAGCTCTTCCATTCACATCCCACTGTTCTAAACAAGTCCAACACCAGTGAGGCAGGGAGAAAGATTCCATCCTTCTGTGTACTGCGAGGGCACAGGACAGAGGGAGAGAGCGATGTTCAGGGTTTACTAGAAAGTCGGAGGAGGGAGAAACCTCCTCCTTCCAGGAGCCTCTGAGAAGGCTTCAGAGATGAGATGACCTGCATGCTGTTTTTAAAAAACAGCACTTGTTCACCAAGCGACTCAAAGAGGAGGGACATTCTGGGCAGAAGTTGCAGGTTAAGGGACCGAGAAGTGGAGAGCACGTATCAAGTCACAAAAGCCTGGTGTGATGGGCAAGGAGCCTGCAGAGAGGCGCAGAGTCAAACCACAGAGGATTTGATAAGCCAGGCTAAGGATTCTGAGGGTGGGGCTTTGTTCTGGAAGCCATGGGGAGTCTATGATGAGTTTTCAACAGGGAAGAAGCCCGACAGTTTCACACAAGGCTAACACACAGGAGACAAACACAGGTCTTCCCACTCCCAGAGCAGCGTTCCTCCCGTGAGGACCCCACCCTAATTCCAGTCACGCAGGGCTCCAAATGCCAACGCGCCCTCCTCTGCCCCCTCACGCTGAGCATCACCACTAGTTCCGAACCTTAATGGTGAAAGAAGCGTGAGGGGCCCCTTTCGACGATCCTACAGAAAGGAACTGCTCTGTTTCACGTGACCTACTTACAGAACTTGGAGGGCTGAAGATCATCGATATAAATCCCTAGTTTCTATCGTATTTATTTTAGTTGGTGACTAGGAATGTTTGAACAGTATACAAATTTATGGTCAGAAAATATTAGCTCCTAAACACTGCAACCCCGCCCCCCACATCACCTCTTTAAATTCACAGTTTTCCCGTGCCATCATTTGCAATCAGAGTTTTCATCCTGGACAGATTTTTACAGGTCAGCCCTAGACCTGGGATTTATTTGTGCCCATAAACAAAACCCCCATATTAATTGCCAACTATTTCTGATTCTCAGTTAACGTTCTTAAACATCTTGTGTCCCAGGGGACTCTTTGCCCTGTCATATGAAGATGATATTTTAAGATATACATTCCCCTGAAGAAGCGAGTAGATCATAAAGCCTAATGTATTCCGTGGTTTGGAATGATAATTTTGCAAAGAGGTGAGGGAATATTTCACTGTGGATCGTTACAACATCCACGTAAATTGTTAATCTACTTCTTCCTACTTCCCTCTACATATTCACCCAGCTCCTATTTATGAGCGGCTCCTATGCTCCCAGTGTGGGCTATGGGCGGGGCATGTACTGGGGACAGGGGGCCACTGAGGACAAAGCCGTGGGCAGCCCCCGTGACTTAGGGTAGGAAGGCTGTGGATGGAGACGGAAGGGAAGAAGCTGTCAGAGGCAAAATGGTCAGCGGTGGGCAGGGTGCTGGAGACCCAGAGAGGGGAGAGCTTTGACAAGGAAGAGGGGGACGGCGGGTCCAGGGCTGACGCTGTAGGTGGCCACAAGGATGACCGCCCCCGGAGACCCTGCTGGGATGGGCGGAGGCATGCGCAAAGCCCAAAAGCAGAGAGGTTGATGAAGAGGGTAGGAAAAACAGGGATGCGGTGCAGGGAAGCTACCAGAATGGAAGAGGATTCAATTTAACCGGCGTTTTCTGAGTATCTCTGCCTTGGTCCTATGCTTCAGTTGTTCCCAATCTAGTCACAGAGCAGAGAGGTGCAAGGCAAAGTGTCTTTCAAGGAGGGCATAATAAGGAAAGACGGAGGCGAAGATGAAGGATTCTTGAGTTCTGCCCCTTGAGAGTAATCTCAGAAAGCTTACCAAAATGACGCAGTGGTATTGTGCTGCAGCCTTTGAAAACAGGGCTCAAATCCCAGCACCATCCCCCCCTAACCAGGTGACCTTGGGCCTGGGTCTCTTCTCAGTGCTTCAATTCGTCCATCTGCAAAATGTGGATGAGAATATTGACCCCCTCTTAAGATGGTCGTGAGGCTGGAATAGAATAGTAACATGCACAGCACTTAGCAGAGGGCCTGGCGCAGGCTGAAATCTCAGTAAATGGTAGGCTTTACTATTCTGCTAAGTGGTTATAGCTTAAGGACATTGATGCTGGGCTTTGTCCAAAGGATGAAAAGCCACTGATCTTCAGGCAAGAGAGTGGGGGGATCCAGTATTCATTTCAGAAAGTAGCCTGGAGGGGGAGTGCTGGTGTCACGGCGAGTGAGTGGGGAGGCGGAGTGTATCCTGATGGAAGCCTAGCGGCAAGGGAAGGCTTATTTGAAACTGGGAAGAACTGCACCTGCATGAAGCAAAGAGGAGGACGGCGGTAAGATGGAGATGGCGAGGGGGCGGTAACCGCAGTTCCAAGTGAGGGAAGAAGGAAGGGAGAGTGGGCAAGAGCTGCAAACACTGCAATTTCACAATTTCACTCTCACACTAAGTCACTGTTCTAAAGCTCTACATTTAACAGCGAAGAAAGCAGAGCAGAATATATGTGTGTGTGTGTGCATGTGCGCGTGTATATATACATATGTATATACAAAAAATACATATATATGTTTTTTTAAGAGAAGACAGAATATTCTGAATCCCTAACATTTCCTTGCATTAGCTCCATCACTGGAGCTGTAAATCTGAAATACAGTTTGGTTATTTCTTTGTGCATCCCTCCATCCACCCATCCACACTGTGTCCAGCAGCCCCTGACCATGGAAGGTACTCAACGAATACTTGTTGAGCAAATGAAGGAATGTGTGAATGCCAAAAAAGAGTTGAAGTTTGTGAAATTTAGCTTAAAACTCTTCATGGCAGTGTAATATTAAAGAACAATCTTGTTTTCATCGATTTCAATGGGTCATTCAGGGGATAATTTAGAAAACAAACGCCCACCACTTTCACTCCTGTTCAAATCAAATCTATAGTTCTTATGGGCAAGTCCCAGGCTCGAGGCACCTTACACATTACTAGAGGGGGTATATGTTCGTACAACTTCTGTAGACAATCAGATGATCTTTCAAAATGACAAAAGCACAGGCTCAGTAATTCCACCTTCAAGATTTTATCCTTTAGATAGGCTCACGCGTGTGTGAAATGACATCTTACAAAGATATTTACCAAGCGTTGTTAGTAATACTAAAAATAAGAAACAAAGTCTAATGATAGGGGACCAGTTAAATGCTAGTTTATCCACACAGTGGAATAAATTCAGCTACTTTTCAAAAGCAGCAGCAGCTGTGATATGCTGTTAGGAAAGGATCTCCAAGATGTGCCATTAAGTGAAAATAAAAGCATATAAGCATGAATATGTTTCTAAATTCTTAGACTATTTCTGTATAAATACACAAGAAACCAGTAAATGGTTGCCTCTGGATTGGAGACAGGAGTGGGGAAACAGACTGATTTCCCATATTCCCTTTTGTATGTATTTCATCTATTTTATTCTTCTTTTTTTTTTTTTTTTTTTTTGTGAGGAGATCAGCCCTGTGCTAATATCTGCCCATCCTCCTCTTTTTTTGCTGAGGAAGACTGGCCCTGGGCTAACATCCGTGCCCAACTTCCTCCACTTTATATGGGACGCCGCCACAGCATGGCTTGCCAAGCAGTGCGTTGGTGCGCGCCTGGGATCTGAACCGGCGAACCCCGGGCCGCTGCAGCGGAGCGTGCGCACTTAACTGCTTGCACCACCAGGCCGGCCTCTATTTCATCTATTTTAAAAACTAACAAAATTTCTTTCTCAAAGTCAAACAGTAGAAAAGAGCTTAAAATGACAAGTACAGTGTCTTCCCCATGACTCCCCATCCCAAACCCCACTCCCCAGTGGTAACCGCTTTTAATGATTTTGTTTCCTGTTTTCTGGAGTAACAAATAATATGTTAGTTTAGCTAATTCCTGGTTCAATGATTTTCTGTATTATCAATTGACTTTCTGTTCTAATCATTGAGGATCTAGCTTCTCTATAACCCCCAGCCACATCTCCCCTCCTTTAACATAGTTATAGCGTACGTTAGTCAGGGTACTGTAGGTCATGCTGCAGTAACAAACAACCCGCTGTCTCAGGGGCTTTTATCAAGAAAGGGGGATTTCTCATTCATGCAACGTGTCTATTGCAGGTCCATAGGGACAAGGAGAGGCAGAATCTGAATGCTGTAACCATTCGTAGACCAAGGGTGATGGAACAGCCATCATCTCACACAAACCAATCGCCCTCCAGAAGAAAGAGCCATCAGACCAGCAGTGAAATGCTCACCCCGGAAGTGATTCATTCACTTTGGCTCACAGCGCAACTGCCAGAACTAATCCCATGGCCCCATCCAACCACGGGGTCAGGAAGCGCCCAGAACAAGGGGGACGCGGAAATATCCTGGGGAGCAGCACAGACGATCAATGCAGTCGCCTTTGCAACTCGACATAAAGTGGGGAACCTCTATTCCACGTTGCAGTGACTTGAGACCCTATGTATTGACTCCTCGCTTTGTAAGACGAGATCGTTACTGATCTCTTCCTCTCCCTCTGCCTTTCCTCCTGCTCTGGCTCCTGATTTCTTTCACGATACTTTTCCACTTTTCCTGTTTTGTGTTTTTGGTCCAGTTTGCTAGCACTCCCATACTCTTCAGCGACATCAGTAAGTTTTACACTCTGGACTTCTAGGACCACACAAATATTACTTGCTGCAGAGACAAGCGGGGTGCGGGAACTGCATTTCCTTCTTTGTGTGTCTCATGTTACAACCTCTGGTGCCACTCGGGAATTTTCAGATGGTCTCCTTTCCTACACCCCATAAACTTGAGTTTGCTTTGTCTTTGCTGAAATTGAAACATCAACGGAAGCATTGGAAGATAGAACTGAGGAAACACGGGCCACACACAATATCAACGTTCCAGGAGCCACAGGAGCCCCAAAGGACCACGCGCCCACATGGAGCTGACACAGCCTCCGCCAGCTGGAGGTGGGACATCAGAGGCCAGACAAGGGGCAGCGACTGCAGCACCTTGAAGGTGGAGCCTCGCCTCCAGACCCCGGAGCCAGCCAGCATCAGGAAGGCAACAAGACTCCTGGTCCTCGCTGCCAGCCTGTGTTAGCCCATCGTCTAGATGGATTAAGTGATCTATCATTTTCCTGCTGACGCAGAGAGGGGAGAAGGGCCACATGTGCATTCATGGTAATGTTCTCCAACCACTACTCAGCTGGGACACTTTGGGGGCACTGTAGAGGGCAGGAACAGCCAAAGGGCAAAGGATTGTTTGCTTGTTTAATGGAATCAGTACCAGGAAATTTTAGCACCAATATGAACTCTGAGTGTATTTATTGGGATGGGGTGGGGAGGAGACAATGGTTAGACATCGTCCAGTCCACAGATGAGAGAATTAAGGCCCAAAGAAAGAGAGGAATGTCCCCAGGTTCCGTGTGCATCTGGGGCTACTCTCCCCCTTCCCCCTCCATATATCAGTGATCTTTCTCCCTTTGCCACCGCCTCCCACGTCAAAACAGCTCAGAAGACTGCAGGCTGGGAGATGCTGGAAAGGCAGAGCCCGTTGGGCTCAGAGAGATCCCGTCTCCTGCCCACTGTACAGACAGCAAGACACGCCTTAGGTCACACAGCGAGTCAGTGTGGAGAGGCCAGATGTCTCACCCTGTCACCTGCGGCCAACTCTCACCCAGCTGCCCCGCCTCCCTCTCGCCCTTGAGGTCTCAGATGGAGGGATGCTGCTGTGTGCCTCTGACCACAGAGCAGCCACCTTCCGGGACAAGAAGGCAGCTCCATCCGACGCATGCCATGGGCTCCTCAGTCTCCTCCTCCCTCTCCATCACCGGAAGGATGCTGGCATCAAACATCAGCAGGAGAAGCAGCTTTCATCTAAATCTCTTGTCTCCACACACCGTGTCCTTCAGAGCTGCTGCACTTCCTTCCTCTCACTTAAACCTCATGACCACTTGTGAGATAGGAGCGACCAGCAGTATTAACCCATTTCACAGATGAGGCCACTAAGCCTGAGGGGGTAAACACAGCCTCTGAGTGTCAGGGCTGGGGTCTGAACCCGGTTCTCTTGCCTTCCCAGATCAAGTGTCCTTGTACCTGAGGAGCCATTCTTAAACTAGACTGCTCCCTAAGATTGGAATATGCCACTTTAAAATCTTCGTGGTCTTTCCTTAACCAAGTCCTCTTCCACGACTTCCCGGATCTCCCAGGCGGATGCCCGGCGTCGCTGAGGAATATCCGACGTGTGGACCACCATCGCCCTCTGGTGGCCAGTGGACAAAGTGCTTTACAGTCGTGACGCGGAGAACAAAGACCCGCCAGTCTCCCAGCCTCCTCTCTCCGGCCGAGGGAGCAGTGGCGGCGCCGGTTTTGTATTCTGGGGGCCTTGGCCTTCGCTGCCGTGGCTCCACTGGCGAATGAGATGTGCATCAGCTCGGGAAAGAGCCGGTGAGCGCCTGGCTGGGGGGCTGGGGCCTGAGGTGGGAACTGAACTCTGGGGGCTGCTTTGGACGGCGTTTGTCTGCGAGCTGCTCCAGGGCTCACCGGGGCATCCCATGAGTGCTGGTCCCCTCAGAACCCGCCCAGCCCACCCCCAGCTTCACTGAAATCTGACTTCAAGGCCTAGCTCGCGCCCTCGCCTTTCTGAAGCCTTGCCTGTTCCCTCCTGACACCTCTGGTTCCGCCTCTGGCACGTGTCAAAATGAGCCGGCCAGGGGCTGACGTCTGCTCAACTTTACATTTCTGAAGGCAGGGGCTGGTGACGTCAGCTCCTGGAATAAGGCCAGGCCTGCCCCGAGCCAGGGAGCAAGCCAGTGTGTGAGTTTGTGGAATGAGAACATTTCAGCCCAGCCACCATCTCCCAGGCCCACACAGCCCAACAGGAGAATGAGGCTACTCTGGAGAAAGGGGGGGCTCTGTGGGTGTCATACCTGTCAGCGCTTTGCTCCAGGTTTGAGGATGAAGCCACAGAAAGAATGTCCTGGTAGAGTGGGGTGGACTGAGCATCCTACCTGCAATGCATATTTCTTCACCCACCGTGCAGCCTCCACTTCTCCAAAGGGTCCTCAGGGGAGGCACCCGTTCTGCGCATCTCCTCCTGGGCCAGCCCCCCTGGAGGAGCGGGTCAGCGGGACCTGGGGTTGGTCCTGGGGGAGTTGTCTAGGGCCTCTATCTTCTCATCTATACAATAGGAGCAAATAATACTGATTGACAGAGGTTTCCAACATTAAATGAGACAATTGATGGAAACCTGTTAGCACCGTGGTGGTCAGTCTTTCTACTAGTTTCTGGGCTCTGAGCCCTGGGTAGATTTTTCCCACCAAATCATTCATTTAGTTCCTGCTGCGACAACACGGAGAGTGGTCCAGAGTCTGGGCAACGGAGCCGGACTGCCTGAGCTTGAGTTCTTGCTCTGACGCTGCCAACTCTGCCCCTTGTGCAAGTTGTATAATGTCTCTGTGTCTCAGACGGTCCGTCCAGAAAAGGAAGACGATGGCAGCACTCACATCGTTGGAGGGTTGGGAGCATTGAATGTGTGAACACAGACCACAGTGGCGGGCACTTAGGAAATGCTCAGAAAAGTGAGCTCCTGGTGCATCATTGTGCAGAAGCTGCTTGTCATGAGGTTGGCTCAGCCTGGAATGGGGGAATGCAAAGGTGGAGCTGAGCCTTTTACATAAAAATTGGTCTTTCTCATGCACACCCTTGGTATAAGCTTCTTCGCCCTGTGGTCAACACAGCACTGGTGTGAGAGGAAAAATAGAGTATGCTTTAAAGACATTGGGTGTAGTAATGTTTATTCAGTTAATTAATTAATTAATAGGTTCTATTTCTTTTCTAAACAGATTTGCATGACATGCGTGGATTTGTAAATGAGGAAGCAGTAACCTACAACTGGAACGCTGGGTGTGATCTCCAGCCATGACTTGACTGCACCACGCAGAGGCTGGCGGCAGGTGTGGGAGCCATACATCTACTGGGAACCCTGAAGACCCTTGTGCCAAATGAGGGCCATTTAATATTTTCATTAATGACTTGAAGGATGGAATCAAGCCCCCACTAATCAGATCTCTGGGTGATACGAAGCTGGAAGGGATCTTGGCTACTTTGGAGGACAAGATTAAAATACGATCCAAGCTTGACGAATTGCAGAGGTGGGCCTAAATCAATAAAGAGAGCAGCAATAAAGATAAATGCCAGCTGCTCCAAACAGAGCCGAGAAAATTATCCAGGTACCGAATGGTGATGAGAGAAATGAGTTTTGAGGGGGCCGGGAGGAGCTACCCGGGTGTAAATTCATCAAGTCATAGTATTTGTAAAGTGGAGGCTCAGCTCTGTCACCTGGTGGATCTCAAACTTCAGTGGGTCTAAGAATTACCCAGAGAACTTGAAGAAATGCAGATTCCCAGGCCACGGGCCCGAGATTGTGATTCAGTTGGTCTGGAATGGCGCTAAGAAGATTCTGATGCAGGCAGTCCCTGGACAGTTCGTTGAGAAGGCTGGGGCCTAGTGGGTAAGGAGACAGGCTCTGACCGTACCACTGTTTCTCAAATGTTTACTATGGAACGCTCATCCGTGGGATGCTCTGCAAGAAGTGACTTCCACAGTCAAATAAACTCGAGAATGCTTCCTCTTAGAACGAAAAACAAAACAATCACAGGGCGAGGGAGCATATTAATGACCCCAGCATTTTCTGCAATGAAATAAACAGCCGAACTTGGTTTAATCCAGAGTTTCCCAAACGTTTTGACCACGGAGCCATTTCTTCCTGTAACATCCCGCAGCATCTTGTGGGCACACTTCAGAAGATGTGATTCCCATTCAAGCTCCTCCCCATCAAATTCTCCAGGATTTCTCAGTCCTTCCGCTGCCCCCTGTTGAAACTTATCCAGGGGGCTGGAACTTGGAATCATTTTAAATGCTGCTGTGTCTCGTCCACTTCCCTGGGTCTGAACTTTCTTCTGGCGTTTAAAGAGAGGTTGGAAGCAGATTAGCTAAAGCTTCGAGTCTTCGGCCTTCTCTTGCCTGGTAAAGGTGCACCATGTACCCCAGGTTGAGGAGGGGAGGGACAGCATTTTTCTTTCTTTGTTCATTGTCTTTCTTGAGCTTGTGTCAGAAACTGCTAGTTGCCTCCCATGGTCTATTCTCTCCTCTCCCTTAGTAACAGAATCCCCATATTGTTGAATATGGCCATGTGCCCTGCTACAAAACCACATTTCCCAGCCTTTTTTACAGGCAGCTGTGGTCAGATGTACACAGACGTCATTGGGGGCATTACCAGGGAATTACTTTAAGGAGGGCAGACACATTTGGAAGGCATCCTTTTTGCTCCTCTCCACTTCTTCCTCCTGCCTGGAACACAGATGTGGTAGGAGCGCTGGCAGCGTCTTGGGCTGTGAGGTGAACTTGTGGATGGAAGCCACTCACTAAGGATGGCAGAACAGAAAGATAGAAGGAGCCCAAAAGTTTGACAGCGTTGTGAAGAGCCAGAGCAACCCTGCACTGCCTAAGAGAAAAAAATGCACACCTATTTTAAGCCATTGTTTTTCAGGTCTCTGTTACCAGCAGTTAAATGCAATTTTGAACTTACACGGTACAGAACCAGCAAAACATTTTCGTCATTTTCCACAAATTTCAGCCACCCTGGGCTACCATCCTGACTGTGTCCCTGCATGTCCTTGCCGTATCTCATGCGTATTTGTGTGCGTGTGTGTGCGCGCGCATGTGTGCATGTGCATTCTCCTCCCATCTTTGGCACAAGGCATTTGCGCTGCGGGAGCCCAGCACAGTTTCCTGCGCAGCCATGCCTGTGTCTCTCTATTCTCCTTCATTGGAGTTAACTACAGAATGGAATTAAGTCAGAATGATATTTTTGAGAGCTTCATATCGCTCTAGAATGAACTTCCCTTCTGGAATCTCTGTCCTTAGAACTTCTTTTTCCCTTAAAGTTATGTAACCTACATTCTGGTCTGAAACCAGTGAGTGAGCCCTGACAAGTGGATTGAATATAAACTTCATCTCAAGAATTCCCTTTATATCACCGATGAGACTTGCTGAAATGAAAGAAAAATCACACAACTGCAAAGACAAACAAAAAATGAGCGTAATCAAGAGTCAGAAGGATACACGTGATTCACTCCAGTGACGGATCAGAGGGCAGAAGGGTCCCCGCTGCCCTGTCCTCACCGCCCCCAGCACCTCCAGCTCCAGGGCCCATTGGAGCTTCGGGTCTGGGATGCTCCGCTCCGTGAGAGGCCGCGCCTGGCCTGGAGCAGGCCCGCCTCGTGTCATCTAGGAGCCTGCCAAAGGAGAAGAGGGGTCCGCTGGAGTTCCCTTCTGCTTCTGGCCTTGTGGCCTCAAAAGCAACACAGAGGTCTTTGAACTTTTCCTCTCCTGTTCTTTGACTGGGAAGTCCATCTGCAAGGAGCTTTTTGCCTCGTTCAGACCTAGTGAGGCTGCTGCATTTTCTGAGAGCTTCAAATGGGAGACTCTCCTGGGAGAGGGAACTAGCGTCCACAGAATGCCTGTTCGCTGACCGGTGCATACTGATCACCATTCATCTTCAGTTCAGCCCTGATCTCCTCATCTTCTGATCCCCGAACCAGCCTCACACCTTTGCTGTCTGGCCTCCCTAGGTTCTCACGTTGTGACTCCATGTACGTAACACCAACCCGCACAAAGCATCTGTTTTCTCTCAATAATGCAGGTGGCGTGTATGCGCCTTACAACAGGCAGGAGCCAGGGGGCATGCATGCTACATCCCCAGTGCCTCCTGTCGATGGAAGGAATGAATGAACAAATGAATGGATGCTGAATAAATGCGGAACAAATTAAATATTATCAACATGTATAGACTGTGTTGCTCCCACAGGGAAGAAGTGTAAGGTGAAACTCACAAGGTTTCCCTCGAAGATGATTGGACTCTCACTCCCTGAAACTCAAAACAAAAACTACCCCATCCTTTCCTGAAGAGCTCCCAGGCGATATCCTTTCCTTGTAAATAAAACTGTTCCCCCTGAAAAGTTCGTGAAATAGAAGAGGTAGGTGTCTGTAAAATGTCAAGTCAGTTTTTCAATACATTCACTGGGTTGCCTACCGGATGCTCGGTGCTTCATCTTCGGCATCCTTTGGCCAAATAAACCAGTCAGTGCTCAATTCTCCAATTGACTAGATGGCTCAGGGAACAAACCCTCAAATCTGATTACAGGAAAATTCATTACTTTAAGTCCTCCCTCAGGGTTCAGAGCTCATAAAAGAAACCTCCAGAGGCCCCAGCTTAGGGGAAGAGAGGCCCCTGTGCTGCAAATCGACAGATTGGCAATAATTAAGCTGAACTAATTATGGTCAAGCCCCAAGTCAGTCTTCCCAGATCAAGGCTGCCTCCTGAGAAGCGAGTTTTCAGAGCAAGAACTTTTTACTCCAACACAAAAGGAACATTCAGCAGATTTTAATAAAAAAAGAAAATGACCCAAATAGGCTGCTCTCCCAGACAAGATGGAGCCAGGTGGAGGTTCACCGGCAGGGACACAGTTACAGCCCCAAGAGGGAGAATGTGCAAGGACGCTTTTCCCGGAACCTGCTTACGAGATTCTTAGGGATCTTAAAACAAATACCCATTTAAAATTTGAACAAAATGTAAAACAAATACTACCACAAATATCAACGCATGAAGACAAACAGTGAGCCAGGAAAGATATGCACATTTTATTTAATATATTGAAAGATGACATGAAAAAAATAAGGAAAAAAATGAATAGTCCAAAAGAAAATATGGTAAATTATAAGGAAAGATAGTTCACCACAGAAACAACAGCCAATCAACAGAATCAGCATGGTTTTTCAGATGTTCAACCTCACTCTAGTAATAAGAAAGAAAATCAACTGATGAAAGACCTTCCTGTGTTATGAGATTGGAAAAGTTTTTTTTTTAATATTAATGCATATTCGTAAGGGTGGTGAATTGGGCATTCTCATATACTGCTGGTGGAGTAAAGCGTGTAACTTTGGGAAGGCAATTTGGCAATAGATAACAAAAGTCTTAAAATATGCGTATCCTTTGACCTTTTGACATAAGAGCTTTCTCCTTAGGGCAGAGGTTCTCAAGCAGGGGCAATTTCCCCATCCAGGGGACATTTGGCAGTCTGGAGACACTGATTGTCAGGATGTTGAGGAAGCGGTGTGCTACTAGCATGTGGAGGGTAGAGGCCAGGTATGCTGCTAAACATCTTACAATGCACAGGACAGCCCCCAGAATAAGGACGATTGGTCCAAAACATCGATAGTGTCGCTGTTGGGAAACTCTGCCCTAGGGAAGAAACTCAGATAGTACACAGGGATGTATAGCCAAGGATATTCAATGCAGCAATTCTATAACAAGTTAAAAAATTATAAACAGAGCACATCAATAGAGGACTAGTTAAGTAAATTATACTCCATGCATACACTAGAATACCACGGAGCCGCTAAAAACAAAATAAATCTGTTTGTTGACGTGGAAATACATTCATTCTATAGTGCTCGGTGAGAATGTCCGGTTTCAGAATCATATGCCTAGTAGGAGAATATTTTAGTGTGCATATATGTGTAGGAAAAAGTCTCAACGCTTTTAACCACAGTATCCCATATTTGGTAGTGGTTTTCTCTAGGTGGAAACATGATAGGTGATTTGAATGGTTTATTTTAGCTTGTCAATGTTTTCTATTTTTCTTCCAATAGCATGGCTAATGGAGACCTCGTAATACAGTGTTTTAGACCAAGGGCTTCATAGTCAGACACAGAGAGTTCTGGCTGGGTCCTTTGCCAGCGATATGAGAGACAGAAAGATCGGGTACCAGTGAGCCTGCGTTCCCGTACGCCCATGAGCAGCCAGGGCTGCCCCCTTACACGGGTTTGCCCCAATCCCCATAAAGTCACCTCCTGGTGTGATGTCAATATTTCCCTTTTCTCTTCCTTGAAATCAGCCAGAAGCAACCATTGTTACTGAACCTGGAGACATTTAAAACTCCAGAACCAAAATTATTTTGGAAGGGCTGCCCAAAGCAGCGAGAATAAAGCAGGAGCCTGAACAAGGGAACCACGAGGGAGTGCCGAGGCTGCAGCCTTCCGGGAGAGCCAGCAAAGGTGATGCCGAAAATGAGGAACCCCCACCCCTGACCTGCAGAACTGGAGTCGCTTGTTGATAGCAGTGGAGAGTGGGGGCTGTCGGCTAGCATCAGGAAATTTTCTGGACGTGGTCTGGTTTCAGGAAGCAGGGCAGGTGGGGCTAAATGAGAGATCACCCAAACTAGCCCTGTTTGCAGGAAGCAGTCCTCCTCCAGCAGCCGAGGAGAAGAGTAAATTTGCGTGGCAAAAACAAACACCGTTCCCCCCAAAAACAAATAAATCCCAGCCTCTTATCTCCATTAGCTTGGGAACAATATAGGTTAATCCAACTCATGTACGATACTTTGTATCTTTTTTTTTTCCCCCAAAGCCCCAGTAGATAGTTGTATGTCATAGTTGCACAGCCTTCTAGTTGCTGTATGTGGGACACGGCCTCAGCATGGCCAGAGAAGCGGTGCGTCGGTGCGCGCCCTGGATCCGAACCCGGGCCGCCAGCAGCGGAGCGTGCGCACTTAACCGCTAAGCCACGGGGCCAGCCCTGTATCATTTTTTTTAAAATCATTGTGCTGGGGACACAGCGGTGGAGCCCTCAGACACTTCCTATCTTTGCAGAGCTCACAATGGGGGCGGCGGGGGGGTGGTGCTGAGCAGAGTAGTCAAATATTTCCACAAATTGCAAACGCAGTGTGGTGAGTAAGAGCCTGGGCTCTGGAGGTGGGTACACCCAGGACACAGCCCTGCTCCTCCAGAACCTCTGGGAGACTCTGCTCATCTGCCTAATGGGGACGGATAACAGCACCCGCCTCATAGGGGTGTTGTGGGTTTACCAAAGGTAGTGCACGGAAGTCCCTTAGCACCGCACCCAGCAAACAGTAGGCGCTCACCAGCTGTTTGCTATTGTTGTTATTAACACACCTGATAGCAGCAGCAGCAGTGAGAGTAGGATGAAGGGAAAACCAAAGTTGTAAGAACGTATAAGGGGGCGGAGTCGAGAGGTCTCGTTTAGATGGTGGGTCATGAAAGCTTCTCTGGGGAAGAGCTGAAGGAAACCATAAGAACCTAAATCTCCAGGAATTTACAAAAATCTAGGGGATGATTTGGATTCTGCCAGTGCGCAGCACGGGTGTTCTGGCTGGTCCTAGCGGGATCTCAGGGCCGGGACCGCTGCTGACATCAGAGCCCTTGATAAAGCAGAGCCCTCTGCCCCACCCCAGCTGCCTCTCCTGTCAGCAGGTGCGAGCAGCCTGGCAGGAGCTAATGAAATGTTTACTGAAAAGATTAGCTTGTCAGTGGAGCCTGGACAGATGGCTATTGATCCTCTGCTGTCTGTCATCCCTACCCTATCTGAGACCCCATGTGGGAGCAGGTTCTCTCTGACCCGGAACTCAAGGTGGGGGCTGTCCAGGGGCACACGGGAAAAGATGTTTGCAATGTGAGTGGGTCTCCTAGATCTGCAGTGTTGTCCGAGTGGTCTCTGAGTCCTTGGAAGTCACCACCTCTGCCCCCTTGGATCGTTCAGCTGTGGAATCACGGAAAGAGCATAGGAAATAGACTGGAGTTCAAATTCTGCCTTAGTTATTTTGTGACCTTGGACTCTGTGAGACTCGATTATTCTCGTCCATAAAATGGGGACAATAATACCTACCTCATGGAGGGTTTCCAGACTTAAATCAGGAAATTGACATCAAAGTTCTAAGAACCAACATTGTTGAAGCGATACTTGTTTGATTTTTAAAAATGAGAAAACTGAGACCAAGATAAGACCTCTTGTTAGGACAAGAGGTCATGAAGTTTTCCAGCATATAATGCCAGTTGGTGGTCTTGAGGAATCTGGCTAGTAGCGTGTTCTAAAGAGCGTGACCTTTGACACGTGGGCAATGCTGAGCCCTTGAAGGGTGTGACTTGATAAAATAAGGGTTTAGCAAGATGATTCTGGCTGGATGGAGGTAAGACTGGAATTTGCCACAACTCAAGTAACAGCAGTGGGAAGACAGAGGCTCCTTGAAGATTGAATGTATAGGGCTGGATGATGAATTGATCGATTGATTGGACATGAGAGATGGGAGAGGGAGACTCCCACATGCATGGTGACACTGTCAATGAGATAGGAAGCCCTGGGGGAGAAGCAGACAAGGGGAAGATAATGAGCTCATTTTGAACACAGAGTGAAATGCCTATAAGACTCCCTAGTGAGGTGACTTCCAGGGGGCTGGATATGAGCCTGATGCTCAGGAGTCAGACCTGGACTCAGTACTGAGATTCGGGAGTCACTGTCATCATCATCGTCATTATCATTATCATCGTCATCGTCATCATTATCATCGTCATCATTATCATCATCATCTAGTTGGCAGTGGAAGCCACAAGAGTGGATAAGTCTGCCAGGGAGAATGTGTGACAAGGAGAGAAGGGGCCTGAGGGGACAGGCAGAAAGAGATGCTTGTAAAAGGAAGAGTGGTTTCCTGGAAGCTCAGGGAGAGCAAGTTTCAAGAAGAAGGGAGGGAGTGGTCACTAGTAGAAAATTCTATGAAAAGGTCATATTAAAAAAACCCAAAAACCTAAAACATGTCTCCTGGATTTAGTAACAAGGAGGTTATATTGAACTTAGGAAAGACCGTTTCTGGCAGGCAATTGAGAGTGGGTGGAGGTGAGAATATGCAATGAGTGTAGATGGCAGTTTGGAGAAGCTTAGACACCAAAGGGGAGGAGAGAGGGAGGGCTGCAGCCAGGGGACACTGCAAGAGAGCGGGGCCATTTTAGGATGGGAGACCCTTGAGAGTATTTCAGTGTGTGGGAAGCATCCAGGAGGGAGTGAGACGGTCAAGACAGAGAGGAGAGAGAGAGGGGCAATTTCCGGGAGGAGACACAGACTCAGCCTGGTGGGGGACTCAGCACACCTCTACAGCTGAAGGGCAGCCCTGTAGAGGAGTAGGCTGAGCCCCAACAGGGAGGAAGGGAAGCTAAGCAGAACCCCCTCTTCCCCCCAGTGTTGTCTATTTTCTTGGGGAGGGAGGTGAGGTTGTCTGACAGCAATATGGAGGGATGAGTTAGGGGCTTATGGCAAGTCAGGAAGTTGTGAAACAGTCGCTGTGGGGAATGGAAGAGAGAGAACTGACCTGGGGCTCACAAAAGGACATGCTGGGATGGAGACCACAGATGTGTACAGGAAAAGAAGAGCTGGGTTTGAGTGATGCCAAGGACTCAAATGGGCAGGACCTGGGAACTGGTGGCAGGCAGGGGTGAGGGAGAAGTGTCTGCAAGGACCCTCAGATTGCCAGGCTGGGGGATTCATTGCCGTTCAACCCAACTGCACACCTGGGGAGGGACGCTGGGAGGAAGCCTTGAAGGGCGTTTCAGAACAGGCTGGCCTGGAGACCTGCTGCTGCTCTCCACTGGTGAGCTGGTGCCTCACCCCCAACCCCTCCTAGAAGCCTCTTGCTTTTCACCCTTCAGCGGCATGCAAGTTGACAAACCTAACTGTCTGCCATCTGGGGACCAGAGAGGACGCTGCGGCCTCAAATGCACATGGCAGAGTGGAGAAAGGACCAGGCCAGGGAGGAGCCAGCTGCAGTCTGACCCTGTGACAGTTCTCGTCCTTCTTCTCAGCCTCAGTTTCCCCATCCAGACAATAAGAAGATTGTTTCCAGGAATCTCTAAGGACCCCGGCCGCTGCAGACATTCTTCAAAGTGAAGTTTTACTTCTGAGTGTGTTTTTTATAAGCTGAGGTGCTGGCGAGGCGGTGGGTGCAGAGCGGGGATCAGAAACAGGAACAGCAGCTAACAGCAAATGTCTAAACAAGAGCTAAATGGGCCACGCTTCCTGTTAATTAATGGCTTCTTTTGAGGTTATTAAGTTAGACTGGGTAGGTGTGTGGCCTTTCTTTCTCCTGCCCTTCCAATTAACAGGCACTGTGCTTGGTAAATGTTAATTTAGAGTAATTGGGCATGCAGAAGGGGAAGTGCAGGCAGGGGAAACAATGCTCCTGCCACTGTAGGTTAATTGCTGGTAAGTGTTGTCCCTGCAGCCCTAGTCCCAGATGATTAATGGCCGTGGAGTCCAGGCTGAAGCCCCTAAGGGCTGGCAGAGGCTGCGGCAGGATTAACCCCTTGGTGACGGAGATGAAGGTAGAGAAAACTCCTAGTGGGTCTTCCTGCGTGTCTGAGCAAGCCTGGTGGTGTGCTCCTCACCTCTGAACCGGGCAGGTCAGGTCTGTTCCCACTGGTATGTCATGAGAGTCAGGTACCCAAGATCATGTTGGCAAAAACGCTTCATTCCGCTGACATAAAGAACAGCAAATTGGGTCGGTGAGTACCCTGAGTTATTATCATCTGGGGAAATCAAATTGATTTCAAAAAAACTCCAACACCCCTCACTAAATATCTGCTCTCTGTCAGTTGTGTTCAGCTGAGTCAGCCTGTGATGATCAGTCGGATGTGTCAACTTGGCTAAGCTACAGTCCCCAGTTATTCAGATGAATGCTAATCTAAGCATTGCTGTGAAGGTATTCTGTAGATGTGATTAAAGTCCATAATCAGTTGACTTTGAGTAAGGGAGATTATCCTAGGTGGGCCTGACTCAATCAGTTGAAAGGCTTTGAGAGCAGAGTCGAGGCTTACCTGAAGAAGGAATTCCTCCTGTGGACAGCAGCTTCAGCTCATGCCCCAGAGTCCCAGCCTGCCCTTCCTGATGGCCTGCCCTATGGATATCAGACTCACCTAGTCAGCCCCCGTAATTATGTAAGCCAATTCCTTGCAATAAATCCCTGCAGGTTCTGGTGGAACTCTGACTGATACACAACCTAAAAGCCACTTGGGGCTGGGGACAGTCCTCTGAACCACGCTCATCTCCCCTGACCACCTATCCCAGAAATGCCAATTGGGGCTGCTCATCTCCTGGCTGTCAGAGCCTTCCAGTAAGAAAGTTCCTACACCCACCTGGGGTCCTGGAGCCTCCCAAGCCCAGTTGTCCGTGTGGGTAAGGATTCTACTGTCACCAGGACAGTTTCTCCCCTGACACCTGCCTTTCAGAAAGGGGTAATAGATGGATAAATTTTTCCATTTTAAAAAATAAATTATTGTAGCAAGCATAGGATTATTGCTATAAATCCTTTATTGTGAAAAAGTAAATGTACACATATTTTTAATTTATTAATTTAAAAACCTCGAGGTGATAATGGCAAAGAATAAAAGCAGAACATTAGATAGCTTTTGTGTAAGAAAGGAGGGAGGAATAAGCGTATATGTTCATATTTACATAGAGAAACAGTGGAAGGATAAATAAACTAATCAACATGGTTATCAACGGGAGTGGTAGGATGGGGAGAATTGGACAAGGCTGAGAGTAAAACTCAGTGAAAGAAATTTTGATTTCTTTTTTTTTCATTTTTATTGAGATATGTGACAAATAATAACATTGTGTAAGTTTAAGGTATACAACAAGTTGATTTGATATATATTGCAAAATGATTACCACCATAGCATTAGCTAACACCTCCATCCAATTACCATTTCTTTTTTGTGGTGAGAACATTTAAGATCTACTCTCTTAGAAATTTTCAAATATATGATACAGTATTATTAGCTATAATCACCATGCTGTCCATTACATCCCCAGAACTTGTTAATCTTATAACAGGAAGCTTGTGCCCTTGGACCAACATCTCCCCATTTCCCCCACCCCCCAGCCCCTGGTAACCACCATTCAACTTTCTGTTTCTATGAGTTCTGCTTTTTAGATTGCACATATACATGATATACATATGAAAATACATATCATTCAGAATTTGTCTTTCTCTGTCTGACTTATTTCACTTAGCATAAGCCCTCAAGCTTTATCCAAGTTGTTGCAAAGGGCAGGATTTCCTTCTTTCTCTCATATTCCATTGTATACAAACATACCATACCTCCTTTTTCCGTGCATCCATCGACCGACACTCGAGTTGCTTCCATATCTTGGCTGTTATGAATAATGCTGCAATGAGCATGGGGGTGCAGACATCTTTTCGAGATCCTGTTTTCATTTCCTTTGGATATATACCCAGAAGTGGGATAGCTGGATCACATGGTAGTTCTATTTTTAATGTTTTGAGCAACCTCCGTACTGTTTTCCATAGTGGCTGTAATGTTTGTGAATTCTTTAAGTGTATTACCTATTCAAAAAATCAAATAAAAATTTAAAAAGGATATTAGTTCCACAAGAAGCTCCTAAGCACTCCTGTGATGGACTCTGGAAACAGAGAAATGAATCAGAAACAGCCTCCGTGTGTGTGGGTGTGTGGGTGTGCGCGCACGCGCGGGTATAAGAGAGAGAGACAGACAGACAGACACACACTGCCAGCTTGGAGACAGGGGCTACCTGGAGGGGAGGCTATGGGTTTTGAGCTGGCAGGACTCAGACAGGCAGAAAGAGTAAGGAAAATTGGAAGACACAGATTTGACCAGAGTGTGGTGGCCAAGGCTGCACAGGAAGCAGCACCCTATCGATCATCCTTCTGCTCTGAGACTGCTCCCATCCACCCGCCCACACACACACACACACACACACACACACACACACACAACCCTTTTCCCCTCCCCTCCCCTCCCCACCTACACGGCTTCACGGCCTCTCCTTCTTTTTTGAAAGGATAGAAAGTTCAGAGGAGATGCTGTCTAATCTCCAGTGTGTCCTCTCACAAGATCAGCTCAGGGCTTTGGAACCCAGCATGGGGATGTGGCAGTGGGGGAGGGGAAGATGGGTAGAGAGAAAAGAGACCATTCAAGGAGGGCTTCAGCAGTCAGCTTCACTCTGGAGTTGAGACCTCTACATTCGGGGCTTCCACAGTTAGCACAGGGCTGGGAAAACAGGTGGGCCCATTGGGCACCCACTCGGAGCACCAACTCCTGTCATGCAAAGACCCCAGCAAGATACAAGATGGGGAAAAAATGACTTTACTGGAACTCCTCACCAAGGACATTATTCTGTGTGGCTGTAACATTTCAATAAATCTCTTTTTTTTTATTGAGGTAAAATTGGTATATAATGTCATATAGGTTTCAGGTACACGACATCATAATTTGACATCTGTATACACTACAGAGTGATCCCCACCAAAAGTCGAGTTACCATCCATCACCACACAGTTGACCCCCTTCACCCATATCTCTTTTCTTAGGGGGAAGGAGTACTGAGTCCTCTGAGGGACATGCTTGAGTAAGAAACCACCTCAGAGTGGAGTGGGTGGAATTTTGGTCTCATTAGGGGGCAGTGTGCACGTCTGAGGCAGAGCTCAATATGCCAGCACAGAAGAGGAGGAGCTGAGCTGAGGGCTGTCATCAGCAATCCTCCTGCTCCAAACAGAGCTTGGCTTCTCCTTTAAAGAACAGCTATCTGGTACAGCATCATCTATGTAAAAATGAGGAAGGGGCTATATGCATGTATGTATGTATAGGCATGCATTTGTGCATGTATGTGTGTATGTTTATGCATGCATTCATGTGTGTGTGTATGCACGCCTTTATGCATGTATGTATGTATTTGTTCATCTATGCATGAAATATCCCTGCAAGGATCCAGCGATATGTTCCCGCTGGATGCCTCCAGGGAAGAGAACTGAGTGGCGCAGAGATTGTATCAGTTGGGCTGCTGTAAGAAGTGACCTCAAAATACAAGGCTTGAACAAGATAGCGTTTCATTCCTCTCTCACACACATACCAGGGCTAGTATAATGGTGATGAAGTGTCAGGGACCCAGGCTCCTTCTGTTTTGTCGCTTGGCCATCCCTACAGTGTTGCCCTCCTCTGCACAGACAAGGATGACTCCCCACTGCATCCACACCCAGCCAATAGGAAAGGGGAAATCAAGGAGCAGAAGGCCCAGCCTTGCTCTTTAGAGGAGCCAGCGGGATGTTGAGCATGCTGCTTCTGCTTCTGCTCACGTACCATTGGCTGGAACCCAGTCACTTGGCCACACCTAGGAAGTGTCCTCCTTACTGGATCAGTCATGAGCTCAGCTAAAATTTGGGGCTTTATTTCTAAAGGACGAATAATAAGAATAGATATAAGCGGGCAACTAGTAGACTTTACCTGGGACAGGATGAAAGGCATGTTTTCACTTTATATGTCTGTCTTATACCTTTTCAACCATATGAAATCAGAAAAAAATTTAAGTTTGAAAAATGTACTATATTGGAAGTCACAAACTGAGCACACACATCTACCTCTCCACTATGCCATGGACCCATCAGAATAAAATGGAAGGTATTTTTGAAAGAATTAAATCCTATCAGTGCTAGAAAACAAGAGAGGATGCCAGCGAATCAGAAAGTCTGAGTAAATATGGGAAGCTGGGAAGTGGATGGAGTCAGATTGACTGAGAAAGACCAAAGGTAACGCCCAGCCCCAACACCAGGAGCAAGAACGTCCCTTCTCAAGGTAGATCCAGAAAAACTCCAAACTCAGAGCCAAGACACGGAAAGCAAGAGTAGGCCACAGGCACTCACCCAAATAGCGGAGCAAAGCACTGCAGGCACAGTGGCTGGACCAGTTGGGCCCTCACCTCTCTTCCTCCCCTACTCCTCAACGTCCCCTCAACCCACAAGGAACAACTTGCCCCAGGACCCAAAAATTATTCTCCAAAATATGGGTGATCTGTCCAGGGAGGGCTCCTAACGTGGGTGTCAAAACTCAAGAGAGATGTAGAACAGAGCTTAAAATCACTGTAGACACCCCAACAGACACACATGGCGAGGGGAGGGTATGGCTCTGCCCGAGAGGAAACACAATAACGTGCTCCAGTCCATTATTTCAGCCTCTCCTCACAGTGGCAAGTGTGGCCCCCGGGCTGCAATCTGGAGGTAAGCCTGCTGACGACAGGGCCCAAGCACTCAGGGGAGCCTGTGGCCAGGCCACTCTCCAAGGGAAAGGCCTCGCGGGGAAACGGGCCTCACCAGCTCTCCGGGTGGTCAATCTAGTCTTTGTTTGTCAAAGCGGATGAACAGCCACGGGCCACCAAACGTTTGAGGAAGACCAATGGCATGCAAGAGCTAAACAAAGATGAATAAACAAAAGGAGCCTCCCGGAGAAAACAAGATGCAGTAGGGAGTACTAAAGAAGAAAACTCGAAGTATCTTGGGAGACATTTGAAAGCATGTTAAATCTCTAAATCAAGAGCTAGCTGCCATTGGAAGATAAACAAACACATGGGTAAGAACAGGTTGGTGGTTACCAGAGGGGAAGAGGGTTGGAGGGAGGGCAAAAGGGGTAAAGGGGCACATGTGTGTGGTGACCGATAAAAACTAGACTATTGGTGGGGCCAGCCTGGTGGCGTAGTGGTTAAGTTCACGCGCTCCGCTTCGGCAGCGCGGGGTTCGCATCCCAGGTGTGGACCTACACACCACTCGTCAAGCCATGCTATGGCGGTATCCCACACACAAAATAGAGGAAGATGGGCACAGATGTTAGCTCAGTGACAATCTTCCTCAGCAAAAAGAGGAAGTTTGGCAATGGATGTTAGCTCAGGGCCAATCTTCCTCACCAAAAAAACCCCAAAAAACAACACTAGACTATTGGTGGTGAATACAATGCAGTCTATACAGAAGCTGATATATAATAATGTACACCTGAAATTACCCAATGTTATAATACGATCTCAATAAGATAAATAAAAAATAAAAATAAATAAAAAAGTA
The DNA here is from genome assembly GCF_020826845.1 of Diceros bicornis minor. Taxonomy (NCBI): domain Eukaryota; kingdom Metazoa; phylum Chordata; class Mammalia; order Perissodactyla; family Rhinocerotidae; genus Diceros; species Diceros bicornis. The sequence goes on along the minus strand of NC_080767.1, from coordinate 9,228,697 downwards.
AAAATGCTAGGGGCAAAAAAGAGCTAGCTACCATTAAAAAGGAGCCATCAGAGAATAAGAAATCACTTCTGGAAATTTAAAATGATTGTCAAAATTTAAAAATACAGCAAACAGAAGAAATAAGAGAATAGCCAAGACTAAAAATCAAACTGGTTATCAGAAGTCAGTGAAATCTCCTAGAATGTGGGAAAAACACAAAGTAGTGAAAAATGAAAGAAATGTCCAGAGACAGAGGAAAGATCCAGGAGCAGAACGTCAACATCCGTTCATTCAACAGGAGTTAGAGAAAGAAGAAACAAAAAAAAAAAAAAGAGGGGGAAAAATCAGAAACATAATAGAAAATTTTTCTGAGATGGGGCAAACACAAATCTTCAGACTGAAAGAGCCCACTAGGTACCAAGCAGGATAAATAAAAACAAGATCCATACCTAGACACCTGTAGAAATTTAGAACCCGAGGAACAATGACAAAGTCTTAAAAGCTTCCAGAAAGAAAAAAATAGGTCAGCTACAAAGGAATGAGAATCTGACTAACATCAGACTTCATATTAGAAATACTTGTAAACCATGCCTTTAAAATCCAGTGTAATATGAATTTGAGCTTAAATTATACTCCAGGCCAAACCAGCCATCAGTGGGCAGAAGATATTTTTAGCTATGCAGGGAAAGGTTATGACAGATGCGCTCAAATTTACAAATTACCCAAGGAGGTACTTGAGCAAAACAAAAGGAATGTAAGAATGAGAGTTCAAGAAACATGAGATTAAAAAACAGTGATAGCTGAGTCAAAGTGAGGAAAATAAAAATGAAATTAAAAGACAGCTTTGAACCTTGACAATTACGTGGGAGGCGTTACATTCACGGGATTTTCTTTCTTTCTCTATAGATCTGATCACATTGTGTTCTGCAGTGATTAATCTTTACATACCCGCAATACGGTAAACGCTATTCCTATTGAGTCTCAGTGTTCAGGAGTTCAAGGGTAGAAGACTTGACTGTAGTTCCGGAGCAGAATGTAAATGTTATAAACCGTGAAAGTGGGAAGAAGGAAAATGGTGTGTGTTGACACGGAGAACGCACACTACGTAAAGAAGCAAATGTAAGTTACAGAATAATATTCATATATATAATGTTATCTATGTATTTTATACGCATAGTAAAACATCTGGGAAGCTTTCATTCACTTTTACTTTCTACACTTCTGTATCTTTTGAATTTTTACAAGTATGTATAACATTTGTAATGAAAAAATTTTAAATAGAATATTAGGTTGAAGATTTACCTAATTATTAGCCTGCCTAGTAATTACAGTTTTTGGTGAGGCCCTGAATAAAAAAGACTGATTACACAAAAAGAACTACATTTTGTGGAACCCACAATCTAAAGCTAGACCAAGATCTCAGCTGTTCTAAATCTTATAAAAACAAAAAACGACCACAACAAAAAGCCATAGACCAAAAACCAATGAAAGATCAACACTGCCATCTATCGAGGACTTCTTGGAGAATAGGCTGAGTTGGGAAAGCTTTCTGTTTAGTTGTATAAATAACATTACCTTTTGAGACCTGCACAGACCTGAAATCTGGTTTATCTTCTCCCGGGAGCATGGATTACTAGCGATATAAGTAAGAAACCAGGACCATACAGAGAGGTGCTTGGGAAAGCCGGGGCAGCTGTTTGAGAGAGGGAGTGTGTCTGCCCTCCCAAAGAGCTGACCCAGAGGACACAGTCTCAAATTTCTGATGCGGCTGTACTGGGGCAAAGTCTTGGTGTGTGGGACCAATGAAGTGGAGTGATGGGGTACTAGAAAGACCTTTTAATAAGTATTACTTTCCAAAAATACTTATATTGTCCTGTGAAATAGCAAATGCACCCCTGGTCACCGAAAATGGGTAGAGAGAGAGCAGCGTAACCCTCTATCCTGGAAATTATAGAAAGAATGGCTGCATTTCTGGAGAAGTTAGACTACACGGCCTTGGCATGCGGGCATTCAACAAACACTGGGTGTTCACTATACATCAAGTGCTGGGCAAGTGCCCTTACACCCAGAGTCACAGGTCCACAGAGCAGCTCTGGGAGTGACTCAGACACAGCTATGGCACCAGAGTCCAAGAGGAATCAAACTACACCTGGTGAGCCAGCCTGCCAAACCCAACCTGTGTTTAGCAAGCACTGGATTTCCACATCACTCTTAGAAACACCAATGACACAGTTCTTAAAAACCCAGGCTCTGCAATCTAATGAACCAAACTCTTGTGCCTTTTTAAAGTAAAGGTTGAAAATATTAACATCCCAATAAGATCACAGCAGACTTCATCTACTTATTGGTTTAAAAGAGAAACATAAAGTAAAAACTATACTCGAATCACAAAATATTAGAGCTGGCAAGACTTCCAAAATCATCTGGTTCGCTAAACTCATAAACTGGGCTGAGTCTGGAATGCTGTAAACAAGAGTTCTGGTAGCTTTTTCTTTGGAAGGACAGTACAAGAAAAGAAATAAGAAGAGGTGAATAATATGTAAGGGTTTGTTATATAGTCAATGCTCAATAAATATTTATTGAGAATGTAAAAATAGTCTTTTGTGTGTGTGTGAGGAAGATCAGCCCTGTGCTAACATCTGCCAATCCTCCTCTTCTTTTCTTTTTTTTTTTTTCTGCTGAGGAAGACTGGCCCTGGGCTAACATCCGTGCCCATCTTCCTCCACTTTATATGGGACGCGGCCACAGCATGGCTTGCCAAGCGGTGCGTCGGTGCATGCCCGGGATCTGAACCCATGAACCCCAGGCCGCCGCAGCGGTGCGCGCACCTAACCGCTTGTGCCACTGGGCAGCACCTGTAAAAATAGTCTTTGACTTTAAATAATTTAAATCAAAAAGCTCCAAACTTCCATCTTACTAAAAGGTGCTGTGTTCTAAGGAAAGCTCATTGTTTTAAAAAAAAAACGACATCAAGTCTGAGAAAAATACAAACTAATAAAAGCACAGTGGAAGTAGTTGATGGAGTAAGTAAATGCAATAGCAAGAGGGAAGGTCGAGACTGGTGGGCCGGTGAGTAAAGATACAGAAACGTCCTCTCCAAGAAGATGAAGGGAAGCCGGGGCTGGAATGCCTTTATGGAAAGCTTGCAGGCCTCCATTTGGTGAAGAACTTTGCTTCTTTAAAGTAAATATCCAGCTCTATAGTTGCACTCTGTCAGATCAGTTCATATTCTTTGGATGACTTGAACTGTATGTTCATTCATTCAGCAAACTAAGAAGACTGATCTGAGTCAAACCCTAGGCTAGGCAAGACGTTCACAGAAATGAATGAGACATGGTCCTTGTTCTCGGGGTATCATATCTAGCTGCAGAGATAGGCCTCAGCACCATTCAAAGTCACAAACTTTATACAAGGGCTTAGAGGAAAGCACGGTTATGATATGACGTGGCTTCATGAACAGAGTGTGGTACAGACTCCCCCGAGAAACGGTCTTATACTTACGACAGGGTACCCCGGACACAACATAATCCCTGAGAATCCAAGGGTCTAGTGGAGTTAGCATCCAAGTGATCACAGGACCTATGTTGTTAGTTTTTATGTTAGGTGTTTGGAAAGCGAAAAGTGTGAAAACCATCTGCTTCCTTCAAGGTGAACAGGGAGAGAGTCCTAAAAACCCCTAAGGTGGTTCAAATGGGAATGAAGTGCAATTAGAGGTTGAGCAAGTGATTTGGAAATACTGCAGAGGATCAGTGATCTACCAACAGGCAGGACGAGTGAAGGCTGGAGGAAACGACGTTTGAGCTGGGACTTGGGGGAGATTCAAGGTAGCAAGGCAGAGGAAGGGAACAGTGCAGTTCCAGTAGAGCCTGAGCAAAGAGCCAAGAGGCAGGGTGTGTGGGGGAACATGAGGGTGACTCAATAGGATGCTGGGTGGGAAGAGTGGCAGAGTCACGGTTTTTTTCCTTCAACAGATTTATTGAGATATAATTTACACACTGTGTAATTCACCCACTGTATGTGTACAATTAATGATTTTTAGTAAATTTATAGAGTCGGGCCTCCATCTCCAAAATCCAGTTTTAGAACATTTTCATCATCCCCAAAAAGTTCTCTCACACCCGTTGGCAGCCTCTGCGTCATGCTTATTTCACTCAGCATGCTGTTCATCCGTGTTGCAACATGTACCAGTAGTTCATTCCTTTTTATTGCTGAATAGTAAACCATTGAATAAATATAACACTTTTAAAAAACTCAGTTCACCAGCTGGTGGACATTTTGATTGCTTCCATTTGGGGCTATGATGAACAATGCTGCTATGACCATTCACCTACAATTCTTTGTGTGGATGTTTTCATTTTTCTTGGATTAGGGTTGCCAGATTTACAGGATGCCCAGTTAAATTTGAATTTCAGATAAGCAATTTTTTAGTATGTCTCAAATATTGCATGAGACATTCTTAGACTGAAAAATTACTTGTTGTTTATATGAAATCCAAAGTTAACCAGGCATCTGTATTTTATCTGGCAACCCCACTGTGTGTAGATACCTAGAGATAGAATTGCTGGGTCACATCATAGGTTTATATTTAACTTTTTAAGAAACTGCTTATCTGTTTTCCAAAGGGACTGTACCATTTTACACTCCAGCAATGTATGAAGATTCTAGTTTTTTCTCATCTTCACCAACACTTGGTATTGTCTGTTTGGTTTTTTGTTATCATTATAGCCATTCTAGTGTGTGCAGAGTGGTTTCTCATTCTGGTTTTAATTTCATCAATAGTCTTTAAGAAATTGTGTTTATTAGCCATTCATATATCTTCTTGGGAAAATGTCTATCAAATCTTTTGGCCATTTTTTAATTGGATCATTTGTCTTCTTACTGAGCTATCAGAGTTCTTTATGTATTCTGAATACAAGTCCTTTAACAGATGTATGATTTGTAAATTCTTTTTCTCCATCTTTGGTTCATCTTTTCATTCTCCAAACAGTGATTTTTAAAGCCCCAAATATTTTAATTTCAATGAACTCCAATTTATCAATTTGTTTTTTTAATGAATTTTGCTTTGATGTCACGTTGAAGTCTTTGCCTAACCCAAGGTCACGAAGATTTTCTCCCATCTTCTAGAAGTTTGGCTTTCAATTTTACCTTTAGGTCTATAATGAGGCAAGGGTCTAAATAACTTTGTTTTTCCCTTCCTTCCTTTTTTAATATGGGTGTCCAATTGTCTCAGCACCATCTATTGAAGACTATTCTTTCTCCCATTGAGTTGTCTTGGCACATGTGTCAAAAATCAATTGGTCATATATGTAAGGGTTTATTTCTGAATTCTCAGTCCTGTTCTGTTGCTCTATAATGTCTATCCTTACGCCAATAAACACTGTCTTGATTATTGCAGCTTCACAGTAAGTTTTGAAATTGGGTAGGGCAATTCCTCCATTTTGTTCTTCTTTTTCAAAATTAATTCTGGCTATTTTAGATATTTTGCATTTAATCCATATAAGTTTTAGGATCAGTGTGTCAATTTCTAAATAAACAAAAAATCCTGCTGGAATATTGATAGGGATTGAGTTGAATCTATAGAACAATTTGGGGAGGATTGTTATTATAACAGTATTGAATCCTCTAACCCACAAACATGGAACGTTTCTCCATTCATTTAGATCTTTAATTTCTCAGCAACTTTTTAAATTTTCGGTGAAATAAATTTATTCTTGTATTCTTTTTGATGCTATTGTGAGTGGAATCTTTTAATTTGGAGGATTGTTCATTGCTAATATAGAAATTTTCAATTTTTTTGTATATTGATCTTGTAAACTACAATCTTGCTAGATTAGTTCTAGTAGCCTTTTCGGTGCATTGTTTAGGATCTTACAGGATCTTGTCATTTGTGAATAAAGATGGTTTTTACTTTTTTTTCCTATTTGAATGCCTTTAATATTGGGGGGGTGGGGAGGAGAGCAGGAGCTGGATAGAATCTCTACTACAATGTTGAATAGAAACGATGAAGAGTGGATATTCTTGACTTGTTCCTGATTTCAGGAGAAAAGCAAACTTCTGTCATTAAGTATGTTAGCTGTGGGTTTTCCATAGATTGAAAAATCCTTCGTTAGGTTGAGAAAGTTGCCTTCTATTCCTAGTTTGTTCTGTTTTGTTTTTGATGAGGAAGATGGGCCCTGAGCTAACATCTGCTGCCAATCCTTCTCTTTTTGCTGAGGAAGATTAACCCTGAGCTAACATCTGTTGCCAATCCTCCTCTTTTTCCTGAGGAAGATTGGCCCTGGGCTAACATCCGTGCCCATCTTCCTCTACTTTACATGTAGGATGCCTACCACAGCATGGCTTGATAAGCAGTGTGTAGGTCTGCACCCGGGATCCAAACCTGCGAACCCTGGGCCCCCAAAGCAGAGCGTGCGGACTTAACCACTACACCACCAGGCCAGCCCCTAGTTGTTGAGTTTTTATTATGAATAGGTATTGAATTCTGTCAAATGCTTTTCCTGTGTCTATTTAGTCGATCATGTGGGTTTTATCCTTTCTTTTATTAATAGGGTGTAAAACATTGATTTTTGGATGTCAAATCAAGCTTGCAGCCTTAGGATACATCCCATTTGGTCCTGGTATATAAGCCTTTGTATTTGTTGCTGGATTCAGTTTGCTAATATTGTGTTAAGGAATTCTGCATCTATCTTCATGGAATTTAAATGTTTTAAAATATAGGTATTTAAAACTATAAATTTTCCTCTCAGCACTGCTTTAGCTGCATAGCATAAATTTTGATACATTTTCATTTGGTTAAAATTATTTTCTACATTCTCTTGTGATTTCTTTCGTACATGGGTTATTTAGAAATGTGTTATTTAATTTCCAAATATTTGGGGATTTGCAAAGTTTCTTTCTGTTGGTGACTTCTAATTTAATTTCAACATGGTTGGAGAAGATACTCTTTCTGATTTCAATCCTTTTATATTTATTGAGACTTGTTTTATGGCACAGCATATGGTCTTTCCTGGAGAATGTTCCATGTGGACTTGAAAAGAATGTGTGTTCTGCTGTTGGTGAGTGGTGTTCTACAAATGTCAGGACAAGTTGGCTGACAGTGTTCTCTTCTATATATTTCTTGTCAAGTTGTTCTATCAATTATTGAGAGATACTGAAATCTCCAAATATTATTGTTGAATTGTCATTTCTCCTTCCAAATCTGTCACTTTTTTCTTCATGTGTTTTGGGGTTCTGTTGTTAGGCGCATATACGTTAATAATTGTTGTATCACCTTAATATATTGACCCTTCTATCATTTGAAATGTCCTCTATTTCTAGTAATACTTCTTGTCTCAAAGCCCACTTTGATACTAATACAGTCATTCCAGCTCTCTTACAGTTACTTTTGGCATGGTATATACTTTTCCACACTTTCAAACTATTGTGTCTTTGAATCTAAAGTGTGTCTCTTGTAGACACCATATAGTTGAGCTTTGTTTTTTCATCCATTCTGACAATTTCTTTTAAGTATTTAGTCCAATCACATTTAATGAAATTATTGGTATAGCTAGATTTATGGCTGCCATTTTGCTATTTGTTTTCCAAACATATCTTTCTGCTTCTCTTTCTGCATTCGTGTTAAATATTTTTTAGTGCACCATTTTAATTTCTGTTGATTTTTTAACTGTATTTTTTGAGTGTTTAGTGGTTACTCTAGGGAGTACAATAATACACATTTCAATTTATCACAATCTTCTTCAGATCAATACTGAAGTAATTCCAATAATTCCAATAAAATATAGGTTTGTTCCAATACAGTTCCATTTCCTAACCCCTCCTTTGTGCTATTACTGTAATATACATTGTATCTACATTATAAACCCAACAATACAGTGTTATTAGTATTGCTTTATATAATAAGATGCTATTTAAAGAAAATTATATTTATTATGGGAGGCAAATGTCTCCTTAAGATTCTCATCCTCTGGTTATTGAATCAAGGTACCCCTCTGAAAGAACTTTGCCAATGAAATTAAGAGTTACTAAATAGGGAGATTATCCTAGATTATCCAGATGGGCCCAATGTAATCACATGAGCCCTGCAAAGTGGAGGAGGAAAGCAGACGAGTCCACCAGGACCATGTGGCAGAAGAGCAGCAGAGACGTGGCGGATGGGGAGGTCAGAGGGACGAAGTGTGAGGACTCAAACTGTTGTTGCTGCCTTTGAAGATGAGGGCGGGGCCAACAGCCAAGGACTGTGAGTGGCTTCTAGAAGCTGAGAATGACCCCTGGCTAATGGGGACCTCAGTGCTACAACCACAGGGAACCAAATTCTGCCAACAACCTGAATGAGCTTGAAAATCAATTCATGCTGAGCCTCTAGAAAAGAATGCAGCCCAGCCAACACCTTGATTTTGACCTTCTCAAATGTGGAGCAGAGAACCAACTGAGCCACATTATATATACTTGGACTTCTGAACTACAGAAGTGGGAGATCCTAAGTGGGTATTGTTTTAAGCCAGTGTATTTGTAGTCATTTGTTATGGCAGCAATACATTCATACAGTCTTTTCTATTTACTCACATATAGATCATTTCCAGTACTCTTCATTTCATCCTATGGACTTGAGTTACCATCTGGTGTCATTTATTTTCATTCTGAAGGATTTCTTTTAGTATTTCTTGTAAGGCAGATCCACAGGCAACAAATTGTCTTAGTCTTTTTATCTTTTTATTTTGCCATCTTCTTTTATTTTTTGCCTTCATTTTGAAAGCTAGTTGCGTCCAAATCCTGTAATGCTCCCAACCAACAATCTCTGGAGCTTCCTGTAGGTACAGGAATAGCCCTTGAGCACCTAGTCTCTTTGCTGGTCTTGAATCAGAGATCCCAAGGAGACTGTTATCCCAAGCAGGCTTTAAGATTAGACATGAGAATATCAGACATTCTGGGGCGTACTGGGGAGAGCGGCAACTTACTCCAGAATTTGCAAGCCCTAAATCTGAGTTGCAACTCCAGGATGCCCAGCCTTTCTGAGCTGGCTACAGGAGCTCAGGGCAGCAGGAATCACCTTCCCTACACTTTTGTGAGACCATGAGTTAGAAAAGGAAGGACAGGTCTGAGCTTGCCATAGAAAAATCTGCTACAGCTGTATGCATGTGCGCTCCCTGTATCTCCCCTATTCAGGAACCAGAGAGAAGTGTGCCTGCAGGTCATCCATAGCGTATTCAACTTGTATTGTTTATAATGGCTCTAGCCTGTTTCACATCTACATAGGGCTGCTACACATTGAGAACAGTGAGAGTGTTCAGCTTCCTAAGCATTTTTTTTTGCTGGGAGGAGAAAGATACTTGAGGCTTCTTTATCCTTGAGACTGAATTGAACACTAAGGCTGGCCCTGGGACTTGGCTAGCTGCCACTGGCCTCCCAAGCTATACAGCCTTCCAAATTAGAGTTCCCAGGAGACATGCTGAGCTCCACCTTCCGCATGAAAGAAGCTCACAAGGCGGGCCAGTGAGGGAGAGGCTACTCCTGAGCCTCTCACACAATACCTGTCCTCTCCGGCCTCACCTGTCTATCAAATCCACACCCAGTTCACCATCAGCCACTCCCTAAAGCACAGGATTGCCAGGCTCCTCTCAGGGCTGTGCACCTCCTTCAGTTGGTCACCTTCAGTTGGTCACCATCCGTCCTAGTTGCAAAACTGAGGTGAGATCATGCAGATGAAAGCACTTGGAAAAGACTCAAATGCTAGGTATTGGCCAATCACCTCTCACAGCCAGAATTAAATCTCAAAAGTGCATTTCATCCATCACTCATTGAGCGCCCACATCTATTCTAGCCTGTGAATCCAATGACCACCTGATTCCTCTTGAGGGTATCAGAAGCGCCAAGCAGCAGTTCTAATTTTATTTCAGTGTTGATGTCCATAACCTTTCCCACATGGTTTTTCCTTTTAAAATCTCTAACATTCTGATGTAGCCTATCAATCCACACCTCCCTCTACACGTAGAACCAGACCTCCCTGCACACCATCTATTACAACATTCAGACCCTGAGTGTTTCAGTGCTGCCAACCACAGTACATGTGCATTTTATCACTGGGCCACACCAATTCTTCCTTCTATCTCCTATTCTTCTTAGTCTCCCTCAACTGCTTCTTTTCCCTTTCCCCTCTTTGAAACACTTAAGTTGCCAATGCCCCTTTTTATAATTTTATTGTTTCATAATAGAAAATAGTTATCTTAAGTTTTTTCCCTTTTCCATTTCTCTGTAACTCACACAAAGAATCCTTTATTTCCACAATGATTTAATATTATTCAACTGTATCTTTCCCACTTCTTAAAAATCATGCATGGCTGAACCATGCATGACCAAGCCCTAGCTTTTGTAACATCAAGTATTTCTACTCATTTTTCAGAAGAGCTCCACTGTTTTGTAAGTCCTCAATTATGAAACCAAAAAGTGCAGAGCTGCAAGATATGTCCATCAGGCTATATCTATAAAATCACTTTTTCAAAACAAGGAAACACCAAAGGCAGAAGAGACCTGTAGAAAGGAAGTTCTGCTGTTTCTCTGAATCTATAATGTTTTAAAAATAATTTTACTTTTTTCCACTTTCAACAAAAGCTCTATATGATGTGTCTTCTTTATTATGAAGGAAGAAAAAATTCCCTAAATCCAGTCTTTGAATTGAAGTGACTAGTCTTGACTGCAAGAGCAATCCAACCTGCACAACCTCTCCCAGGTCAGTCAAGGGTTAGGGGACCATATCTCCTCTCTCTACTCCTATTGCCTCAGTGCTCTTACCAGCCAAGTACTCACTCCCAGGATACTAACTGCTCAAATCTACTTTAAAAAAAACAAAAGCCTATTTCTACAAATTATGCCCATTCTCACAAATCCTTAAATTAGGAAAGAAGATGAAAATATTCTAAATTTCCTTTGAAAATCATTGAAAAGCTTTAAGTCAAAATAACAACACCACTTTAGCATAAACTTAGCAAATCTGCTGAGCCAGAGGCAAAGTAGTTCAGATGTAGCCGGTCCCATCCTGTCCTGACAGATCAACAACCCCCAGGCAAGTGGAAAGCAGCCGCCACGCGCAGACACACCATCGGGCAGGCAGGCACTTCTCACACAGGTTACAATACTGTAGCTTGTACTGGTAGCAATCCAAAGATTCTAGTCTCTGTCTACAGCAACTACCTTTCATAACAGCATGATTTACTCCAATACACACACTTTATTTTAAATTATGCCACTAGCACTTGGGAAAAAAGTCATTTATTTGCATTGCTTCCATTTTTCTACTGTAGTGTTAGGACTTGACATTAGCATCACTCTCCTACTTCCTATTTACAGTTCATTCGGAATTTACTACAAATACAATATACAACTTTAAAAGACTTATGGGGAACTGTAGTTTTTGTTTTTCTCTCCTCTTTAGAGGTTTCTCAAAATCATTCAACTTAAATGAAAATTTATATGGACATTTTCTGTACACATCTGAAAGGACAGAGATTACACTGATAAAGCCAAAAGAATTCTGCACAAATACAATACAGAAAACAGAAAGTACAGATGATGTTATCTGGGGTACAAATATAAACAATACAGTACCATTTGAGTAATTTAGCAACATAATACTCATACTTTATAGAAATAAAACTGCAAACCTGGAGAATGCTCTGACAAATACTAAACATTATATATACAATGAGGTAAATGTACCTTGGTCTCTTGAGAGGTAATTTAAGTTTAAAGCAATTGACATTTTGAAGCATCTCCTTGACATATAAAGAAATATCAAAAACCTCATTCCATTGGCACAACGTGAAAAAGGGTTATCAAAACACAGTTCATGATAATTCAATTCACAAATCTTGTTAAAAAATAAAAACAAATTCACTGAAGTTCTTTTTAAGCTTTAAGAAACAGGTTGAATGTTATTAACCACATTTTTAAAAGTTTACAATTACAAATAAGATTGCATAATGGGATTAAAAAGTTTAAATGACAATCCTCAGAATGTCCTAGAAGTCCAGCATTCCCAGAGAGAGGGCCCATGGATATTCCAGCATTCCAAAACAGACACAAGAAGCTGCAGTATATGTCCAGAGCTATTCTTTAGGATCTCAAAAATATCGGAATTGGCATTTTCCGCCAAGCTGTAACAGAACCATTATTTGGAATCTCCACCATTTGGAGCCAGAACACTGCCACGTCAAGAAACAAAAGAAACAGCTGACTTACAATCACTCTTTCAGTGCAAGGACAAAAATAAACTCTTGATATGACACGTCTAATGGGATACTGATTTTGTTGTGTATTTTAATTAGCACTTTGCCATCTGGTTTTAAAAAATATTCTATGTGATAGTTCTCAGATGTAGAGAAAACCAAAAGGTAACTCCTGCAAGAACTGCAAAATGGCCAAGTGACCCCTTCAATTTTGTAATACCAACTGAAATTTCGAATTCTTCATGGCCATGGCACTGTACATGACTCAAGGCACTTCTTGAGCACTATCATTACAGCAGAATTACAGGCTCAGCTCTTTGGGCCTTACTCTGTCCTGTGGAGGATACAACTGGCCACTGCTTCTGGCACAACTCCCACTGCCATAGGTGCCACCTTGCTGCCATCCCACTCCTTGGCCATGGCCCAAGTCAAAGCAGGGCAGCCAGCAGGGCCATCACCCACCCAATCTCCAAACTTGGAGACCCCTCCCAGCAACATCCAATGACTCAAGGAAACGGAAGTACGTCATAACTTCCATCAACCACTCACTCTAGATAAAAGCAGCTATTCAGTCAAAATGCTACTGGGGGGCGAGGGGGAGGGTGGTGGTAAGACAGTGGTCTCTGAGTTAGGGACCAGCAGGAAGGCAGGTTGGGAGAAACAGCTTAAGTTATCAAAGAAGGACAAGGATGTCTGCGCCCCACTGAGTCATACCTCCCCACCCCTATTCCTCAGGGATACTGACAAAACAGATGTGGACAGGTAATTTGCCTGAAGGTGTGTTTTAGCCAAGTTGAATTTTGGAAGGTGAGCATCTGAAGATAGGCAGTATAAACAAAGGCTTGTCTTTCTAAATGACAAAATTAATACTCTAGTCAAATTTATCTGCAGTTATGGCCATAGTAATTATGATCTATTTCATTCTTTAAGTTACTTTCACTTTCAATTTTAGACAACTGGGGTTTATGAAACCATCATTAGCCAAGAAAGGAATTAGCTGCAGTAATATGTAAATCCAATTTAGAACTAAATTCCAACTTTTAAAAAATTCCCTGACTCATCAAAAGTACATTTTATCCACTTACGCAAGAACAGTATAATTGTAACTCAATCTTTGATTTAATAAAGAATATCTTCAGCAAAAGTTTATTAACTCATATGAAAGTGAGAAATCATGTGCCACAACTTTAAACCAGACAAGAACTTTTGGTATGTTCTTAAAAATTATATAAAAATAGTTTTAGCGACAAAATGCATTGGTCCCCTGGATTTCATAAAGCAGATCTAGTAGGCTTAGAAATGGCCAAAAAAAAGAAGTACCTGATCATAGAGCTAGAGATTAAACAGGAAATATAACACAATTATAAAAACAAACCTCTCAAACTCATTCATTTGCTTTGATGAAATCACGGTAACTATAGAAAAAACTCAAATTTGGAGTCAAAATATGAACCTCTAAGCACATTTTCCCCATGATGTTTTTAAAACATGAAATTGACACTAAATTCCTATGTAATATGTCATTCATTCTAAAATTACTTTGGCTTTAAGACCAAATAGTCTTTTAATTTATTCTATGTAAAAGAGATAAGACATTATCAGAATGCAGCTCAGTCAGCATAAACGGCCACTATCTCTTACTGACCAAAATACTGTAAGGGTTATTCTGACCCTTTCATTGGGAAATCGATAGCACTAGAAAGTCAGTGTCTTGCTTCACAGCTATGACAATTTTCCTCCCTCACAATAAGATCACAGTGATAAAGAGAATTTTGAAAATTGTGAAAGCCCTGCAAAGACTTTCAGCACTGCAAGTAAAAACCAGTTATTATAAGCCAGTGTCAACAGACTGTGAGAAGACCATGACAAGTTTGCTTTAAACATCTAATTTGACTGAAAACATCTGTAAATGGAGAACCTATACCCAGAATATTTTTTAGCTACCACTCTCCCGAATATCAAGGGTGCGCTGAACTCACGACATAACCACGAAAATCCAGCAGCTGCAAGCCCTGCAGGAGGCCGAATGGAAAGCTGCCTCCTCAACGTGTAGTGAGACCTCAAAAGCACCTAGCTCCAACCTCAGCTACCGAGACAAAGCCCAGCGACCACCGACTCCTACGAGACAAACACGACTCTCGTGCACACCTGTTATCTACTCAAATTACTACTCCCTTCACCTCCCTAGACAAAGGCCTATTATTTAACATTAACCATATTCTAATTTTAAACGTAATTCATTTCTTAAAAAAATAACACTGTCTTTGATAAGATAAAGAACAAAATGGCTTACAGAACGCCACACAACTTTTCACAAGTAGCTAGACAAATTTTCCCTTTCAGAAAAATTAGTCCGTATGCTACGAATTTTAACTTATTTACGTACTATAAGCATCTAGAGTGCCACGTGATTTTTCGTAAGTATATTTAGACAACATGATTAAAATGCAAAAGCTGGGTGTGAGAATATTCAAACAGACCATGATAACAATTTACCAATTAATGACACATCATTTCTTTAGTGGTTTAAGCACATTTTGGTAGGAGAAAGGCATTTTCAAAATGGAATATCGAATGACATACCACAAATACTCTTCCAAAAAACAAAACAGAAAATGTCTGAATTACTTAGATAAATAAACTTTTTCAATTAAAACACTTCAGGTTTTAACATATACAGACTTCAAGCAATTCTACTCATTTCCATTAGAAAGACACAGAAGTGGCACTTACTGGTATAGTACAATCCCATTTTGAAGGCATGTAATGTTCCAAATATGTGAAAGAACAATAATAGTATACAAAATACAATTGCATAAATTATGTTCCTCACTACTATATGAGGTCATTTTTAGACTCAAGATAAGAGTTTTATAAGCGTTAGTTTTAAGATCCTGAAAATTATAGAACAGTACATTCAAAGTCTGAATCAAGGAAACTCTTTAGTGGTTCAGAATCCTCTGAGAATGTACTAGCCAGGAGAAAGAAATCACTTTCTTTAAAAATAAGAAATGTTTTTGTATAACTCAGCAATCTAGTTCCTTTACTCTTACAGGTGATCTTCAGCACAGCAGAGTTACCTAAAGTTAAGACCAGCAATCACCTTTTAAAAAAACAAGTTTTGTGTTAATAAAAAATAAAGGTAGACTGCACAACATTTTGTAACTGTCCTGGGAAAGAAGCGTTCATAGTGCACAGAAAGGACCCACATGGCTGTTTCCTGGGTCCAAAGAAATCCTGGGTAGTTTTTAATTGACCTTATTACACTGTTGCAAAAGGAAGCAATATCCTTCTGTTCCCTCTCAGTGAGGTAGAACAACTGACCTCCCAAATTAAAACCCAGGAGCAGCTCTGAAGAAAAATAGAGTCCAGGCAAAGCCGCAGAATTACATTTTGATGCCTTCCTGTTGACTGAGTTGTGACAATGTTTTCTTAATCCGTAAAGCTGTAAGCCTAGCTGCTCCATTGGCATACCAACATTCTCTCATGATTTTTGCCATTACTCTCAGGGCCTACAAGAAAAGACAAGAAAAATCATTAATGCATGCACCACTTTCCAGTGATCTGGATAAGAATCCTTACCTGTAAATTTTCTTTCTAAATGATGTATGTACAAGTTCTTTTGTTTCAGCATTATCTGTAAGAGTAAATGAATAGAAATGACCTAAATTCCCATCGATAGGGTACTGGTGCCAGCAGCTGGAAAGCAGATGGATGGGGTGACTGACTTAGCAGACCTGAGAAAGCTGAATCCTAAACCAGAGCCGTGCTAGGGAAAGAAGACTCTTGACTCACACTGAAACTCCGCTCAAACCCGAGGAATTCACTGCATCAAGTACCTCTGGGGTGAACTTCAAGCTAAAAGTAGGTGGAACCAAAAGAGCTGGAAGCCCAGATACCTACCCCTGCCAACCTCACACAGTAGGGTGACTGCCCCAACCCCACTCTAGCAGAAGAGGAGAGAGGTTTGTATCTGAAAGGGTGAAACGGAGATTTCTGACTTGGGGAACATGAGGGCAAAGTTCCATACTGACCACACACTAAATGCTAAGACCGTAAACTTTCTCCCCAAAACACGGGCAGCAACTTGTACATACTCCTCCAGGCAAGAGACCGGAAGAGTCTTCTCCGGGGAAAGTGAGCAGCCCAAGAGGAAAAGCCTGAGGACACTGAGGGCAGTCGTGGCCCAAGGAAGCAACCCAGTTAGATGGCCCTAAAGCTCACAGTCAACAAGCTCATTCACGTGCACAAAGCTTCCTCTCGGCTGTCAATGTCCCGTTTTTAAACATGAAGAGAGCATGAGTCTGCTCAGACATTTGTGGAAAGTCCTATGAAATGCAGAAGCTGACACAAACAGAAAAGAGCAACTTGGAGAAACAGAAGCTGCACAAAGAGAAGAAAATACCAACAGTCTATCATTAATATCCTCAGAAACCAAAGGAAATACTGATCCTGGATTTACCTCTGATACGTTTTCTGTTTCTTGCTTGAACTAGAAAATAAACCTGATGAAAAAAGATAAAAGCTGAAAACATCCCAGAAAGTGGAGAACAAAGACAAAGAAATGGATAATAGGAGGGAAAAGAGAAGAAAATCAGAGTCTTGTTCAAGAGGTCTAACATTCATAACTAGAACTGAAGAAAGAGAACAGAGGACAACGGAAGGGAACAAATCAAAGAAATACTTTAGGAACATTTCCTAAAAATGAACATTCATTTCCAGATAAAAAGGACCAAGTGCCCAGCACAAACATATATTCATTCAACAAACATTTATTGAGTGCCTACCACCTAGCATCCTAGGTGCTAGGGATACAGCAATGAACAAAGAGACAAACTCCCTGCCCTCACAAAGCTTACATTCTAGAGGGCAAAGTACATAACTAATAAATAAGTAAAATACATGAAGTGTCAGTGGTAAGTGCTAAGGAGAAACATCCTGTAGGGAAAGAGATAAAACATGCCAGGGAAGGAGGACCCTAAACAGGCATAGAGGTCACATCTCACTGACAACGTCACGTCTGAGCAGAGAACTGAAAGGGGAGAAATGAGCAAACCAAGAACCAGGAAGACATGGGGTCCAGGAAGGAAGCTTCACCACAGCAGAGGCACAGGGAGTCCCAGACGAAAGGTGAGGGACACCCCAAGATGCCTGCAGCCGGCCTAGAGAGCAACCAGTCCAGATGGGAAAAGGTCAGAAGGTTCTGGAAGACACTTCTTTAGGCACTCTATCAGTTTCATATTCTTGATGTGTTTTAACTATTGAGAGGAGATTTATAAAACCCCAGAAAAGTAGAAGACTGAATTAGTGAAAAGTACACAGAAAACTAAAGAAATGGAGACAAATGACAGAGATGGCACTAATTCAGGATGATGTGACAGTAACTGCAAATTGCATGTGTGCTCTTAATGTTAACTGCTAACTTTTCTTCATGCTTAAGAAGCCATCTGTTTAATAATAATCTGCTCTAATTAATGAATGAGTGCACGCATACTTCAAGTCTGCACTTCGCAGTATCGAGATCCAATATTTAAAAGACAAAATCTAGCCCAATTTCATTTGTTAAACATGCAAATTCTTTGAGCTCACTGAGATATATTTTATCTGGGCCTGGATACTTGATTTTGTTGAGGTAGCTAAGGAGCTCTCTTGATGTCAAAGGTTCTACTGAGTCCTACATTATTTTAAGAAGCCAAATCAACTAGTTAAGTGATCATCTTTTTATTCCTCTTAAGCTATAAAATTCTAATCTGGAAAGAAATGCTCTGCCTCACCAATATTATAATAGTAACAGCTAGCAATTAAGGATAGATTAAATAAAATTTGTCTTATGAATTCTTTAAATTTACAACTACAAAAACACTTCTAAAACTTTCTGTAAGAGTTAGGGTTGAGAAGCTCAGACACTGCTGGAAAGCAGTTTCCCCAAATTCCTCGTGAATGGTCATACGGGCAACCTGATGAATAAGATCTAAAATCATCTGCACCATCTTCGAAATCATCTTATCCAAGTTCTTCATTTTACAACAAGGCGTGTTAAGGTCCAGAGAACTGAAGTGATTTGCCCCAAGTAGATTGAAATGGTAGCCAAACCGGTCTAGAATACAGGTCTCCTAATTCTCATCCAACACTCCCCCTACTCTTGGGGCTGCCCTGATTGAAGGGAAGCATTCATTTAAATGCAGGCGCTTTGGTTCACTGGCACATCTAGACACTGTTCTGATACACTGATGCCACTACAAATGCTCCATGGCCCTTTCAATGAGCTTAAAATTGAACACGGAAACCAAATTATTCTTTTTACTCATTGGTTTAGTTGCCAGGAAGAGGAAAGAAAAGGGAATTCTTGTGTCTGTTTTCCTTAAAGAAAAATAGCAAATTTCCACTTACTAAGCAGAAGTTTAGAAAATTACATGGTATCCAAAAGAAATACTCACTTCACAGCTCTGCCATCTGTTTGGAATATTTGGCCTTAACTTCTGTTCACAAACAACTTTTCTCATTTCTTCAACTGATGGATCAGAAGGTACAAGATCATAATAAGGCAGCTGGTAATCTTCATGAATTCCTATATCAGCAAAAAAAAAAAAAAATCTATTTTAAAGAAAATTACTGAGATAATGCCAGACCACGCTTTGATCAGACAGAAGAGGAACACGCGAGTCCTATTACAGTGTCCCATCACTAAATTAGGCAAGTGGAACAGGGCTTCCAGCTTGCTCTATCTGCATCAACAACGTACCTCTCTAAGTCGGTACTGGGCCCACACCTTGAAACTAAATATCACCACGGGATCAGCAAAGGCTATTTTAATGATGATTAACTATGAGCTGTGACACCAGATTGACATTTTCCCCTAGAATCCTAATGTGCCAGAAATAAGTTTTTATCCTGTGAGGGCAAACAGCCTCTCATTTGGTACAGACAGGGATATATACACTCTATCAACGAGTTGTAAATCCTAAAAGGCAAGCCTGAGGTGCAAGGCCCTTCCTCTACTTGTATCTGTCAATTACCTGTCCTATTGGCTACAATGCAGAGACATACTCCGCACCTCACAGCCGCGCAAAAACCTGAGGCCCTAGGATCAGCCAAGCCTGGGACCCAGGAGAAGAGACTACACCTTGAGGAAACATCAAGAGTGCTCGACCTAAAACTAAACTTAAAAGTTAAAACAAACTTACTTTTATTTATTTATTTTTTTTAAACAGTTTTACTTATTTATTTATTTGTGAGGAAGATCAGCCCTGAGCTAACATCCATGCTAATCCTCTTCTTTTTGCTGAGGAAGACTGGCTCTGAGCTAAGATCTATTGCCAATCCTCCTCCTTCCCCGCCCCCCACCAAAGCCCCAGTAGATAGCTGTATGTCATAGTTGCACATCCTTCTAGTTGCTGTATGTGGGACGCGGCCTCAGTATGGCCAGAGAAGCGGTGTGTCGGTGCGCACCCCCGGATCTGAACCCGGGCCACCGGTAACGGAGAGCACGCACTTAACCGCTAAGCCATGGGGCCAGCCCCCAAACTTACTTTTAAAAGTAATGTAATGGCAGTGTAATTGTATTCTGTATATCTAATTTCTAGCTATCAAGTTGGAGAAAATAACCACAATCTCAGGGGGGAAAAAAATCAGTCTGACCCAAGTACATGCTAGAAACAGCTTCCTGGATGGCCTCTCAAGCAGTCATCCATTCTAAATAACTATATTCCAAGAAAAAAGGGGTGGGTTTCTGATGCTTCCCAAGATTCAAGTGGAAACAGGAAAAGAATACACCAGGATAAAGCTGTACACTAGGACAAAGCATGTCCCCTCACTACAAGTTTTATCTCCTTTATTTTCTCTGGCTCTCTCAGTGATCACCTGGAGAACACAATTTCAGATTGTTGATGAGTATAAAAAAGAAGGCAATTCTTGAACAACTTCTGTTCATGACAAACTGTTGGGGGAAGGGGGAGCAATTTACCACCAATGGAACATCGTCGAGCTATTTCCCAGAATACTAAGCCCATTGCATAGATGTCGGCACGCTTGAAGGATTCAAAGTGCTTCATATTTATGGAATCATCTAGAACTTCAGGGGCCATGTACCTAAAAAAGAAGTCAGCATTTTATTTTATGGAATGGTGGCTATATTACTTGTGAACTGTTTCATAAGTTTTCTTTTACTCCTGATAATTAAAAAGAAAAACATTAAGACTTTTCTTCCCTTTCAGCATGGTTCTGCTGTTCTTTAAAATGACTTATACTTCTTATAGAAATTTTCCCAAAGGACATAATGTACAAAGTGAAACATCATTCCATTACTACCACACAATGTGAACAGTTTGATAAACATCCTTTCAGACATCTCTCTATACGTAGATAGACATATACATACAATATTACTTAACTGAGATCATATTAGACTCAACAAAAATACTATATATCCACACTGGTTTACAAATTAATGATGTCAACTAAATCCCATGAAAAGCTGAAACAGCAATGTCATGCTATCTGCCTTCTCTTAGTTTCAACGACAGACACACGTGTAACAACTGTGTGACTGTGACAAATGTCCTAATGTACACCAACTACTTTGTCATGTACTTTGCAAGGATCATATATTTTAATCTAGAAGTCTTCTCACTAAAACAGGATGAAAGGAAGGGCAGGGAAACTCCAGGGAAGAAAATAATAGATTAAAGTCAATGCCAGTCCTCCTATTGATGCCACATTGCAGGGTTCTGAAGTTTTAAAAACCCTACTAAGGTTACAGATGGGAATCCACGAAGACCTGCAGCAACCACTGTCCCGGAATCCTGAGTCGAGAGTTCTGCGAGTCCCTGTTAAGTCCAGAAATCCTAAACACAACTTAGACAGAATAACACTTGGTTCTCTTCAAGGCCAAGGCAGTAGTTTGAAGATATGTTGTGGCAACATGCTGTGATACACAGAGCAAGCCCTTTTGGGTCAGAAAGGCCCAGGTTCCAATCTCTGCTCTTCGGCTTACCATCCCCACGAGGCTGGCCACATCACTTAACCTCCATGAGGTGGTATCCACATCTGTGAATTGAGGGTAATGACACCTACCTAGTTAGATTCTCTTGAGGACTCATGGATTCAACAAACATTTACTGAGGACCTACTGTAGGCACTGTGACGAATGCTGGGAATACAAGGTTGCTCTCGAGCAGCCTGCAATCCCATGGAATATACAGACAAATAAATGGACAGCTACAACATAATGTGGTAAATGCCTCAGTGGTTCAGCATGCTATGTGAGTTCTTGGCAAGAACACCTAACAGTCCAGAAAAGGCTTCCAAAGAGAAAGGAAGGCTGAGTACAAGTTAGGGAAACAGTAGGGGGAAGTATGCTCTAGGATACAGCACATGAAAAAGTTCTAAGGAAGAGAAAAAGGCATATTCTTAGGAACAGAAAATATGAAAATAGTTGGGCTAGCTACAGCACATTTGAGGAGAGCATTAAATGAGTAACATATATAAAGATTCATTAAAATGATTGGCACATAGTAGGTACCCTATAAACATTAGCTACTATGGCTATTATAATTAACATAACTAATGATAATATTTTGTGGAAGGGCCACCTTTCATCAGCAGGCATCTTTTTTTTTTTTTTTTAAAGATTTTATTTATTATTTTTTCCCCCCAAAGCCCCAGTAGATAGTTGTATGTCATAGCTGCACACCCTTCTAGTTGCTGTATGTGGGACTCGGCCTCAGGACGGATGGAGAAGTGGTGCCTCAATGCACACCCGGGATCCGAACCCGGGCCGCCAGCATCGCAGCGCGCGCACTTAACCACCAAGCCACAGAGCCGGCCCAGCAGGCATCTTTTTAAGTCAGGTAACCTTGGCTTCAGAGCGGGCAAGACCATGCCATCTTCTACCTGTGGACAATCTAATAAAGTACAAGTTTGAGTTTCAGAAAAGATAAGTATATACAAATGAGAAGAAGAAGGAAAAGAAACTGATTTCAGAATATGTTAAATACTATTCATTCACAAGTGTACCTTTTTGTTCCCACTCTGTGGTTTGGAGCAATATCAATAGTATCTGTAGCCGAGTCATGTCTTACTGCCAGTCCCAAGTCTGCAATACAGCAAGTTCCATTCTTCTTTACCAAGATATTCTTTGATTTCAAATCTCTATGAGCAATGGCTGGTTTTCCTAAAGATAAAAAACAAAACATGATTACTTAAAAGCTAATACCAATCACAATTCTCACCTTTAGGTTCAAAAGCCTAATCTCTTCCCATCCCAGTATCAAAGCATTTCAGCCCACATCACCCGCAATACCTGGGCCATTACTTAACAACCTCAAGTGAATCATTATACCAAAAGTTGCTGAAATTACGTTTCTTCAAAGAAAATTAGATGCTCCCAACAATGATGTCCAAAATATGTTGAGTCTAACAACTCAAAGACTGGGGGGTTAAAGATATTAGTTTGTTGACAACCTGTGAATTATTTATAGGAACTCTAGACACGGACTGATAATCTAGTCCAAGAACCAAGAATCTAGATCACCTCCTTTGCCTGTAAACTGGAATGTATTCAGTATTAAATGTACAACCTTGAATACTGACGACTAGAAAAAGTGCTATTAAAAATAATTGTAACATGGGGCCAGCCCAGTGGCGCAGCGGTTAAGTGCGCGCACTCCACTTCAGCGGCCCGGGGTTCACAGGTTCGGATCCTGTGCGCAAACCGACACACCGCTTGTCAAGCCATGCTGTGGCAGCGTCCCATATAAAGTAGAGGAAGATGGGCATGGATGTTAGCCCAGGGCCAATCTTCCTCAGAAAAAAAAGAGGAGGATTGGTATAGGATGTTAGCTCAGGGCTAGTCTTCCTCACACACACACAAAAAAAAAAACACCGTAACAATAATCACAATGTGGAATACTTGGAACCTTCGTACACTGCTGGTGGGAGTGTAAAATGGTACAGGCACTTTGGAAAAAATAGTCTGGCAGTTCCTCAAACTACCAGAGCTACTATATGATCCAGTAATTCCACTGCCAGGTATATATCCAAGAGAACTGAAAACACAGATCCACAAAAAATCTTTACACCAACGTTCATAGCAACATTATTCATAATAGCCCAAATATCCATCAAGATGAATGGATACACAAAATGTGGTAAATCCATACAATGGGATATTTCCCAGCCATAAAAAGGACTGAAGTACTGATACATTCTACAACACAGATGAACCTTGAAAATATGCTAAGAGAAAGAAGCCAGTCACAAAAGATCACATATGATTCCATTTGTATGAAATGTCCAGAATAAGCAAATCTTAGAGATGGAAAGTAGACTGGTGGTTGCCTAGGGCTAAGGATTTTGAGGGGAAAGGGGGAGGCACTGCTACTGGGTACAAGGTTTCTTTTTGGGGTGATGAAAATGTTCTAAAATTGACTGTCATAATAGTTGCACAATTCTGTGAATATACGAAAAACCACTGAATTGTATACTTTAAATGGGTGTATTGTATGATATGTGAATTATAACTCAATAAAGCAGTTATAGTCAACAATAATAATAATTACAAAGATGGGGCTGGCTAAGACGTGAAATAGCATGTGTGCAGTAAAGTGGGGAGTGGGGGAGCCATCAGGTAGCAAGTGGTTAATCCCTAGAGCAGAGAGATATACTGGCATCTGCTATCCCACACAGCACAGAAATCACAGCGTAAAAATTTCATAACTAAAACTTAGTATTTAATTTTTCAACTGTAAAAGTATCTCATGCAGTCTCCTTATCTTAGGGTCAAATATAATTGTTAGATGGCCAGATAACATTTATATAGTATGTTGATATTTACAAAGCATTTTCACATTTCATTTGATACTATACATAAAAATACATTCTCTTAAACTTCAATTTTAAAATCAAGATCCTCAAAAATCACAAGTAAGACTGAATGCTACTTTTAAGAACTCACAAAAATATCAGTGTTGTTACAATGACTAAAGAATCTCTAAACAAATTCCCAGGTTCCCAGCTCCATCTGAAATTTTCAACAGAAAAAATAAAATATTCTCATCTAAAAATTCATTTTAAAACATCTCCAATTAGGCTGACTTCTTACAAAAATTTTCTGAACAGATATTACATTAATGGGAATTTCAAGCTTAAATAACAGGATTGCTTCAAGTTACCTTGGGTACCAACAATCTCCATGTGAAGATGGGCAAGTCCACTTGCCGTGGACAGAGCAAGTTTTATCATCCCTTCCACAGTAACTGTGTATCTGTTCAAATAATCAAAAAGGGATCCATGCTCATGATAATCTGACACCAACCAGAGCTGAGTCCATGTACCGTTGTCTACAAAGTAGAATAACAATGTTTCACATGGGTTATAGGACAGTTATAATTTATTTATCCAAAAGTTATTCACTTTTTACTCTCAATCTTGAATCCCACAACTGCAATATGATAGTACTTTAAGTTCGTATATATTTTATTGTATTTTCAATTTGTCTTATGCTTTTACATACATATCCTTTAGATCCTCAGAGTAAGCCCCTTATTCTTGAGATAAGGCAAAGATAACTAACCCCATCTAAGAGACAAGGAATCATAGTTAAACAATGGTGATCTTGAGTCTACATAGACAGTAGCAGAGCCAGGACCCTTTAGTGCCTAGAAAAAAGCCTGGTTCAGGTTAGGTGCTGAATGGTTGTTTCTGGAAGGAGGGAGGGAAACAAGGAGAAAGGGAGGAAGGTGAGAAGTATCTGGTGCCCAGTGTCACCACAGTGGGAAGGGAACAGTATGGGACAAAAGTGAAAGGAAACTGAAATGAAGAAATGCAAGTTTTAATGACAAACTCTGTATGTAGTTCACAAAGAAGCCAGACGAGATGATGATTATGATTCCAAGGTTTCCAGCTTAGAAAAACATAAAAGTAGTGGTATCGCTGACACACAGAGAAGCCAAGAGAGGAACTGAAGCGTCAGGAGGAGAAAAAGCTGGGAATGACCTAGTTTACACAAGGTGATTTTGAACCTCAGCAACTAGGAATGCACGTTCCAAAAGTTCGTTTGTAAGTGGATACGTGAACGGGGTATCCTGGAGTCATTCTGACCTGGTTGGAATCCAGCGCCTGGCTGTTACTGACTGCGTGAGCTCAGACAAGTTTCTTAACCAATGAGCCTCAGTTTCTTCTCTTCCACAAGAATACCTTACTTTACAAGACCATTAAGAAGACTTAAAAAACAGGATAATAGGTGTTTTACGCGTTTAATGCTTGGCACATAAGAACTTTGTGCTGTTTCCTTCTTTATTAGTTGTAAAAAACAAAAACCCCAAATTGACATAAAACTTCTGTGTTTTGAAGGTTGAGAAAGCAACTCTGATTAGAAGAGATTAAGGAAGGAGATGTTTCCAGAAGACGGATTTCTGGGTACTTTCAAAAGGATTTAGAGATTCACAATACTAGTTCTTTATAAACTTGTTCTTCATAAACTTTATAAACTGGTTCTGTTCAAACTTGTACCTTTTGTTTTCCTTGACAGGTGCATCACTAGCTTTATCTGCATGCTTATTAATCATGACTGAATTCTGAAAGGCTCACAACTGCAAGAAATAAATAGGAACACAGGAAGATGGAAGAAAGGAAGATTTTCTGAGGTAACTGACGAGAGGCAGAAGGAAAAAGGATATGTAGGAGGCTGTGCACATATAAAGGGTTGTCTGAGGTGGAATTAACTAAATCAGGAGGATAAGGATAACGGAAAAGGGAATGGGGTAGAGGGGCTAGGTTCTGGGCAAAGTCCATTAACCCCTGACAAAGAAAAGAGGAGAGGTAGGGAGGAGCCAGCAGGGTCAGCTAGTTCCCATGGTGACCACCAGATGACAGCACCAGCTTGGCCGCTGCTTGAAGCAAAGGGGAAGAGAAAGCTCAGGGCACGGCAGCAGCAGCGTTTTGTGCCAGTGTGTCTGCAAGTGGAACACGCCTAAGACGTGGTGGGCCTGGGTGAGGTTTGAGCCTCAAAATGCAGATATGAAAGTCACCACCACGGCAGAGTCTGAAGCCACAAATGTGGGTAAGTTTTTTAAGGGAGCAATTACTATTTGCAGAATTAGACCCTTCACATGAATCAGTAAGAAGAGTTTCAGAAAATGAAGATGACTATTAAGAAACAAGAAATAAAGAAAATCTAGTCACAGAATATAATAAAGGTTGTTTTGAGAGTTGGGGGAGAAGCTAAATGGTGTCAAAGGCTGAAGAAAATGAAAACTAAGGACTTAGACTACGATCGCTGTTTTGTTTATTTGCTTTGTTTTTAAATTAAGTAATGTTGAATTGGTAGTAACCATTGATAATCACTGCCTATATCCATCACATCCATCACTGCCCCCAAGTCACAGAAAAGAGATAATCAAACATTACATGCCTCCTGATGTGATACAGAGAAAGTACACAACACAGGAAGTATATAACATTTTCAGGAAACCAGTAAAACTTAATCAGATTCAGTCTCTAATTCTAACTACCAGTTTTCAAATAATACAAAGAGTAAGATCAGAGATACTATGGGAACTCAATTAGTAAAATCCAGAATGTGATAAGTCCTACAAGACAAACAATCGAGTTTCTTCAACAAATAAACTGCAAGAAGAAAAACAGATGGAGGTGGAACCTAGAGATTTTAAGGGACTTAAGATAAATATCAACCAGATGCAATGTGTGGAATTTGGATCCTAAAGTGAATAACCAGTTGTTTAAAAAAAAAAAAAACAAACAGGAGACAACTGCAAAAATTTGAAACTGACCAGATATTTGATGTCATTTTAAAAACTGACAATGGTTGGTGTGGTTATGTTTCATAAAAAGATTCCTCATAATCTAAAGATACAAACCGAAAATGTTTAAGCATGAAAAGATATGTTATCTGGGATTGGCTTCAAATAATTTAGTTAGGGGCAGTGTAGGTGGAATCAGAGATCAAATACGACTGGCAGTGAGTTTAGTTGTTGAAGGTGGGCGACGGGGGTTCGTTATACTATTCTCTACTTTTCTATATATTGGACATTTTCTACAAATAAACCTTTAAAAAATAAACAAATAAAAATGCTTGTTGTAAATAAATTTAAAAATACAGAGAAGCAAAAAGGAAAATCATAAAATCACCCAGAATCGCCAACTGAGATTAAACACTGTTAATA
The DNA here is from genome assembly GCF_020826845.1 of Diceros bicornis minor. Lineage (NCBI taxonomy): Eukaryota > Metazoa > Chordata > Mammalia > Perissodactyla > Rhinocerotidae > Diceros > Diceros bicornis. Next base: position 9,201,318 of record NC_080767.1, on the reverse strand, counting down.
TTTTGAAGCAATAAACATTGTTGGAAAAAAACGGGAATGGAGAGAAGAAAAAACATGGCTACGGTTCTGGCCAACCTAAAAAAGATAGAAACAGCATTTTTTTTTTAAATAGGAAAGCTGGGAAATACATTTGACTCAGGCTGGGGATGAGGAGAGCTGTAACACAACCTCTGACAGAAGCTATAACCCCAGGAATTGTGGGCACAAGGGCAGTAACTGAAGCCAAGAAAGTAGCTGAAGTAGAGTCTGAAATCACTGCTCAGGGACCACTTGGACTCTCACTCGAAGCCTCCTTGCTTCCTCAGCCTCTGATCAGACCCTGGGCCTCAAGCATCTGCACCAGAGGCAAGAAAGTGTCCACGTGGTCACCCACGGCAAGGCGGTTTTGGAGAAACTATTTCTCAATTTAACCGAGTTTACTTAATAGATTAATCTATTAAGCCCCAGGCAACTTAAAACGCAGAACACATTGAGAAGTTCTTTTTACTCTCCCTGTAAATAATGTCATTAGTACATATTAGAACACCCTAACGGTCAGGAAGAGATTAAAAGGAAACAGGTATCCGGGCCCTATCCTACCTCAAAATTTTGAGCACCCAGAGTTTATAAATTTTTTCTATGTTATGTCTATACTCAATAACTAACTGCCAAGAATAACAAAAGCACATGGCTTCTTTATGGCTCTTTACATTTTATAAAACAATTAGAGATTGAGTAACACGTTGTCACGAGTCAAGAAAATCTAAAAAGTTCCTGTTTCAAAAGGCTACTAACATATTCCAATTGACTAATGGGTCTAATCTATACGACACATCTATTTCTCATCACACTTGACAATGTTCAGCAGCCATATCTATAGAAAGACTTAACTAGATTTTGTTATACCCAAAGGAGCAGCAAATGTTACTGACCTTTATTGTCTGCTGCTATAAATCCCAAGATGTTTTCATGACGTAACATTACAGTTTGATAAATCTCTGCCTCACGGAACCATGAACGTTCTTCTCGAGAGGAGAATATTTTAACAGCAACTTCTTCTCCTCTCCACTTCCCTCGCCAAACTTCTCCAAATCGACCTTTGCCAATACTTTCTTGTAACACAATAGTTCTTGCGATTGTTCTCTGAACAAGCAATGGTAAACCTAAAGGTAAAAATAAATAGTAGTCAATATAAACAATCACTATAGTATTTCTAACACCACGACAGGCATAAAAGAGTGACCTAGAAAGGTATAACTCCTTAAGCTCTACCTGTAAGGAATTTAGTCTCACTGAGGAGCTAAAGACTACATTCGCAAAAAGAGTAATTCATGATAAAAGGAAAATAATAAATACAATAAAAGAACCCAGAAATTCCTGCCCAGAGGGTCAAGGTAGGCTTTGTAAAGTAAGTTGAATTTAGACTGTTGTTTACGGAAGGGATAGGACCAAAGGAGAAAAGAAGGCGGTAAGGTGTTTAGGTAGGAGGAATGCAGGCAAAGGCAGGAGGAGGAAATGAATGAGACACGTTTAGGGAACCAGTGTAGATCAACAGAACGGGGATGTATGTGGTAAAACAGTGGAACAGAAGGTAGGTACGCTATCACCAGAATACGAAGAGCACTGAAAGCCAGGCTCAAGACGACCAATGAGAGCTGTGGACAAAAGAGGGATTTCTGAAACAGGGCCATGAATGGGGAAAAATAATTTAAAAGTCTTATTTTAGAAAGATGAATCTGGTAATGGTTTTACTGATGGGAAGAGAAAAGTATGTGAACACTAGAAACACGGAAGTAAATTCTGGCCTAACTTCTAATAAATCAGTAAAAATTATCACAGAAACCATTTCAAGACAAGTGATTTACTTGCTGGGAACTAGCTGCCTAGGCAACACTAGTATCTCCAAGAATGATACCAACTAACTTACCTTGGTAAGGGGACATCAGCATTTTTTCACCAACTGAACTTGCCTTACCTCTTAAATACATATTTTTAAATAGTGCCACACTTATTTCATTTACAGAAAAGAATTTACTAACTACATAAAACAATGAAGTAACACTATATTTGGGCCTATTCCAATTCACTTAATATCACATCCTCATGGAGTAAGGAACTGTCTTCTTAAATTATACTGATGCTGACAACTAAAATACCAGTGTACATCATGTTCTACACTAGTATTTTACTTATATAATCTATTACACATAATTTGTATCATTTACAATCTATATTCAGAGTTGCCTGCTGGATCAAATTAACCCAATGATAGTAAATGAAATTATCTGCTCTCTTTGGTTCCCTGATGTGAAATGCTTATAAATCTAAATGTTAAGTCTTTAAAGTGATCAGAAGTTTTTCTCTTTTCATCTTTAAGTTTCTCAAACGGGTCCTTCCCTCCTCTTGCTCTCTATCCTCCCCACCTCCTACAAAGTAGTTAGCAGTCTAATCATAAACAATTGTTTTTATGTTTATAAGGAGACTGCTAGTTAAAAATAGATTTGTGAAAAATCCTTACTTAAATCAAGGAGCTCTTTTGTATTATGAATAATCAATTCCTAATTATGCTGTTTAGTGTAGATACTAATTTACGAAATTTTCTTAAAGCCTCTGAACAGGGCCACAACATGTACTTCAGATTTAAAGTACATTTAAGAGTTAATTTCAGGAGGCCAATCTGAAAGTTAGAAAGGCAAAGAATAAAGAAGAAACAGGAATCACAAACGGGAAGTATGAAAATACCTGACACATTCAGGACTCCTGAAAATGGTATGGTCAAGAAAGGCTAATGGGACAAGGAAAATTTTTAGCTTCCCCATCACCACTGGATTCTAGATGCAGAACTAGAATTAAAAGCCAAATCTAGATTCATCATATTATCTATAATTGGTTAATATAACCCATATGAATACCTGAGCATTTTTAAAAAGTAATAATTCTCTCAAACAGGCCGAATTTGGATCTCTATATTCTCTGCTTTACTTTTCTGTACCTTTAGAACTGCTCGAGAGAAAACTCCAACAGGGAAACAGGGTCCAAGCAGCTTCACATGCAGTGAACAACAGAAATAAGATCTGAACAACATGCATACATTATAAGAGATCGTAAGCATGAACAAGACATAACGAACACTGGCCTAACAGACTCACTCTCTTTCAAAAACTGGCACACATGTGCATGCTCACACACACTTTATAGTCTAATGACAGCTTAAGTAAGGGCACATGCACAACCTGTGATTCAAATTAATGCAACAGGGATTAGGTTACCTTCAAGGTTAGAGCTGCCAGAACCCAGCTCTCCACTGTCTTACCTGTAGTTCCCAAGCTATAAAGCACAGTCTTTGAGAGAGAGCGAGCGAGATAGGGCTTTTCCTCACTTATGTTCATGGTACTGAGTAATAAACATGTGAATTCATAACACGAAAAGTTTCATTTTACTTTTTCCTCAATGACTGAAAGAACTAAAAGGGCTATTATGTATAGACATTTTACTTACTCACAGGCATGAGTCCCACGCATGACGTGGCATTAGGCTTTATAGAAGGGAAAGAGATGGCATTTTTTGCTATCATTCAACAAAAGACAGCTTCTGTCTGGATAAATCTGGAGGCCATTCAGCACACAATGAACTATGACAGGGAAAGGAGGCCTTAAACTAAGCTTTTTTGTACCATGCAGTAAATTGATACTGTATGTCAGATTTTTCTTCCAAATATCTTTTCAGTAAGGGTAACACCTGTCATTTGGACATAACTTCACAATTCACCAAATGCTTTCACACAAACATCTTATCTCATTTGAACCTCACAACAATCCGATGACAAGCACAGGGCAGGGTTCATTACTTTCATTCTAAAGATGAAATAACCCAGGCAAGAGACATCAGCTAACTGCCCAAAGCCATAGAGCTAGCAAACAACATCGACAAGTTTTTGCAGGGTAAGGCATAAAAGGAGGGAGAGAAGCTTTCAGACAATAGAGCTGTGGTCTCTGATGGATCTAGAAATACAGATAAAATGGAAAAAGAATAATTCCATTCTTTACTTCATGTCTGTATCTTAAAAGGCAAATAAATGTATCCTTATTCAGAAATCAACTGACATCCAGATAGCAATTTCTTTTAATTCTTTAGGTAGGCTTGTTCCCCTTGAGGCTTCATACACACCACTGTGCCAAGTGGCCAGAGCTGCTCTGACTTCCCTGGACGTAAGTCTGGTAACAAGAGATCAGGTCCAAGGGATTAATTCCAAATGATCTGTAGCCACCCTGCTTTTCTGTGACTTTGGTCCTTGCTTGTCATAGTTTTTGGGTCCAGGATGACTTCTAGAATGAGCCAGATCTTCTTTGGGAGCCCTTTGGACTAACTCAGAATCAATGGGGAACCCCAGGAAGCCCTAAACAATCTCTCTCCACTCCTCCACCACTCCTGCCCAAAGACTGTCACATCTTCAGTACTAAGGCTAAATCTCAATCCAACCTCTCCTTGCCTCCCTCCTCACAACTGTCTCAGGGGTTCCTAAAGGCTGCCTTAAGAGACCTAAGCTCCAGTGCAAGCCTATATGTGTCCTAGTAGTCATAACAGAACTCCCTTATTGATTATATATGGCCAAATTCTACAGAAGACTTCAGGTCATGAAATTGGTTTCTCCATACTTAAATGAATGAACAGATATGGATATACATCAATATATATTCATTTCCTTAAAATAAATAGACATTTGTCATTATGTGAATTTTCTGTATTATCAGATGTGATTTTGTGCTTCAGAGTCATATTCTTCCCCTAGTCACAATTTCTGCTTTAATGTTCCTTTAGTCACTTGATTATAAAATTAGTGAAATTTTCATTATATCTATTTTCAAATCTTCATTTTATCCATGAATCTAGCCCTTATTTGAAGTTGATTTATACTTTTCAAAGGATAGCATATCCATTGAAAAGTCCTAACAAACCACCTTAAGTATTATTACCAACAGTATCTGTTCCATATTTCTGATGAGGAAACAGAAGCCCAGAGAGGAAGCATGGTTTAACCAAGGTCAGACAGCCAATCAATGACAAAGCTTGCACTGGAATCTAGATCACTTGTTTCCTGTCCAACTGTCAAATTATAGTAGTGTAGAGGATAGGGGTCTTCCTCTCTTAGTATCCTTCCAAAGCACAAGCAAGAAAAAGTAAAAAATCCCCTTCGGTTTAAACATGAAGCACTGCTATGCCAAAATCCACTTCAGGAGATGATTCTGGCCATTAGCCAGTCTATGTCTGATCCCACAAAAATCCACAAACAACTGAGGAAAGCAAACATCAGATGGGCCGTGGATCCATACAGTTATATTAAATAATAAGGCAGTTAGACTTTTTTCTTAAGTGAGAAAAATAACTAAAAACTCATTATTTCAATAAAAAACTAGGCCTGAGCAAAAGACAGGAATTTCATGTTAAAAAAGCAAATAACCTTCACAATTCCAAACACATTTTCTGTCGTGCCTGCTTTCAAACACAAAAATAAAGCAGCTAAACAATTCTGAATAGAATGAATAGTTGCAGATCATTTGAACTTCAGCCTCACCTATATGAGAATAACTGTCCCTATTCTTTCTATCTCAGAGTCATGAGAAGGTGAGAATGCTTTGACATTCATACAAACATGAAGCTGACTTGCTGACTTATTTCAACAGCACAAGTACATTCTAATCTGTCTATACTAAACTAGCCACAGTCAGATATAGATCAAGCTTAAAGACCTGTATTAGGCTCAAAGATGGAATAGTATTCACACTATCCCAAGTTTTAATGAACTAAACCAACTGGCTTAGCCAACTAATAAAATAAATGATATAGTTAATTTTAAGAAGACTTCTTAGGAACAAGAAAAAACAATTACATTACCTGATCCAGAACCTGATGTTGTCATATCATAAATTAAGTCTTTTAACGTAGTACCCTCTGAAATAAAAGGGCGATCTAATGAAGGATCCTCTTCATTCGGCACTCGATGGTGAATGACGGTGCGGTTATGGCAGATATAGACCATCAACATGAGTGAGATGCAGACAAAGCAGACTGGTCCAGCAATGACAGCTGCCAGTTCAACGGGACCAAGGCCAGACGATGGCTTTCCTGAAAAAGGGCCTCAAGTGAAATAAACATCAACGACAATAAAAACACTGTAGGTAGCATCCACCATTTCCTAATCCTCCACAATTCCTGCAGTTGGCCACTACCACCATTAGTCACAGAGCCCCATTACAGGAGCTCAAAGGCCTCTAACCCAGAACAAGTGAACCATTCAGTCTTCTACCATTCGCCCTCTTTTTATGATCACCAGCTCCGTCAACATCTACTTACTCTTCCTATATTCTTCAGCCATCATCTAAAGAACAAGGCCAGCTACCTCCAACATTCTAGGACCTCCTCATTTATCACTCTCAGGTCACTAATGAAAGAACCAATAATCTGGAACAACTCCCATTAACGTCTTCTTAAATCTTCTTTTTTTAAGTAGTTTTGGCTTGTCTTCTTATTCCAAGGCCAGTATATGCTCATAGCAGGAAAAAAAAAATGTATAAATACAAATGAGCAAAAGTAAAAAAAAAAAAAAAAAAAAAAAAAAATCTACAGCCTCACCACCCCAAAACAACTCGCATTTTAGTGTGTGTATACATATATCTCCATCAATTTTGTTCATGAAAAATATATCCTTTGTCTTTTTTTAAATAGAGTTTGCATGTGTATAACTTTCTAGTCTATTTTAACTATTTGGACTTTTAATTCAAGATCATTTATTTTCTCATTATCTCTTTTAATTTTTTCATCGTTTCAGAAACACATTAATTACAATTATTTTGGCATTCATCTTGAGCCTTGATGGTTCACTGTTCACCATCATTTCTTTCATATCACATCTTTCCCATTCTTGAGATCTTTATCTGGATTGATTTCTTATGATATAGAATCCTAAAATTCTAGTAATTTCTTTCAGGAAGAGTATATGGGTCCTTATACACTGAATAATTACCTAAAAATGGTTGGCCATTGCCTTTATATATGAAAAATCTTGGCTCTTCTAAAGAATTTGGGGGTAACAATATATGATGTTCCATTGCCTTCTGTTATTTAAAAAAAACAGAAAATCTGAACTTTTTTTTCCTTTTATAGGTAACCAGTGTTCACTTGTGCTGAATACGTACATAAATATTTTTCTTTATTCTTGAAATTGATATGTTTTTTCATTATATGTATTACGGTTAAGTATTTTTTCATTAATTTTGCATAGTATTCTCTCTTCTGTCTACTTTTATGTTTTTTTCTGGAATTTTTAAACTAAGCATATTGGATCACCTCTATCTGCCCTCTATATCTCTTAATTTGCTCACCAACTGTCTTTTTCTCTGAATTGTAACACAATTTCTCAAGCTTGTCTTGCCTTAAGCTTGTCTCACACTTGACTATAAAAGTACTGTATCCAGTCTGCTGTTCACTTTCAATATTGCATTTTAAAAAATAATTCATCAATTGAGCTTTTCATCTGAAAGCGATCTTGAACAACTGTGAAATGTTCTCATTTCATTTCACAGTGAGTAACTGAAAACAGACAGACCTTGGGCTGCCTGAGAGTTCTTACCCATCATATGGTAAATCTATCTCACGGGATGACATCTACTATGATTTATCCAGTTCAGTTCACTTCTTTTGAACCACTGAATCTTTTCAGTTGGTAATTTTTTTGCTGTTTGCTTATTAGGGACCTGGGAATGAAGAATTTATGTATGTTTAGCATTAGAAATGAAGTGAGTTCTTTACAAGCTTTGTGAGTCTCCATTCAGATATTTCAAGGCCAAACAATGGAAATGGGAAATTCTGGAATTACCATTTTCTCTGTCTTATGAGAATTGCCCATGCCTATATAAAAGTCATAAAAATTACAGTGTGACAGAGCCTTGCCACGGGAGCTTCCCTATCAGGCTGAAGATCTGGCTTTCCTTTGCTGTTGTCACCTGCACTAGGTGGAGGACTGCCTCCCCTCTGTAACTGGCAGAATGGGCCTTTTCCCCTGAACTACAGCAGTGCTTCTTACTTTTATTAGCATGACACCTGGACAAACTGAGGGGAAAGTGAGCACTGTGGTCTGCCTCTCTGAGCAATGAAACCAGGTGCTTCCGAAAGGAGAACTGAGAGTTTGCCCCTGTAACCCAACCACCCCAACCCTCTCTGCGTAAGGTACTGGTGGGATTTTGTAAGAGGTCCTTTCACTTACTTCTTTTTGTAGTAAAATTTTTCTTAAAATACTTAAATACTTAAAATACTTCTTTTCAATTCTTCACTAGTCTGATGTCATCTGCACTATAAATTGCAAAAGTTCCTCCCAAGTGTAGGCGTGTGGGTGGTATTCTTCCATTAATTCTGCTAGCATTAATATGTTTCCCCCATTTTTATATTCCTTTGATTATTACAGTAGGAATTTGGGATTTGAGGAAAGTGATAGAAGAGTTAAATACATATGCTCAGACTAACATCTTAAACCAGAATCTTATCCTAAGAGTTTATGAAGCCTTCAAATTCCTGGCTCTGCCAGGACATTTTAAAATGTAAACTATGGTGAAGGACCAAAAACCTAGAAATCATATACAATTTATACATAAAGGTCATAAGGCAAGATGAAATTACAAAAGGGCATTTGGACTGTTGAGTGCTGCTCTCATTATTGATTGCTTTAAAAGACTGGAGCATTATACAAGGAAGAAGAAATTCACTCTGAGGACAATGTAGGGACACTCTGAGGACACACTGCCGTAGTGGGCTTTGTCAGAACTCCCTTTTAAGAGGCTACCCTTTTAGACATAACAGACCTCAGAGAAAGTCTACTATAGGAACCACCATTTCAACACACACCCAGGAGTGAGGATCTTGGCTACTCTTATAACTCTGCAACTATGGACAAGTTACTTCTTGCCTCTAAACTGAACAAGCTGGAGTAGGCGATTCCTAAGATCCCTTCCAGTTCTAAAATCATAGTCAGAGTCTAAGAGGTTTTCTTATAGTATCAAGAAAAAATATCTTACACAACAACTTACCAACAGTTGGGAGTTTTATTTTATTGCAATGGTCCTGATTGCAGCAAAACGTTGTAGTAGGAGACCCAGTTTTTGAGGACGGTGCACACACAAATGGCCTGTCTCGAGGAATTAGGTCGATTTCAGCTATACACATACTATTGTGTATAACTTTGTCTGTGGTCTCTGTGACAGAGACAAAGCAGAGCCCATCTGTGACACAAGTAAAATTGTCTTTTGTACAAAGGTGGCAGAAACACTGTAATGCTAGAAAAAGAGAACAAGATTCTATTAGAAAAAATTCTCAAGGTTAATAATTTGAAATTATCCCATATTCACTATAATAATACATTCCTAATCCTATTATAATCATACAATTTCTTTGCACTATTCAAAAAAAAAAGCTCTGTTACTCTTAGAAATTCCAAATTCTGTTAAGAGCACACACATGTAGGAGCCTAGTGTGATGAAATTTGGACCCAGGTTTTTTTCTAAAACATTTTTGCTTCCAAGTATAGAAAAATTGTTACATGCAATGTCATCAACCTAAGGCAAGCATTTGCCCTCCCATTTGAAAAAAGTACATTTAAATTTTTAATGATTACACTTATTTCTACCAGCCCTAAACTGTGCATTTACATACTCCCCCACTGGGGAGCAATGCGTGAAAATACTACTACCTACTCACTGTAGGTTGGAAACGTCATTTAGGTGGGTTTATGGTAACGGAGTAATGGAAATAGATTTGTATTGAGCTAGACACTCGTTTCTTTTGTGCAAACCCTGAGAAAGACATGTATCTTGTAGCTGCGGGTACTTCTCAGTAAGCCAAGAAGACTGCACCAGTAACAGTACATACATGCTCCAACCACACAGGCAACCCGGCTACAGAAACGACTGGAGAGACACTAGCTCCAGCCCACTTGTATCTACTTGATCTTCACGGCTCAACTCGAGGAGTGACTCCTTTAGGGAAGTCTCCCTCTAATTATCACCAACACCTTCCCATATACACAGATACACACACCCTCCACCATGCTCTCCAACGAGGTTAAGTGCTCCCCAAAACACACACTGCTTACCAGAATTGCTATTTTTGTTTTTTTCTCCACCATGAAACTCTAAGCTCCTCGAGGGTTGAGACCCATATTAATCATTTCTATAAATCCACAACTAGCTCTCAGCCTAGTACATAGCAGCATTCAAAAAATACTTGTTAGATGAATGATAGAATGGGCACTTATATTTCACTATGATCTCACGAAACTGCAAAGCACAGATACGTCCTTAAGTCCAATCAAACTTTCCAACCACTTGTAGGCAAGAAAAAAGGAAGAGTCCCAGTATGTGGAATGGCCATGTACGATGAGACTAAGGAGGTCTACTGCATCTAGAAAAAGAGTGGCTAGGCAGACAGGCAGGCCAGAAGAAAGCTAAATCTCTGAAGAGCTAACTTGTGTGCAGGAACAGGTTAACTCAGCAGGCCTGAGTTGCTTAAACCCTGCACCTTCCCAAGAAAGGCCTGTCTTCAGGACTGGCCCTTGGCCAATTCCCAGGAGATGATCTCTGATCCCTTGAAATATTCTCCCTGATAAGAAAGCTGCAAGCCTGTGACTGAGCCCCACTAAAAACCCTGGACTTGAAAGCTCCGCTGGGCTTCCCTGGTTGGCAACACTTCACACATGCTGTCACACTGTTGCTGAGCTACGGAGTGCACCTGTACTGCTGCACTGGGAGAAGACACCTGGAAGCTTGCATCTGGTTTCTCCTAGACTTTGTCCCATGTGCCTTTTCCTTTTGATGATTTTAATATGTATCTTTCCACTGTAATAAACCATAATCATGAGTATAACAGCTTTTCTGAGTCCTGAGTCCTTCTAGCAAATCATTGAGCCTGAGGGTGATCTTGCGGACGCCCACCTCACTTGCTAAACCCAACTCAGGAATGTCAGGATCTCCTCAAGCAGCTGCTTCCTGGTTGCTGGCTTAATCAGCACACTTGTCTATTATCTTTACAGACCAGCAAAGTTTTACCTTAATCATTATAAAAAATTTGTTCTTTCTTCATAGTAGTTCAGCTATTTGACTTAACTCCTCTCCAGCATGACAAGAACTCAAGAAAAGTATAAGAAAGAGACACAATCATAATCCAACATTTAAAGACTGTTAAAGGAGACAGCAGTTACTCATGCTGAGGTCTGGGTAGTGATTATAGGTTCCCGGGGTATAATTTCCTAAGGGGGGATTCTGAATCAGAAATCCATGAACTGGTTTCAGGGGTAGATGAATCCCATGAAAGTGTAGGCCAAATATTGTATGTATTTGGATTTTCAAGGAGAAGGTTTATAGCTTTCAACAGAATCACAAAGGGGTCTGTCACCCACAAAAGATTAAAACCACCACCACAGGAGACTGTCGTCATTCTCTCCTGAATCTTCTTTACTCATGATTAGTCATTCAACCAATGTTTTCTAAACATTAGCTTTATCAGTTACTCTACCAAAGCTTAGTATACAAAGATTAATAACTCACAGTCACAGCTCTTGAAGAGCTCCACTGACTAGTGAAGGAGAACATTACAATATGATATGCTAACTGCTATATATAAAAAATACTGCCGTGGGGGCCTGCCCAGTGGCACAAGTGGTTAAGTGCGTGCGCTCCGCCGCGGAGGCCCAGGGTTCGCAGGTTCGGATCCCACGCGCGCACTGACACACCACTTGTCAAGCCATGCTGTGGCGGCGTCCCACATAAAGTGGAGGAAGACGAGTATAGATGTCAGCCCAGGGCCAGTCTTCCTCAGCAAAAAGAGGAGGATTGGCAGATGTTAGCTCAGGGCTGATCTTCCTCACAAAAAAAAAAAAAAAAAATACTGCCGTGAATATACTCCCAGTTCTAAGATCTCCATGGCTCCCTTGGAGTATATGAAATAAGAGCTAAACACCTGGTCTAACAATTAAGACTTTTACTTTTGAATTTCAACTTACTGCTCATATTACAAACGCTATCCAGGGCCACATACTTCTCACCATTATGATAATCATGTCTTTCATGACCTTGGTCTTCACACATACAATCTCTCTGCCTAGTTTAAACCCACTCTCTCATCCTTTAAGACCCTATTCAAACAAGCTCTTTCCATGATGTACTCTAAACCTCTCCCCTACGTTTAAGATAACTGGGCAGCTCCGTCCAATGTTCCCAAAGCCCTCTTTGCATACCTTTAGGATAGCACAAATCAATTTATTTATAGTTTGCAATTAAACTCTCTCCTTATATTAAGAAGGGCCAAGTTTCCTTTAATTTGGTTTGTTGTCTCATCTTTGAACCCTGGACTCCTAGACAGTGATAAGAAAAACATTTGCTAAAGCAGTGTTTCCCAAACAGGAGGTCACAAATATGAGGGAGAAGAGGAGCCTAAGAATTGTGTACAAAATTTTTAAAAATATTTTCATTTAAAAGATAATATGAAATGAATGATAAACTCTGGATCATGAGTAACCACCATCTAAACAAGTACTGTCAGGAGGCTTTCACCGCTGCTTTTCAGTTGTGCTAAGATCTCCTTCAGGCCAAATGTCCTCATGGCATACTGCATGAGCAAAGGTTTCATGGTAATTGTAAGTGAAAGAGTGAAAATACAGGGAACTTGAATCATCAGAGCATATGGTGATATAGGCATTGTACATTCACCGTATATTCAAAAGCCAACAGTATAAAGAGCGTCTGCATGGCAAAAAAAAAAAAATTTGCAAATCATATATCCGACAAGGGGTTAATCTCCAAAATATGTAAATAATTCATACAACTCAACAACAAAAAAACAACTCGATCAAAAAATGGGCAGAGGATACGAACAGACATTTTTCCAAAGAAGATATACAGATGGCAAACAGGCACGTGAAAAGATGTTCAACATCACTAATCATTAGGGAAATACAAATCAAAACTACAATGAGATATCACCTTACACCTGTTAGAATGGCTATAATTACCAAGACAAAAAATAACAAATGTAGGAGAGGATGTGGAGAAAAGGGAACCCTCATACACTGCCAGTGGAAATGCAAACTGGTTCAGCCACTATGGAAAACAGTATGGAGATTGCTCAAAAAATTAAAAATAGAAATACCATACGACCCAGCTATCCCACTACTGGGTATTTATCCAAAGAACTTGAAATCAACAATTCAAAGTGACTTAACGCACGCCTATGTTCATTGCAGAATTATTCGCAATAGCCAAGACATGGAAGCAACCTAAGAACCCATCAACTGATGAAGGGATAAAGAAGATGTGGTATATATACACAATGGAATACTACTCAATCATAAAAAAAAGACAAAATTGTCCCATTTGCAATAACATGGATGGACCTTGAGGGTGTGATGTTTAAGTGAAATAAGCCAAACAAAGACAAAGACTGCATGATTTCACTCATGTGTGGAAGATACATAGACACATGGACAAAGAGAACAGATTAGAGGTCACCAGAGGGGAAGAGGGTTGGGGGTGGGCATAAGGGGTAAAGGGGCACATATATATGGTGACTGACAAATAATAACGTACAACTGAAATTTCACAATGTTATAAACTATTATGACCTCAATAAAATAATTTTTTTAAAAAAGCCAATAGTCTAACAGCCAATACCATATAGGACACAAGCATTACATAGGTCCCATCCTTATGGTAAAATTTGAAAAAGTTCATTAGCAGTAAATGTGGTTGTAAGTATGCAATGACATTTTTCCATTCTCACTTCCAACATTAACTGGTTTAGAAAAACATTTAATAAAGCTTTCAGTTATGTCATAATGTTAACATCATCTTCAAGTGAACACAACAGCTGACATCGCATTAAAATTGGTCTTTGAGGAATGCTTGCTGGCAAGTGTTTTGGTTAGGTATGAGGTCTGATTATCCTGAACTTACAAAGCCTTGAAGTCATGAATACCACCTTGCATAACACCACTTAGGGGAATCAGCACTTGCAGCTTTTAGTATGGCTGAAGTTAAAATACAGAAACAGATTTAAAATGGAATCAGACCTAAGGCTATTTTTTTTCTACTGTGAAACCTAAACATCATCTGTCACACTGAATAATTATATTAATTTGAATTTTGCTAGTTTTGTAGTTGTCTTTGTATTTAATTTGCAGACTTGATTTACAGTTGTAAATGAGCCAAAAACATAACAGTTTTATATCTAGTTTCATGTCTATACAATGTAAATAACACTATGAAAAATACATTTTGTACGTTTCCTTTCAAAGAGGTCATTACATTATGGCAAGATTACATTATGGCAAGTTTGAGAACGTCAGTGCTAAAGGGCTTCTCCTAACAAGAGTCTTTCAATAAGAACAGGTCACTAGACAAATACAAACATCATATAACACAACACTTAACCAAATAAGGGTTTATCTCGAGGGAATTTCAAAATTGTATTTCACGATTCTAAATCAGAGTTTTTACTGAATATAGGATTGCTGTTAAATGTATATGATATAGTAACATAGTTTAAGGTAAAATAAAATAAGAATTAAAAAATTTCCATGAATTCGTAAGCTTTAATTCCCATTTTTTAAAAATTCAAATTTATTTTATTAACATATAGATCTGACCCCTCCCTACCTCCCTTTTATTAACTAGGGTTTTTTTGTTTTGTTTTGTTTTTTTAATTTTTAAATGCATGCACAGGGCAACATTTCTAAAAAAGCTATATACATTGATGTCTTCTTCCCACCCCAGAGCCCGAGTTTCATGTCCCACTCTGCAGCATCTTTTAACACCAGCCCATCTACTCGACTCTTTCACTTAATTCTGCACTTTCTCATTGAGCATTTCTACATGCCAGGTACTATGCCGGCTACAGCGTGTAGGAACGAAGACGACAAGGTATCTGGACTGAAGGAGTTCACCAGGGTGGATGAGTAAGGCATTAAACAGATCACTAAAATTCAGAGTTCTGAGGAGACTAATCAAAGTGCTTCAACCCTGCTGAGGCAGAAGAGATATCAAGAAAAGCTTCATAGGACATTTAAGTCAGAACGCGGAGTCAGAACTTGGAGAAGATGTAAATTTGTAGATAGACGAAGGACAGAAAGCTATCCTGAAAGCTATTTCTCAGTGGCAGGATTTCATCCTTGGTGGCTAGCACCCCAAGTGTTAATGAGACCATTACGTTTAAATAACTATTCAAGATGCTAACCACAATGGTTCCATTTCATCAGCAAAATGAACATAATACCTTCCTGACTTATTTCATCATCTCATTGAGATCGTCAAATGAGATATTGTACATTAACACATTTTGAAATTCTGTGAGCATACAGAATTATCACATATAATAAATGGCATTGTTCCAAACATGGTTTTTATTTGTAGGCAACCAAGGAAAAACACCTCTTTCCAAAAGGAGTGCCTAAAATGCCACTGTAGAATCCTAGACTGATAGAACCACACAAAACCTTGAAGATCATCTAGTTATAAATCAGTTCTACCATTTTATTAATGAAGAAACCAAAATTTAAGAGTACCAAAATGATTTACAACAACATTCTACCCAGGTTACAGGTGGATATGAATTCCCGCTCTATTATCATCATAAACATTAATAAAATATATGTGGCTGTCTTCATTACTGGTACCATATATTAAGCAACTCGAACCTTTCAAGACTCCCTAGTGGTTCAACAGTACAGGTTCTTGTGTGGAGCCCTGGAGTGTGAATCACACTCCCTGTGTAGGACCTCTCTCCCACCATAGCCACCTTTTGCTTTCATGCTCCAATCTCGACCAGTAGCCACAGCTTCCTCAATTCTATGATGCACATTTTCCTCCACATTTTAACATTTCTGAAATCTGAATACCTTTCACAATCAAAGTCAAAACAAAACTCCAGCCAGACAGAAAGGTAAGACATGATGTAGTTGTTGCAACCTATGCATGTGCAAACTTGGCTATGCATGGAAGGTATAATTCATTTAATCATCAGCTTAATTATTTGCATTGGTAGCTCTCCTGCAACTAAAATTTAACTTAAGCTTGATCCCTATTAAAATGTCTTCACAAAGATTTCACTATGATTTAGCACTGCAATGAAAAGCTACTGTGTTCACAGAAAACTGTCAGTCCCATGCCAGGAAATACAACTACTAGCAGTAGAAATTTCCAAAGACTGTAGAATAAATCACAGAATTTTCAAAGTTTGAAGATGTTGGTGTGATGTGAAGGACTGTCAGAAACAAAACATCTAGCTGTCAAAGGAAGTGACAGCAGTAAAGAGAGACAGCAGGACCCTTGGGGTTATCATCTTCACTGTATTACAGTATCAGAGTGACAAATCCTAAATTGAGATTCCGGCCGTTGGTCCCAACAATAAAGGAAATTTCCATCATTGCCTCATTTCAGTGTATTTAGAGATCACACATCAAAACACTATTACCTCTACCTTATGCCAGGGCTACCAGGGGTTGATTCACAAACCCATATATCTGGCTAGAGAAATAGAAATGTAGATAGCCTGTGAATAGTATATGGAACAGACATTTCTATGAGCCTTGTTGATTAAATAAAAATTAGTACCAGAAACTTTGTATTCCAGGCCTAGAGTGACAGTGTCTATACAACTTATCCCTCTTTTTATGCATATACTTCAATACTCTTTCCTTTTTCAACTCTTGTTACTTGGTCTCTCTAACCTTCCATCACCTATCTTCTCCCCTTCAAGAACTCAACTGAAACACCGTGTTGAAATTCACTAGTAATGACCTTCTGGTAAAATCAATGTTCTTTCTAAATTTTTTTAGGATGTAAGACACTGTCACACCTTTCTTTATTAGTTTACATGACACTACACTTTCCTAACTCACTTCCACACTAAGCCCTCTGCTACCTCTCAGATCTACATCTCTAAACTTCCTGGCCTTGCACTTGTGCTCCAAATTCCTATTCTAAATGTCTTCCAGGAAACACTCTGCTTGACTTGCCTTTTACTGCAAAGTCAACATTTTCAAAACCAAATACAGCATTATTCCTCTAATAGTGGTATCTGTGATTAAAAAAAAAAAAGCCCCCTGGAATCCTGGAAGAACGCCTAGGTTCTTCTCGCTGAGACAGCTCAGCAGTTACAAAGGGAGAGGGGGTGAACACTCTCACCAGAGACTGAATTCCAATCTTTTCACCACTCCAACTTTGCTGGTGGTGACCCTTCTTTCCCTTACCCTATTATAGCACAACTATGCTTTACTACACAGAGTATTTCCAAATGTTATAAATATGCACCAAAGGCAGGTAAAGTGCCTAATGTGCACAATGCCCTTTTTTCAGTCTGCTTAGCTGCAGTTAAAAGCAGATCACATCACTGTTGGCAAAGGCGAGGCAAAAGTTAGAAGTTATAGCAAATCCTTTCAGGTACTAAGGTCACCCCCTGCTACCATCTAGTCCATTCCTCCACTCCAGTTCCTCTGAGTAATCTGACTTCCCTTCCTCTCTCCACTCCCAAAGCCATGCCACCTCTCAAGGAGGCCTGTCTTCTCTTCTCTTCTCCCTCTGGGGAAAGCATACCATATAGGTTCTCTTCTTTTTTTTTTTTCCCAAATATGCTGCATATCTCTGTAAACAAGGCTAAAACCCCAACCATCGACTCCCTCCAGCCTACTGCCCTGGGTTTTGTTCCTCAAAGGTCTCAGTGATTCTTCTTAACTCCACCCCCTTGGGGTTATACTGCAGCAGTAATGTCAAAGTGAGCTTATAAAAATACTGAGCCCCATACAAAGTGAAAGTTAATTCTCATCTAGTCTAGATACCATTTCACTCCCAAATTTAGGGCTTCAAAACAAAAATCTGATTTATCCAGACATTTCTCCTGATAAATTCCACTTACTTCCGCCACCTTTAAAACACTTAAAAAGCATCATTTATAATTCAACACACATCTCCATCTTGGAAGAAATGGGACCACTCCTAAATTCTCAACCACTTGTTTTTCCACAATACCTCCATTTCCTAGCCTCCTAAGCTCCATGAAATTAGCTGATATAATGTTAACTAATGTCAAAAAAAAAGCACTTTAATAGGCTGCCTAAATGGCAAGATGAGATTTAATAGGGGCAATTAATCCAAAGGCCTTCATTTAGGTTCAAAATAAAATAAACTGCACAAGGACAGGATAATTGCTTAGCAGATTTGGGGAATCTGTTTAACAACAGATTTAAAAAGAGTCAACAGCATTTACTGTTAACTGTAGCCATGGTGATCCGGGAGACAGAAGGAGAACTGGGCACAAATTCCCACAAATGTCCTGTATGTAATCAGTAAGTGTTACTGGAATATCAATCTGCCATGTAAATATCAATCTGCCATAAGTCAGAGATTCAAAGAATTAACTAAGTTTGAACTGAAAGGTCCCCTAGCCATGGAGACAACCACCTCATTTTATAGATGTAGCAACTGAATCAATTTACCTTATTCCAATACTAAATCAAATCACAAGGTCAGGATGCGGTACATTTTGTTTCACCAAAAATCATTTCTGGGGCCAAGCTGGTGGCGTAGCGGTTAAGTTCGCACACTCCGCTTATGTGGCACATGGTTTGCAGGTTCGGATCCCAGGCGCAGACCAACACCACTGCTTGTCAAACCACGCTGTGGCAGCGTCCCATACAAAGTAGAGGAAGATGGGCATGGATGTTAGCCCAGGGCTAATGTTCCTCAGCAAAAAAATCATTTCCTAACTACAGCTTCTCCCTACAATGGAACTGGCTGCCTCTTATCTGTCATTAGAGATATTTAAGCAGAGGCTTAATGACTAGTAGAGTTCATGAAGTAAGGATCTCCTGCATTAAATGAAAGGTTGGTCTAAAACTCTACAATCCTTTAAATAGCAAGATTCTATTATTTTACAAGTTACATCAAATTTTTTTGTGTGTGTGTGTGAGGAAGATCAGCCCTGAGCTAACATCCATGCTAATCCTCTTCTTTTTGCTGAGGAAGACCAGCTCTGAGCTAACATCTACTGCCAATCCTCCTCCTTTTTCCCCCAAAGCCCCAGTAGATAGTTGTATGTCATAGTTGCACATCCTTCTAGTTGCTGTATGTGGGACGCGGCCTCAGCATGGCCGGACAAGCAGTGCGTTGGTGCGCGCCCGGGATCCGAACCCGGGCCGCCAGTAGCGGAGCGCACGCACTTAACCGCTAAGCCACTGGGCTGGCCCCACAACAAATTTTAAACAACCACGTTTTCATTTTTTGACTAATTTAACTTAACATCTTCAAGGTATAACAATTACAGCAATGTACCTCATTGTATAATTGTTTATTTATCTATTTCCTCCATTAAACCGTGAACTTGTTCAGGTCAGGGACTGGTTTAGTGCTTTATGCATCTTGGCATCCCTAGACCCTGGCACACGGGAGAGATCCAGGATGTGTTTCTTGAATAAATATCCAAGGAATATCTCTTTAGCATGTGGGTGGTTGCTACCCCCAGGGTCCTCAATAAAATGGCCAAGCAAGCAGATTTTCTCTCTTACCCTTTACTATCTTCATTTTTGAAGTCCTTTTCCCATCTCTCAGTGCTCTCCTTTCAACTGTCCAAAATTCCCACTTAGGTACCTCCCTCACGCCCATCTGATATAAAATATCCCCTTGTCGGGGGCCGGCCCTGTGGCTTAGCAGTTAAGTGCGCGCGCTCCGCTGCTGGCAGCCTGGGTTCAGATCCCGGGCGCGCACCGACGCACCACTTCTCTGGCCATGCTGAGGTCCCGTCCCACATACAGCAACTAGAAGGATGTGCAGCTATGACATACAACTATCTACTGGGGCTTAGGGGGAAAATAAATAAAATTATTAAAAAAAAAAATCCCCTTGTCCACAATAACCTCTCTCCATATAAATGGAGGGGCAACCCAACACTGTCAAAATTACAAATGAACATACCCTCTGACCCAGAAGGAGTGTAGCCTATAGAAATACTTGTGTATGTGTAAAGTGCTTACATACATGGTTATTAATTTCCTAATAGTTTATACTAGATTGTTTCTAATCTTTCCTAAGCATCTACCAATAGAACTGGTAAAATAACACGATGGTACCCCTATAGAATGGAAGACCACAGAGCTACCAAAAAAACCACGATATTTTCTATGTACTAACGTAGACTGATCCCCTGAGATGTATTAAGTGAAAATCCGCACAGGAAGGGAGGGAGGGAGGGAGAAAAAGGCACACACATATTGGCTTGTACCTATCACAAAGTATCTCTCTGGAAGGATATAAAAGAAACAGGTAACACTGGCTTCCAAGGAAGAGCCCTGGGTACCCAGTGGAGAGGGGTGGCAGGAGACTTTTCACTATACACCCATTTGTACTTTCTGAATTTTGAAAAATGTGAGTGTGTTATATCTATTCAAAGTTATAGAAACTTTTAAAACGCCTCATGCTCCACCTCTTTTCCCTATACTCTCTTTAGTATAAACTCCAACGCAGGACATTTACCCTATGGAGTACAGCTACTTCACGCCAATTTCTGGAAAATAATTTGTCAAGAAATAGTAGGAGCCTTTAAAAAGTCTGTATCTTTTAATCCATTAATTCTACTTCTTAGAATTTTGTCTAAGGAAACAATAGGAGATGAGAGCAAAGTTACAAGCACACAGATGTTCATTACAGTATGTTATGGTTGAAAACAACCTATCTGAATGACAACAAGGCAATGACAGAATAAATTATGATACAATCACAAGTGGAATACTATTTAGGCATTAAAGCTGATATTTTAGAGGCATGTTTAAGGACAGGGAAATGGTCACACTATTAAAGCTGTACACAATGTAATTACAATTCTGTTCCCGTCAAGTGACTTTGTTTTTGTTCCAATTCAATGAGTTGAGGGGGTATGTTAATTACAGAGCAGATGTGTGCACTCTGATGTACCCCAGCCTCTGAAAAGAAATGGAGAAACTTTTGTTTTTGATGGTAAGTGCTAAAACATTAACTGAATTTCCTATTTTCCCCCAATCTAAACACACACTTACACAGTTTCTTATTAGATTTTATGTTGACTAATGGGTACTACAAGTGTATGGTAGTTCATCTCATGGAATTCAGAAACAAAAAGAATTAAGTTTAAATCCTATCTCTGCCAGTCAGCCTCTAAGTAATCCTGAGGCAGTTGCTTAACTTTTTTGAGCCCGTTTCCTAAATTTTTAACCACAGCAATCCCAGAAGGTTTGAGGGTTAAATGAAGTAATATATATAGAATACTTAGCATAGTGCCTGACACACAATAAAATGCTCAAAAATTCATTTATGCCTTCATTCAACAAGTATTTATTTAGCATCTACTAGGTGCCAGTCCCTGTTCTAGATGCTGGACAGAGAATCAGAGCAAACCTTTATACAGCTGTAGGAGGCAATGCTGACACAGAAAACAAAGTAAACGTGCATAAAGCAGTGCACATTCATGGTAGCTAGTTCTCTTTCTCCATTCACAGATACTCATCGAGTTTTTCAGCAACATGACTTAGCCCAAGAACTTCACTGTAGTAGCACAAGAGGTACCTACAGGAAAGTATATTTTCAGTTCCAACCCAAATTAACAAAGTGTTGGAACACATCCAGTGTGTAGATTTATATTTAATACCCCTACCTAATAAAGAATCATAACTCATTAATCACAAAATGTTCATGCTGGAAGGAACCTGATAATTACCTGATCCTAACCTCTTATTTTATAGATGAGGAAACAGAAGTGCCCTAAGAATTACATCAACATAATCTAGCTTTATTCTAAAAGCACAGAAAGAAAAAAAAAGGATTATTAGATAATCTTTGGAAATCTCCCCCAAGTAGAAGACACAGGACTCAACCCTTTCCCTCTGGAAAGCAAGTGTGGCTGTAGAAGACATTGTGATGCAGTTGCATAGATACTGAAGTACAGTAATGAACCCAAACGAAAGTGGCAGATCATTCTGGGCTAGAGGAATGAAGTATGAAACAGACTGTGGCAAGAGAAGGAAGTGGGAACCACCCACCAGCTGCCTCTGAATAAGGGCAGAGCAGAGTTACACCCGGGCCAACAAACAGCAAGACCTACTGCACCACAGCTGAAGAAGTGAGCTGACGGCACTGTGCAGTTAGTAATTTCAGAAGCAGAGAGTAAGGCCTGAACACCTTTCCCCAGAAAAGAACAGCGTATGTAACCCGTGTAGGAAGAAAGCATACTCCTTTAGGAGGACACAGACAACTAGGATGACATTCCTCCTCTCAAGGAGTCCACAATGTAACGTAGAGAACAAACACACCACTGATAAAGGGTAATGCAGACAAAGGGCAGAGAGCACATGACAGGGAGACTTCTCTCAGAGATGACGCCTAAACTGAGGCTTAAGGAAGGTGATTCCGGGGAGATGACAGACAAAGATATTGTACAGAGATTCAGGGCTAAGACAGTTAGGCAGTTAAATGTAAATAGATCAAATAATCATCTTGATGTAAACAAAAACCAAAAAATGGTAAAATTCAACATTTATTCATGATAAAAAAGTCACTATACAAAAAAAATCATCAGCTTTTCTTAAACCAGCAACAAACAGAAAAAAATTCAAAAATATATCATTTACAAAGGCACCAAAAAAATCAAATACCTAGGAATAAATCTAACAAAAGACAAGTAAGATCTCTACAGTGAAAGCTTCAAAGTATTACTTATTTGATGGAAATTATGAAGGATATAAAATAAAATTTATTTTTTTATAAATGGAGGAACATGCTAGCCTCCTCACTGGAAGATTCAAAACCGTAAAGACGTCAATATTCTGCAAAGTGATCTGTAGATTCAACAAAATCAAATCAAAACCCTACAGGTTTGGGGAAGGTGGGGATTGACAACCTGATTTAGAATTTTTATGGAAAAACGTCCCAAGAATAGCCAAAGCAATCTCAGAAAACAATGCTTTTGGAAGACCTACACTACTAGATATCAAGTCCTATCATAACATTATAATAATTAAGACAGTGTGGTTTTGGCACAAAGACAAATAGACCAACGGAACAGAATAGAGAATCCAGACCCTCACATCTACCACTACCTGATTTATGATAAAGGTGACACTGTAGTGCACTGGGAAAAGGAGGATATTACCAACAAGTAGTGCTGGATCAACTGGGCATATTTAAAAAAAAAAAAAAAAAAATCTCATACCATAATGCAAAAAAATCAACTCCAGATGGACTGACTGCACATCTCAATGTGAAAGATAAAACAAGAAGCCTTTTAGATGAAAAAATAGAAAACCATTTTCAAGACATTGGGTCCATAAAAATTAATCAAACAGGATTCAAAAAGCACTAACTTTAAAGAGAAAAAAACTGGGCTGGCCCTGTGGCTTAGTGGTTAGGTGCGCGTACTCCGCTACTGGCGGCCTGGGTTCGGGTCCCGGGCGCGCACCAACCCACTGCTTCTCTGGCCATGCTGAGGCTGCGTGCCACATACAGCAACTAGAAGGATGTGCAACTACGACATACAACTATCTGCTGGGGCTTTGGGGAAAAAAAGGAGGAGGATTGGCAATAGATGTTAGCTCAGAGCCAGTCTTCCTCAGCAAAAAGAGGAGGATTAGCATGGATGTTAGCTCAGGGCTGATCTTCCTCACAAAAAATAAATAAATAAATAAAATAAAGAGGAAAAAACTGAAGTTGGACTACATTAAAATACATTCAAGTTCATCAAAAAGACACCATTCTCCTTTGCCATTTTTCTATTCACGTCTTTTTCTCTCTTTTTTTTTTTTTGGATTTGCCAAATATTTGTCTCTTTTAACAATATGTTTACAAAGAACCAATTTGGGGTTTTATGGATCAAATCTATTTTTCTTAAATTTTTTCTAAATCCTCATTTTCTTTGTATTTACTTAGTTGTTCCTTCTCTAGCTTCATCTTCAATCTTCTTGCTTTCAAATTTTCCTTTGGGTACTGCTTTAGCAAACTCCCATTAGTTTTGATACGTAAGGCTCTTGTTGTTTACTTCTAATGGTTTGTAATTATGACCGTTAACAACTTCTTCTTTAACCTAGGGATCGTTCAGAAGATTATTTCCAAGTAGATATATCACTTTTGGCTTTTTTTTTGGTTGTTGTTAATATCTAATTTGGGTGTTCTTTGTAGACTTCCATATCAATTTCCTGGAAAACTCAAGAAGTATTGTAAAGAGTACTGTTCATGATTATAAAATTAGAATACATTAAATCTTTTTTATTATGTTATTCAAATATTGCTTTCTTAATCTACAGTGAATTTATCTATTTCTTCTTGTATTTTTAATAGTTCTGGCCTTATATATTTTGATGCTATTTTATGAGGTACATAAAGATTCATGACATGTCTTGAGAGATGGTACCTCAACGATATAAAATACACCTCTTTCCTCCCTTTAATGCTTCTGGAGCTTGAATTTTATTTCGTCAGGTATTAATCTTACCATATCCATCTTTTTGTTTTTGTCAGATTTGCCTTTTTCCATTACACTATTTTCAACCTTTTGATGTCATTTTAAGTCTCTCTTGAAAAAAACAGCTAGATTTGCAGGCCTCTGTGTATTAATCCAATCTAAGAATCTGTTTTTTCAACAGGGGAATTCAACCTTTCATATTTACTAAGCATTCATAGACTTTTAACTGCCATATATTTATCATTAATTTTTTTAACTTAGATTTTACTTTTATCCAAGTTATGCATGTGTAGAGTCTAAGGTGCCAAACAGTTCTACAGGACTGTTAGCCCCTCAACCAACAAGGAAGCGGCTTCCCAACATTCAACCTTCCTATTTCCTGTTCCACAGAAGCAATCACACTTTCCACACTTACTTGAGTCTCTTGGTATTTAGTTTTATGTCATTCCCACCCCTTTGCAGAATAAAGCAAAAATTACTGAATTTAGCCAAAAGAGATATGATAGATACTGTTAGAAATCTCAGAGATTCAGTGAACCACACATACAGTTACACAAGCCTTGATTTTCTTGCCTTCCCTAGTCTGAAATGTTCATCATCCTTGTCAAATAAAATGTCAAAGTAAGCAGTTCAATTCTGGTTGCAGTCTCCTAGAGGAACACAGCTGAATTAAACCAAGCAAGGACAGAAAAGCCCAGCCAAAATGGAGGGACTTTTATAATATTTTATAATATTTATATTTTTATAATATTTCTAACCATTGAATCCATGGCATCCTTTGGGGCATGAGGATGCAAGCATCCAGAGTTGTCTGAACTCCTTTCAGAGGAACCAACCTAATAAAGTTTTCAGACCCCAAAATCTAGATGTCCAGAGACTCAGCATTAGGAATATGGGTTTCAAGTCGCTGGTAGCATTGATACTATATGATGCTATAATTTATTTACTGAAGAAAGCTTCTAGCAGGAGGTTGGTTATTCAAAGGTAAGGGTCTGACAGGGCTTGATGTTATTTATCCTTCAGAGAATTGAAGATACAGCATAGAATTATGCAGCATATATATATGCAGCACAGAATTATGACATCTGTATACAAGTCAGTAATTAGTAGGCCCTAGCTATGGTTTAGAATGGTTCATAGGTAATTATACCCATTTGCTCCATGAGACTTTTTTCCCAGTTCCAGGATCTCTAAGCTAAAATAGATGCAAGCACCCAACTGCTTAGAGCAGCACTTTCCTTAGGGCGCACCATCTGTTTGCAATGCACAGCTAATTCTGAGTCTGGTGGTGCTTGAAGAGTATCCCCTAAGGTTTCTGCCTGACTCCCAAAACCCAATTCACTGCAACTCTTCACTCCTTCCCCTTCTCCCATGATAAGGCAAGGCAGGCTGGATCTGACAAAACTTAAATGACCGATAAGAAAGGATGGAAAGGCCCTAGCTAAAAGAATATTTGTGTGGCCTTGTTTTTTAAAAAAAGGATAACCTGGAAGAAACAACTGTGATCTTGGAGAGACAAACTACATGAGAGCAGAAAGACTCAAGCTTATAAATCCATGAAGAATAAGAAGGAAGAGAACAAAAGTAAAATTTACCAAGAGAAAGGAGAAAGCAAAACAAGGGAAAGAAAAAAACAAAAAGAGCATTTGTTCATAGGAAAGTGATCTGCAGTGCTGTGTTAATTGGCTTGTTTGTTGGTGGTTAGGGAATTTCAAATCTGCAATGCACAATTACCATTTGTAATTTCTTTTTTAAAAAAAGAAAGAAAAGGAAAAGAAAAAGTCGAGACCGACCCATGGTTCTCAATCCCTGAAGAATGTCAAGGAAAGGAGCTAGAATATGCACCCCAGTGCACCCCAGAGGGCTCTGGACCCCTGGTTGTTTTATTTCCTTTGGCTGTAGCAAGTACTGCTGGTTTTATCTATGTTTAGAGAGATCAGAAATAGAAACACATCTGGGGTGAGGAGATACAATAGGTATTTTTCAATCCCCCTCCCACCCAGCATTTTAATATTTTCAAACATTCAGAAAAATTGACAGAACTGGGAACACCTACATACGTACCACCTAAATTCTATAATTGTTACTATTTTGCTATATTGATTTTATCATTATTTATCCATCTCTGCACCTATGTGTTAGGGGCCTGATTTGGAAATAAAGAGATCTTCCATAAATTTAGGCGATTTTTAAAAAATCATTCTCCCTAATGGAGGCTTGGGTCAGAAAAAGGATGTTAAATGAAGTTTTAAGTGAGGAGGAAGCTGGATCCCTGTTCAGTCATTAGCTGAATTATGATCCTGAAATTATCCTGAAATATCACATAACTTCTGAGGCCCAGCTTCCTCACCCGAAAGATAAAGTTAGATAAAATGATAATCATGGTCCCCTTAGTTATGATCCTTTCTAGTCTAAAAATTCTATGATTCTACGAAAAACAATTTTCTTAATGATAACTATCATCTACTTCATGTTTTCTGTGTGTCAGGAAGTATGCTACAAGTTTTACGTACACAATCTCATTTAATTTTCACAGGTTCCTTAAAGTTTTGAGACACCACATTCACGACAACGATCAGCAGTTCTCAGCAGCCCGTGGCCACTCTGACCTCTCACCGACTGCGTGTCCCCTCTACACTTTCAGTACTGTCTACTAGCATCAATTTTACACTGCTTTGGTGGAAGGAGCAATCAGAAATTATCTTTCCTCATTGAGAAACATGAGCAAACTCTGGCCCCTGGTTTGTCATTTTTTTCCAAATGTGAAATGAGATAAAATAGCTAAAACTGCTTTGACTTGTTTATTTTGGTAAAATAATTACATATAATTATTGTTGAAGGAAATCTACAATACACAATCTTGGTGTTTTTATTTAAATCTGTCAGACATTGAATAACAAAATTAAAATGTCAGTTTTTCAATTGGAAAAAGTACTCAAATCAACAGCCATGTGCTAAACAAAGAGACTCAATTAGAGCACATTATGGTTTGATTTGGGAATGAATACATCAAGCAAAAAAAACCCAAAACCCCATACACATATTGTATGTGTGTTTGTATAAATAAAAAGCCACAGTTATTGCTTTTCTATCTCTATATTCCTCTTTAGGTTTAACTATCTCCTCCATGTTCAGTGCTCCCAAATATGTATATTATTCCTTGCTTCTAGTAGAAAAAGCCATTTGTTTTTGCTTTTTTCCTTGGGAGCTATTTGTATTTCGATGCATATTTAGAGATCTTATATTGTAGAAATGTAACAGGATGCCTGCACAAGGTGTCCTAGAACTATAAATATACACTACTTTGTGATCAGTGAGGCTCACACCTAGGCAATCTAGACGGAATGGCTTTCCTGAAGCAAGTGAACAAAAACAAGGAGGTTCAGCCCTGTTGGTCAGAACAAGGAAACCCCAGAATAGGCTGAAAGTAGCTCAGCAACTGCAGAATAAAGAAGGAAATGAATCCACTCAAGTCATGGAGAGTGATAAACCCAAACTCTTCACTTTATTACCCAAGACCCCTTATACAAAGACTTCTTTAGTAGATTCTGGTCGAGAGCAGGGAAGAACTTATTCTTCCCAATGAAATCAGCATGTCTGGCCAAAGAATGTCCTTCATGGTAATATACGAGTATCTTTTATATGCAACCCACATGCATCAGGTCACTCTCTCTGAGTAAGTGTGGTCTTTCCTAAAGGAAGTCATCATTCCCAATGTCCATTACCCAGAAGGAGGCAGTGCTTCAAACAGGAAAGCCAAGCAAAGACATTCTCTTGGACCTTGCTGTCTTGGGCCTGTTTGAAGAAAGGTAAATGTGTGGCTCTGATCACTTTTGGTGGCAATACTCAGATGATGTCTGCCAAATGGAAACAGGCCAAAAGACAAGGATATGAGGAAAACGTCTTTGTAAGCCAGGTTGAACAGTTTCATGTTGCTCTCTATCCTCTAGCTTTTAGCAAAGCTTGATTTAAATGTCTCAGCCTTACATCAGCTGCTCCATTGGCATTAGGGTAAGACTATTGTGTCTACACTTGAAGCAGAGCCTTAGAGTGAGGAGAAGAAAAACGGTAGCAGCAGTACTGAATGAACCCTCAATACATGTGAAGGAGGAAGCCTAGAACAAGAAGAAGGGCTGCCAGGTCCAGGAACCCCTCACCACTTGGAGAGTCTCCCTGCATTGCAATCTTCGTGTCTGGGGCTCCACAGTATTAAGGAAGCATTCTCCTCACGAATTCTCAATAATAGCCAGTGAGATCCACGCAAACTATCAGCTTCCCTTACTGCCTTCACTGCTAGAAAACTCAGAGCTAATTACTGTGCTCAACTACTAAAGCTTTCCTCAGCTAAAAGTTATGGGTAATTGTTCTCTTTCTTTCCCCCTTTTACTTATTGGTTCTTACCTTTCTGATTGTTAGTTCTGGTCTTACTGCATGTGTTTTTATTTCAAGCTTCCCAAATTCATTTCTGGAAAATGGCCATAGTCAAGCCAATCAATGAATAAATTTTTCCAGTACATTAATTACGAAAGTTACACAACAGTGCTCACCTCAAAGCCATGAATGCTAGGGACGTTGAAAGCCTGTAATGCTGGCTAAAAACAGCGAGCAAGGAAGCTTGGACTACACCTGAAAGTACAGAATTCTAGAGTAGAAACAGAGCTTGGGAATAAAGAATTCCAACCTCCCACCTAATGCAAGAAATCCCTTCTACAACTTCTCAGACAGAAGGTTATCCAGCCTATGCCTGAATATTTCCAGTGACAGGGAACGTTGTACCCTATAATGCTCCACTTTATATGACAGCTCCCATTGACAGAAGGTTCTTCCTTTTTTTTTTTTTTTAAAGGATAATTTTATTCTACTGGTTTTTTTCCCCCCAAAGCCCCAGTAGATAGCTGTACGTCACAGTTGCACATCCTTCTAGTCGCTGCACGTGGGACGCGGCCTCAGCATGGCCGGAGAAGCGGTGCGGTGCGTCGGTGTGCACCCAGGACCCGAACCAGGGCCACCAGCAGCAGAGGGTGCGCACCCAATCGCTAAGCCACGGGGCCGGCCCAGAAAGTTCTTCCTTAATTTGAGTGAACTCTCCCTCTCGGTCTACCAATTAATCGTAGTTCTTCATTACGTATTTTTCTCTTCCAAGAGACATTCCTACACTTACTTAAATATATAATAATTCTCATTTAGTGAATATCTACTGGTATCAGGCTATGTGCTAGGTACTTTATAAACACTACTATACACTATCTTCACAACCATCATTTACTTTAGGTGTTATCCTCCTTTGAAAAGTGAGTTCCAGAAAGATACACTGATTAGAATCTAATTCCAGACAAATATGTGGAACTTTTTATCTTTTATCTACTCTCATACATAAAGATTTTGTTAAATTTCAGGCAACTAAGTCACATGATTTGAATACTTTCAAAATCAGAAGGAAAACAAACAAGTTAGATCAATCCAAAGAGAAAAATAAAGATGGTCTAGAGATACAACTGCACCAGTATTTGGTTCATGGAAAAAAACAGCATGGAAAGTATTTAACAAGATAGCCATCAAGGAGCTCCAGGAGATAGTAAAGGTGACACACCTATAACATCACAATCAGGACCTGAAGCCAGTGGTGTAAATGCAGGCCCCAAACAGGAAACCTTCTCTCTTCTACCTCAGCCAGGAAGCAGAGCAGATTCTCAAGAGGTCAACCAAATTACTGCAGAGAAAGCAGCACAGCCTGAAGGCTGATTTCAGTACAAACAGAAGATCACAAATAATTGCGAATATATACTTCTTTGGTGTTGGAGGGGGCAGGAGGAACAAAGCATGGACCTGGAACCTGGGAGGGAAGAATATCACAGCGAACCCAGCAAGGCTCCAGATCTGGGCTAGAAGTTCAGGGTCAAAACAAACACTCCATTTAAGATGGCTTTTTGGGGCACTGGAATCCAAAAGAAAAAGAGAATGAGGTAGAAGGCAAATGCTGACAATCAGTTCTTTGTCTAAGGTTCTCTCCCATTTCCCACCATGATCCAGGCTTATATCTTTGCTGCCTAGTGAACAAGTCCACTACCTTCACCTCAATCAAACTCAACAGGCTCAAACCAGTATTCATTTCCCCTCCATCTTTCTCTCACCAAATTCCTTACTAGTTAAAGGCATTATCCAGGTGTAAACACCCTGGAGTCATTCTTTTCTAATTTCATGGAGTCCTTCTTAATTTTTGTACTCCATCTTTTTACAGCTAAGAGCTACTGACATTCAACAAATATTTACTCTGTGCCTAGGAGGCACCAGGCACTTTCTATGCACTTCAGAGACACTGGTGAACAAAACTAAGACATTCGTTTTCATGAAGCTTACATTCTAGTAGGAAGGAGACAATAAATGCAGTAAATAAGTAAATATGGTAAGTAAACACAGTATTTCAGAAGCTAGTAAGTGTTACAAAAAAGAAAAAGAGTAAGATAACAGCAGTTTTTAAAAGAGTGGTCAGGATAAGCCTAGTTGACAAAAAGGTGACATCTGAGCAAAGACGTGGAAGAGGTGAGGGAGGAGGCCATGCAGGTACGTGGGGGAAGATCATGTAGCCAAGGGTACAGCCATGCAAAGGCCCGACTACCAGCTCCTCCCATTTCTTTGTTTGAACTGTCACTGAGCCACCTTCCACTCCATCACACCAACTCCAAAATTTCCTAGGCAGCCGCCCTGCTCCACTTCCTTTATGGTGAAGTTAGACATTCTTTTTCCACCTTAAAACCACCCACCTGATTTTCAAGGCCCATAATTCTCTGAACCCACCCTTTGCATCAAGAACTTCCATTCCCCACCTTAAAATTCTAGAAACTTAGCATGCTCCTTCTCACACATCCTCCTCCCCTGCCTACAAGTGCTTTCCCTCCGCCCCTCATCCACTCTAAACCTTATCCATCCTGCAAGGCACAGAGATCAAGTCCTACCATTTCTATAAGTAGTCCCTGTGGTTGCTATTACGGAATCTGTATTCATCATATTTCCCCAGTATCATATTTCTTTCTTTTTTTTTCTTTGTGAGGAGATCAGCCCTGTGCTAACATCTGCCAACCCTCCTCTTTTTTTTTGCTGAGGAAGACTGGCCCTGGGCTAACATCCGTGCCCATCTTCCTCCACTTTATACAGGATGCCGTCACAGCATGGCTTGCCAAGCAGTGCATCGGTGCGCGCCCAGGATCCGAACCGGCGAACCCTGGGCCGCTGCAGCGGAGCGCGCGCACTCAACCACTTGCGCCGGCCCCCCCAGTATCATATTTCTTAAGAGCAAGTCTGCCTTTTTCTATATTTCCCATTGTGTTGATCATTACTAAATATTTGCCGACTAAGATTAAATGAGCTATTTCTCCTATAAGCTGAAGCCCTTTGCCAACTTAAAAACACTTTTATTAGCTTTGGTAAACTACTGGAAGAGACAGAAGGGTTTTATTAGACTAAAAAAAAATGTATGTGGGGTAGAATGAGCCAAAATGTTAATGATGGACAGTGATACCTTTTTTCTTTTCTCTAATTCAAATTTTTAGTTATTTTCAGGCCTGTGTTTATGCTACTTTGAGATGCAAGGAGTTTGCTATGAATATACATAAATTAATACAAATAGTGAATGATCAACTATAATTAGACTCATTGGAGACATTCAAATTACCTAAAAATATAAGGTCTTCTTTGACCG